>NC_134474.1:45595866-45721366 GCF_964194025.1 Convolutriloba macropyga
GGGTAACGAGACGGAAGTACGTAGCACAATGAGAAAGTAAGACTTTGGCACAGTAAGTAATTGAGAACTTCATTAAGAAGTAAAGATAGCACAGTAAATAAGTAAGGCTTTTGCACAGTAAATAATTGAGAACTCCAATATAAAGTAAAGATAGCACTTGTTAACTGCAGTGTAACTACTGTCAAATGATTCTTCGTAGTACTTACTGATTGCACTATTTAACTGTTGAATGTATTCTGTGAGTTACTATGTGTGGGTTTCAAAGTTTTGTCAATGTTCCGACAATTACTAGCAAGCAGGATTACAAGCCCTCATGACCCAATTCATAGCCCGAGATGTCGACCTCATATTCCTGTACGCCATACTCGTCAAAATTTGAGTCCGAGTTGCTGTCCTCCGGAGGGCATAGTTGAATGGAACTTTCAATCGTTTGACGATTGTCGGGTAATTGTGCGGGTTGGGATGATGTGCCGCAGGATGGTCCTTGTGCCCCGATATTATCGTCTATCTCTGTCTCTGATGATAGTTCCCCAAAATGACTTGTTGATTATCGAATACGTTTGCCTCTTCGAATACCAGATTCTTCTCGACTGATCCTTAGTGAGGGTGCTGAGTGATAAGAGCAAACTGAATTATCCGGCTTCGCAATTCTTACTTGTTTGTTGGTAGGAATGTTTTTCGAAGATTTCTTTTTCGAGTTTTGTCTCTTAATTGTCTTTGATACTTTCCGTTCTGGAGTTTTAATTCTGCCGGCCTTTTTAATGTTAGATTTTGATGTATCGCGACTGGGATTGGTCTCTGGTTGTTTTCTGATTGAAATTCTCCCAACAGTTTCTTTAATGATGTTGAGACGTGCTTTTGCATTCGTTCGACCATTGCCACTGTTGCGTTCCTATTCTTGTCCACTGGTTGGATGAATTGCTCAAGTTGTGTATTCCTCTGTTCTGGTGTTCCGAATTTTGCTAAGTCTGCTTTATGTACATCGTTGTCGGGTCTACCCGGTACGCGTATCGTAACTGTTGAATCTGATGTCTCTATAATTGATACTCCCTCTGGTATTGTCTCATAAAGTCCTTCCAGACTTTTTCTCCCCCTCTTAACACTTTAACTTTTCCGTGCGAGTTTGATTCGGGTACTCGAAGGATTGACCGGCTGTTAAATGGAAGCCGGAAGAAATTTGAATAGATTCTGATCCCTTGTTGATTGTCTGATTCGATCTTTGTTTCGTTCGATTTCTTCATCACTTAATAAGTCCTCGCCTTTCCATTTTGAGTCATCAATTAGTTCCTCCGAGCCGAACGTGTCATAATCTAAACAAAGTTTTTTAACATTATCCCAAGTCATTTTTGTGTGTGATGGTACCGATGTTAATAATGAGAGGGGTGTGTTAATTTTTCTTCCGAAATGTGCCTCGAATGGTGAGACGTTTATTGTACGTTGTTTACAATTTCTAAGTTGATATCCACATTCGATTTTTTAAACAGCCTTATCTTGGTTTAAGCGTTTGTATAAGTCTCTCAACAAGTCCAATCGCTCGATGTCTTTCCGCCGGCGCTAATATTAGTTCTATGTTATGAAATTCACACAGTGTTTTTACCGTGTTACCTATTAAGCATCTCGCTTGATCGAGTCTAATTTGGCGAGGAGTTTCGCGTAGTCTGAAGTATTTTAATAGTAAACGTTCGACGTTTGTCGCGTTATAATTTTTTTTTACAATTTTCGCTGAAGGTTAATTTGAGAATGTATCAATGCATACTAATATGTATATATCTTTGTTCTGACCATCATAGACAGGTCCTGAGAAATCAATCTGAATTTCTTCGTTTGGTTCGACACATGAATTAAAGGTTTGAATTTATTTGCTGGTACAATTGGCTTCAAGTTCTTACCAAACTCTGTGCACGCTTTACACAGTCGAACACTATTGAGTTACAAAATGGCCACCACACGCGATTTGCCAGTTCCGTCATGCCCCAACTTCCAGGGTGTGTAGCATGGAATACATCAGTAACTGCCTCTTTAATGCTGTTTGGAATTGCGACTCTACGAATATGCAACCATTTCTTGTGCCCAATGATTTCCAATGGGCATGCACGTGTTTACTAAGTTTGCGACATCTTTCTTCATCGTTTGAAATAAAGCAATCTCTGATTTCTCTCAATATGGAATCTCTATTGGTAAGGGCAGCTAAGAATTTTAAGGTGAAAAACTGTCGTACATTTGAGTCTAGGTCCGTAAACGTGGGCATAATGTTAGGAGTACTGGCTGGCGTTGGTTCATGTAACTTCGAAGGAGACAAATAATTTCTAAGATTGAAATTATTTACAATAGGGATTTTATTTGTGTAACTTGGTTCCGAGGGATTATCTGACATATTAATATTTACAGGGGGTTGAGACAAAGGAGCTTTGGAGTTATAAACGGAAGGGGGTTTGCAGACGAATTAATTTGAATAGGAGGAATAGAAGAATTAGGAACTGTACATTTTTTACATGAATTATGTGAAATAGAATTCGAATTATTTTGACTTGAATAGATCGAATTTGGATTAGAATAAAGTTTGTTCAAATTTGCGCGCGACTGGTCTTTTTTTGGCGAGTTTGGCAAAAGCGAGTTGTTTGCGTGAGTTTCACTTTTTACACATTGGTAAATACATCTTTTGCATTCTTTGCATTCCGTCGTCCTACGCTTACGTAAATTATAGTTGTGTGAGTCATGGGATTTACCATTGTGATCGTGCGGCAATTGTTTTATTCTTGTATTGTAAACGTTCGGCGTTTGATTGAAATTGGTACGTTGTAAATAATCCGCATTGTTAGCATTTTTGTTGCAATCCTGGTTCGATTGCATACTCTCTTTACGATCGACGTTCGCTTGTGCCAAAATATTCTTTTTAGGTCTACCCCTGCCTCGCTTTTGTTTTAAAATCTCAGATGTTTTACAAATAGCGTCTATTTGTGCCACTACAAATTCTTCATTGTATTTTGACACTGATTTTGTTTTTGCATCCGGGTTTCCAGATATGTAGTCTACGAACCCCATTTTACTACCCGCGATGTGTTCTAATTTAAAGTCAAAGGGTAATAATCTATCTGTCCATAGTGTTAGTCGACTTTGATGAATTTTGGAAGTTTTTTCTTTTATGATTGAAAGTAACGCTCTTTGATCTGTGACTACTGTGAAACGTTTACCATAGAGGTAGTGTCTGAAATGTTCGATACTCCAGACCACCTCTAACAGTTCTAATTCATTTATGCTGTAATGTTTTTCTGCATCGTTTAGGATTCTGGATGCGTATGCGATTGTTTCCCAACAGTAGGGCGTTTGTTGTTCAAGTGCTGCTCCCAGTCCTTCTCTTGAAGCATCACATTTTACTTTTGTTTCTAGAGATGGATTGTAATGAAAAGTTTCGACTATTAATGATCCTGCAGTAATTATTTTGTTGAAGTTCGTTTTGTGAGAATCTGTCCAAATAAACTTTGCTTTAATAATTTGCAAAAGGAGTTTCATAATTTTGCCAGATTTGGAACAAATTTTGTGACGTTGTGTACGCTTTCTAGAAAAGATTTTAAGTGCTTCGCAGATTTTGTACGTTTTAGCTTACTTAGTGCTGATGGTTTTGAAATTGTAGGACGGATTCCTGTTTGTGTTATGTGATGGCCGAGCCAGACTATTTCACTTTTGAGAAAATGGCATTTTTAAAGATTTATGGCAAAATTTTCTTGATCTATTTTTTAAAAATATTTGTAGACTAAATCAAGATGTTCTGATTGTGAACCTTTTGGGATGATAATTATATCGTCTAGGAAACAATAAGTGTTTGCTAGGCCAACTAATGTTGAATCTAGTGCTTTCTGAAAATCTGCAGGCATGTCTGTTAGGCCATAGTATCCAGTTAAAAATTGTACCTTCCTGTGGCTTCTCCACTTACCAAATGTTTAACAGAAACTGTTTAGCAGTTTCTCGATGTAGTGGGATTTGGCTATAAGCATACTTTAAATCAATTGTTGTGAACCAAGCTTGTTCTTTTACCGTATTGTTTGTGATTTCTTGTGAAAGTGAGTCGATGAGGCATTCGATATTCGGCATTTGGTATTTGTTTTTCAAAATAGCTTTGTTTAACACTTTTGAATCGAGTGCTAATTTTATAGACTTATCCCGCTTAACAATGATTACAGTTGGTGAAATGTAGAATTGTTCGCTACAACTGTCTAAACTCTTTTTAATGTGTCCTTCGACAATGAGTCTCTTTAACTCATTTTCGACGTACGCTTGTATATGAATTGGAACTCTTCGTCCACGTTGGTGAACTACGCTGAAGTGACGTTTGAATTTAGACTTAAATAAATGGCTTTTAGATTTTCCGATTCAGGATATTAACTTCGGAAAACGTTTTGCGATTGCACTTTTAGTATCATCTAGTGTTTGGACATTTAAAACGTGCTTACCTACTAAAGAAGTATCAGAATCCTCGGAGTTTTTTTATTGTTGATACAGTCGTAATCCTAAACTTTTAAATAGGTCTCTTCCAATGATTCCTCTGTGTGAGTTTGAAACTACAACTAAATCGACCCAACCACCATTCCATCCATTTGATTGAACATCACAGTACTAGATTTTGGATCGGAGAATTGTTGAAGCCTTTAAGTCTCATTGAATTTGGTTGGCGACTCAACGATGCGGAGCTATCATGAGATTCAATTTCCCGAGCTATTCGTTTGGTTACAAGGCTGACCACACTAACTGTGTCTACCATTTTATTCAATTCGCTGTTACCAAGTCTTACGAATAAGTACTTAGGGTCCCGGTTTTCATTGACCAATTTTTTTGGGCCATCACTCTCGTCTGTGATCATATTGACATAATAGTCTTCATCTGAATCTGTATGACTGGAAAATACATCTGTAGTGTGTACTAGGTTGACATCCGTAGTATCTTCAAACTTCAATCTTCAAAATTTGGGGTTTTCGTGTTTGCTCTGTACACTAAATGTTTAGATCTGCAAACTCTAGCAAAATGGTTTTTCTTACCACAGGCTTTACAAATTTGGCCAGATGCTGGTCATTTGATACGATGGTCAGTAGACCATTTCCATCCACAGTTTTTACAAGTTCCTGAATTTTGTGACACGGTTGTTTTCTTTGCTTGCCAATTTTGGCGTAATGTTCTTTTGGGAGTTGTATTAACAAAACAGACTGGTTCGGTTCTCCCAACTATGTATACCATTGAATTGTCCTCTGACCTTATTGTCAATTGGTTGCGAATACCAGTCTCAATGAAGATTGCAATTTCTAGAGCTTTAGATGCAGTTATTGTCTTCTTTAGCAATTCTTTCTGAATTTCCATATCTCTCATATTTGCTATAAAAATGTGCCGAATTAATTCGTCTTCGATCTCGCCAACGTTACAATGTTCAACTAATTCTTTAAGTGCTAGATGGAATTGTTCGACCGTTTCATCTTTCTTCTGCTTTCTTGTGAGTAAAAAGTAACGGTCAAAAGTCATATTCCTCGGTCTAATGAAAATTGCTTCCGATTGTTCCCAAAATTCTTAGTTGTCAGGCGTTTGACGTTTACGTGAGGATTATTTCTGGTGTGCATTCGTCTTCCTTCATGACCTATTGTTAAATAGATTAGGACTCTTACTTTTCTGTCCACTTGATCCCAAGATTTGTCTCCACATGTAATTCCGATGTGGTCCCTAAGTTTACATTCGTACTCCCATCTGTTTTTTGCCATTGCATTTCTGGTTAAGCATTCTCTTTCAGAGGTTGCATTTGATCCTTCGACTGTCGGTTCCTCTATTGGCGGCGGAGGATATGTCACTGTTGTTGGCTTTGTTGCTAATAACTCTTCAAGTTCAATGTTGTGTTTAGCCGTTATAGCTAACTTTACTGTCGTTCGCCATTCTTGCCACAAAAATGGTGGTGAGGAGCTGGGAAGGTCCCAGAATGGATCGATTCCTAAAGTGGTTTTGACGCTTTTTGCTGACTGCGCCATGTGGTAACCAACGATTGCTGATAAGACTGTATTCGTTCTTGCTCTCTCTCAGTCTGCATCATTCATATGATGTCAGTAGACGATATGGAAATGGACCTGTATAAAGGTCACACATAGAAGTTACAATGATATATAAATATATATATATATATATATATATATATATATATATATATATATATAACAATATGATGAAGTAATAGCTTAGACTCTTTAACAATGTGCATGTAATTGAAGGACGATTGTAACTCGGTTATTGGCTTGGATACAAATATACTGAGCGACTAAGTACCACGATTATTATTATTATTATTGTTATTATTATTATTATTATTATTATTATTATTATTGTTATTATTATTATTATTATTATTATTATTATTATTATTATTATTATTATCATTATTATTATTATTATTATTATTATTATTATTATTATCATTATTATTATTATTATTATTATTATTATTATTATTTTTATTATTATTATTATTTTTATTATTATTATTATTATTGTTTTCATTATTATTATTATAATTACTGCTATTATTTTTATTATTATTATTATTATTATTATTATTATTATTGTTATTATTTATATTATTATTATTATTGTTATTGTTCTTATTATTATTATTATTATTATTTTTATTATTATTATTTTTAATATTATCATTATTATTATTATTATTATTATTATTATTATTAATATTATTATTAATGTTATTATTATTATTATTCTTATTATTATTATTATTATTATAATTAGTGTTATTATTATTATTATTATTATTATTATTATTATTTTTATTATTATTACTATTATTATTATTAATATTATTACTAGCATTATTATTATTTTTATTGTTATTATTATTTTTATTATTATTATTGTTATTATTGTTTTTATTATTATTATAATTATTGTTATTATTATTATTATTATTATTATTATTATTATTATTATTATTATTATTATTATTATTGTTATTATTATTATTATTGTTATTTTTATTATTATTATTATTATTATTATTATTATTATCATCATTATTTTTATTATTATTATTGTGGTACTAGAGTAAACTTGTAACAAACATTATGTCTCTTATATTGTGTCTAACAATCATTATGTCTACTTAGTAACTCTCGTCTCCAATGCAGTAAATTAATAGTCCCTTCTTGCAGTAGAGTCATACGTTACACGTTGTACACTAGTTGTTCTTTGTTGCGTCATTCGTAGCACGAATGACTATTTCCTAGCCGACAGGTACTTGACCTTGTCCAGCTGTTAGTTGCGTTGGCAGCGAACTGTCTAACTGCAGTTCTGCCTAAGTGTATTGAATTAAAGTTGTCAACGCCTACGTCTTTTATATTTAACGTGATATCATCGAATAACGCATAACATGGCGCAGTCAGAGTTAAAAGGCAAAACCATACTAGGTTTAGAACCATTTTGGGAAAAACCCAGTAGTAACCCGCCAATCCCATGGGAAAAGTGGAGAAGCCAACTCAAGATGGCAATCGTCGCTAAGACAAACATCCAAGTAGAAGACCACCTTAGAGAGAAACCGACATCAGTCACCTACCCCCCGAACCGGCGGAAGAGCCACCCGTAAACTACCCCACCCAAACAATGGAACGAGAGAGACTCACACGATACCATCAAGCCATTACAAAGTGGAAAAATGAGTGTAACGTCATCGACCGTGTGGGAGTATTGTGTGAAGATAAGCCTTGGGACATGGCAGACAGGAAAGTCAAGTCCCTAATATACCTTAGCCTAGGAGTAGAAGGAAGGAAAATGCATGGCAGAAAGTTCCCACATACTAATGTAGAAACGAAAACCACGAAGGAAATTTGGGAAAAACTAGAAACTACTTCATCCGTCCAAGGAACGTAACGTTTGACAGGTACCTATTATTGACACGTCGTCAACAACGTGGGGAGACAATGGAACAATTCCATTCAGCACTTCGCTCACTAGCCGAACACTGTCAACTGGGCCATCTAGAAGATGAACTTCTACGTGACATATTCACGGCGAATATGATCGACCCAGAAATTCAAAAGGAACTACTTAAAGTAACGTTATCGCCCGAAAGAGCACTCGAAGCCGCAATTGGAATAGAACTGGGAGCACGAAATCAACTCACAATCCTGTCAAAGAACGCACTCACACCAATGGAAAAGCAAGAAAACGTGATGGCCGTATCTAGCTCACGATTCAGAGGAACAGGAAGACCCCACGAACAAACACCTCCACGTTGGCAAGACAAACAAGCCACAACTGTCGAAATTGTGGCCAACCGTGGACAATGGGTAATAGATCCAAATGCCAAGCAATGGGTCAAACATGTCGACGATGCAATAAACCGAATCATTTTGCAAGGGTATGCAAATCCAATCTAAACCGCCCGACTTACACTCCACGGGTCAATGAAATTGAAAACAACAACGTAGAAGCGATCACGGAGGACGTAAACAACATCTCGATCAACAACGAAGTACAATCGCAGTACACCAATTCAGAGGACGACTACTCACTCAATATGCTGTCCCCCGAGAAAGACAAGACAACCTCAGCAAAACTAGAAATACAATACGGAAACAGCAAAAACTGGGTGATGGTAGACTCCGGCAGCTCAGCTAGCCTAGTAACGGAGCGAATGGCAAAAGAGATAGCGGAACGGGACAGTAACACATGGTGGAGCCACACCACGAACCCAGTACAACTAGGCAGCTACACAAACGACCCAATCCACAATAAAGGGACCTTGTACAGCGATATACAATGCAACGGATGGAATGCAGGGCAAGCAGACCTCATCGTCGTCCCTAATAGTCACAGGGCAATTATCGGCAGAGACCTCTTCCAAGCATTAGGAATCACCCTACAACAACAGGACCCAACGAACTTGGAAGGTAAGACCATCAACAACATCAGTGCCCCATCCACATGCCCAATAAAACAGGAGATCGCCATAAAATACAAAAATCTAACTAACAGAATAGGTCGATCGGTCAACCATAAGGTAAAATCTAAATTTAAGTCGTATTACACTCCCACCCACCAAAAGGGACGCAGAATCCCACTCCACCTAGAAAAAGAAGTAGAAGACGAATTAAAGAAACTACAAGCGAACGGAAACATCACAAAACTAGACAAGTGTAGCAAAGAATTCTTCATCTCACCCATTGTCATTACAGTCAAACGTGACAAATCAATTAAATTGGCAATGGACGCAAAAACAATCAATAAGGCAATTCATAAGAATAAGTACCAAATGCATAACATCGACTGTCTAATTGACACCATTGCGCAAACAATCACTCAATCGTCCGACGATGGAGAAGTACTATTTTCAACAATTGACCTACGTTACGCGTATAGTCAACTTCCACTGGACCCAGAGACATCGAAACACTGCAATTTCAACATCATAGGCGGACAAGCCACAGGAACATATCGATTCAATACTGGATTTTATGGTCTAACAGACATGCCAGCCGAATACCAAAAAGCTATAGACATAACTTTAGCAAACCTCACAAACACATTTAGTTTCCTAGATCAGATAAGAATAGTCACAAAAGGGGGAATACAAAACCACAAAGAAAAACTATTCAAATGTTTAGACAAACTAGAAGAAAAAAAGTTAGCAATAAACCTCGAAAAATATCATTTTTCAAAAACAAAAATATCATGGCTCGGATACGAAATCAATAAAAACAGCATTAAGCCAATAGTCTCAAAGACACAAGCAATCCTTAATCTTCAACAACCAACAACACAAAAACAACTTAAATCATTTTTTAGGCAGCATCCACCACTTAACGAAGTTCATTCCAAATCTAGCCGAAACATGCAAAGAATTCCGCAAACTCCTACAGAAGGAAACAAAAGTTGTGTGGCAAGAACATCACGAAGCAACATTTAACAAAATAAAAGACAACATACGTCACCTCACCGAAAACACACACTTCAATATAAACCGCAAGACTAGAGTCAAAACAGACGCCTCAAGAGGAGGGCTAGGTGCCGTACTATAACAAGAAACGTGTGATGGGTGGGTCACAAT
Source organism: Convolutriloba macropyga (assembly GCF_964194025.1). Classification (NCBI taxonomy): domain Eukaryota; kingdom Metazoa; phylum Xenacoelomorpha; order Acoela; family Convolutidae; genus Convolutriloba; species Convolutriloba macropyga. The sequence continues at coordinate 45,605,948 of NC_134474.1, forward strand.
TGCTTACGCCTCCAGATTCCTAAACAAGGCAGAAGAAAAATATAGTATCACTGAACTCGAACTACTAGGAGTATTGTGGGCACTAGAACATTTTAAACATTATTTACTAGGACATAAATTTACCGTCCAAACGGACCATCGGGCGCTCCTATCCATTTTGAAAGAACGATCATCAAAAATACATCAGAGCCGACTAACCCGATGGTGCGACAGGCTAATTCCATTTACATTTACAATTGAACACATACCCGGATCGAAAGTGGGGATGGCGGATTATACGTCACGAAACCCAGATCAAATAGCAAGCCCACCTAGCACATACGACGCCGATTTCATAATCGCACAAATCAACGTCATTAAAGACACACTCAAAATAATCCGCAAACGAGGACGACCTAAGAAAGAGAAAACAGAAAAAGCTGAGCACGCAAGTAAAATCAAAAGGCGCAGAGGCAGACCTCGAAAACATGACATAATTACACAACACGCCCAATACGCTGCTCAACAAAACACCATTAAACCATCCCACGATTACAACAACCGAACGACAACAGGGATAGAATCGCACCACGAATACAACAAATTGAAAAAGTTCATGGAATTGTCACACGATTCCAAGCAATCCAACAATGGGGTAAAATCGCCGCACGATTCCACCACAATTAATTCAAAAGCACAAAAAGCGTGGCATAATAACAAACCTAGTCTTCAAAACGAGCAATTTTACGAAACATCAAGGACAAAGTCTAATTATAGCAACAATTACAGCTTACGCAGCAAACATAAAAAGGCAAGTGAACAAATTCCAAACACGGAATATGACGTCACACAAGACAAGATAGTATCGAACGACACAATTAACAAAGCGCATTTGCCAATTTCGTTATCTCCTACTCAGCAGCATTTTTACAAAAGTTACGTTTAGCCACACCTAACAAAATGAGTAAATCAACCAAAACTTCAAATTCACAAGCCTCGCCATCAAGACCAAAATTTTCAATGAGCAATTTCCTTAGTCCATTCAAATCACCATCCACAGAAACACAACAACATCCAAAAGACAAAGAAGTAAACGACATGATACAGGGTGTGTTCAACATGAAGTTAATTGCAGCGATGACCAACCGAGACTCGGTCCTACGAGAAGTGAGAAATTGTATTCTCACCGACGACGAACAGAGATGCAAAAAGCTCTGTAAACAAATTCACGGCCAATGGCGGAACCTCAGCACTCACAATGGATGCATATTGGTGGACAATAAACTCGCGATACCACACATTATGAAAGAGCCCGTCATGGACATACTGCACGCAACCCATCCCGGTGCATGTGGGATGACAGAACTTGGTCAACGATTATGGTGGCCGTTCGTCAACCGTGACCTTATAAATAAGTCCAAGACATGTAGACCATGTTCGGAATTCGATAAGAACCTAAAAAGCTTAATCCCACAAACAAAGTGGGGCCCCCTCCCACGATGCTCAGAACCTAATGAAGAAATACAAATCGATTTCGACGGCCCAATTATAGACGGGCAAGGTCGTGAAATATATTTCCTAGCTTGCATAGACCGTTTTTCAAAATTCCCAACACTCAAACTTTACAATAATGCAAACGGCCCTAATATCGAAAAATTCCTAAACAAGTACATAGTACGACACGGTGTACCACGGAATCTAAGAATAGATCAAGCGCGTTGCCTAAAAGGCAATAAAGTACAACAAATTTGTGATAAGCATAACATCAATATAATCTTTGCCCCAGCAGGCGACCATCGTGCTATCGGACTAGTCGAACGCCTTGTACAAACAGTCAAACGTCGCCTAGGTTGTATCAAACTAGACCCTAACCAAACGCCGTTCAATGTAAAACAGGCACTAAGCCAAATTACGTACGAACTACGTATCCGTAGGAAGAAATCAACAAAAATATCCCCATTTGAGGCTCACCACGGGAGAAAACCTAATACCGCCCTTAGTAACGCAACCACAACCGCACATAAATGTAACCTTGACTGGTCTAATACAATTTACGCATATTTAGATGACAACATTATTGGACAAGAGGATCTAATCAGTGACGAGAGGTGGGACCAGTCAGATCTAGACAGCGACAGAGAAGTCAAGGAGGCAAAAGCCAAGAAGCTGAAAGAAGCAAAGGAGGATACCGGGGACATACCACGCGTTATCAAAATGGAATCATCCAAATTCGAAGAACCATTAGCGAAAACAAGTCCGAGACTATTATTAGCGGGAAAAAACATAGCGACCACCAGAAGTAAAAAGAACTTACAAGGGCTGTACGAAGCCGTACCAGAGGGCACGGTATTAGTAAAAACGACGGACGCAACCCTCACCCTAAAAATGCCCGGACAAAAGGACACGGTCCTCCATAAATCAGAAGTTGCAAAGTTCGGTACCCCCGAACAAAGGAATATACCCCTCATAAATTTTGCAGCGCGAAAGACAGTAAGAAACCACCACAAAAAGCTCGAGGAACGTATGCGGAGCCACGGGAAGGCCCAGATAAACAAGATCATGGGAATTCGAACCATTCGTAAAAGAGACACGCAGCCGCGGGAGCCCCACGCGAGATCTAATCTGGAAAAAGTTTCGAGGACCAAGGTTCCACCTAAGCGCAGATATATCCAGTCACCGAAAAAGGGCAAACCAAGCAAGGATCGATCCCGTGAATCGTCTCAGAGCTCCCATGAGGAACCCCACCACACCAACTACCAGAAGGATGATAGCGCGTCTGACCCTTCAGAGGAATTCGAAGTGGATACGTCGAACCTGCCGTCCCGACGTAGTCAGAGAGTACGAACCCGAACCACACCATATGGCACTGATCCCAATGACAACGAGGACTCGCTATCAGAGAATGAATACAACCCATCCACGAAAAATTGCTCAGGGATATCGAACTACCAAAACACCCAGGCCAAACAAGCCCAAGCCAAAACTTCTACCACACAAGTAGAGTTCGCATCACCATACGCGGAAGAAATGCAAGGACACACCAACGTCATTCTCTCTACAGCGGACCCCTGGAAAGAGAGGTCACAACACGAGCGGGCGATGAAGAAAGAGAACTCAACCCAGAGGAACTCTGATTCGGCGAACATAAACTGTATCAAAATTTAGTGACAGATGTAACAAAATATTCTCAGAAGCAGGGAAATGTGGTACTGGAGTAAACTTGCAACAAACATTATGTCTCTTACATTGTGTCTAACAATCATTATGTCTACTTAGTAACTCTCGTCTCCAATGCAGTAAATTAATAGTCCCTTCTTGCAGTATAGTCATACGTTACACGTTGTACACTAGTTGTTCTTTGTTGCGTCATTCGTAGCACGAATGACTATTTCCTAGCTGACAGGTACTTGACCTTGTCTAGCTGTTAGTTGCGTCGGCAGCGAACTGTCTAACTGCAGTTCTGCCTAAGTGTATGGAATTAAAGTTGTCAACGTCTACGTCTTTTATATTTAACTTGATATCATCGAATAACGCATAACAATTATTATTATTATTATTATTATAATTATTATTTTTATTTTTATTATTATAATTATTATTGTTTTTATTATTATTATTATTATTATTGTTATTATTATTATTATTATTATTATTATTATTATTATTTTCATTATTATTATTATTTATATTATTATTATTATTATTATTATTATTATTATTATTATTCTTTTTATTATTATTATTATTATTATTATTGTTATTATTATCATTATTATTATTATTATTATTATTATTATTATTATTATTATTATTATTATTTTTATTATTATTATTATTATTATTATCATTATTATTATTATTATTATTATTATTATTATTATTATTATTATTAATATTATTATTAATATTATTATTATTATTATTATTCTTATTCTTCTAATTTTTATTATAATTATTGTTGTTATTATTATTATTATTATTATTATTATTGTTATTTTTATTATTATTATTATTATTACTATTATTATTATTATTATTATTATTATTATTATTCTTATTATTTATATTATTATTATTAATATTATCATTATTTTTATTTTTATTATTATTATTATTATTATCATTATTATTATTATTATTATTATTATTATTATTATTATTATTATTATTATTATTATTATTATTATTATTATTATTTTTATTATTATTATTATTTTTTTTATTATTATTATTATTATTAATATTATTATTAATATTATTATTATTATTATTCTTATTCTTATTATTATTATTATTTTTACTATTATTGAAATCATTAATATTATTACTGTTATAGCGTTGCAACTTTGTGGAGCTAACTTCGCTAAACTGATCAGTTCCGTTCAGAGATTCTTTTAGCTCAATGTTGAGGTTCTAAAACATCAATAGACTAGCGTCGAATGACCAGCTGTTGATCGGCTGGCAAGGAGTCGGCTAAAGTGTTTAAGTGGTTAACTTTAACTAGCTCAAGCTAGGGGTGCGAGCCCGACTGGGTAAGAGGAGCAGGAAGCTACATTGAGACTCAATACCTTGGTGCTTTACAAGTTTACCTCTTTTTTGTGTGAGAAAATTGAAATCACTGAAACCCATTCTAGAGAAAAAAAACTCAAGCAAAAAATTTGCATGAAGAAGATCAACACTACCAAAGTATATATTTAAATCTTCGTTAGAGTGTGATTAAAAATCTTGAAGTCGTCATCTCGAGTTTCGAAAGAAGCCACATTTTTGAGACAGCTTCCAAAAAGCACCATCATAATACAATTCTCAGCTACCAAAACTGAAAGAAAAAATCACAATAACCGACGAATGTCAGTTCGCTCTCAAACGGTCAGCGGTTTGTTTTTGGTAGCAGCCAGCTGGTGCTGTGGGATGCTATGGGAGCGGAGTGGGGGATCACGGTTTGAGGAGGGTTAAGCGACAGGGGGTAGGCTTTGACAGGGGGAGTGCTGAGTGCGGTACATATTGCAAGGCTGGAGAAGGGTGGATGGGGGCGTCTGTGGGGGGGGGGGGGGGGAACTAAGGTAAATTGTCTAACATACTGCAACCGTCTCAAATCAGTTTTGACAAATCGAATACTTAGGGGCTAGCAAGGCGCAAGGTTCTAAGAGAACTGCTCAGCCAATTAATGTCCTTTGGGCGCTTCCTGTTTATCTCGTTTTTGATTACGAAAAGTCAAATGGCTCAGACAAAAAATTAGTCAAGCTAAAAATTGCATAAAAAAGACCACATCACTATTATAATTGCAACAAACCTTCTGATCTTTTCCGTTTGTGCCCCCAGCTTAGTGGGTGTATATTATTTGCAACCCCTAGAGCCACATGCCATATTTTAAAACAATAACTTACAATGTAATGGCACGTGCTCTGTAAATGTGGGAGCCTAACAAATTGGGGTACAAATGGAAAAAGATCCAAATTTTGTTTGAGAGCGGTTAAAGACACAGAAATAACTGGCTAGACTATTTTCAATTAATGTTAAACAGTGTGCGTCTAACAACGGAAATGAAGCAAAATGCAGCAAACTTTTGCTATCTCTAATTATGTTTTTTTTTCCAAAAATCTTAAATCATTTTCAAGATGAACTAAAATTTATAAGAAATGACAGCATTGAACTTTTTCTGTGAGATTAGCTAACGAAATAGCTTCCATAATTTCAACTATAGTGATATCCAATATTGGCGAATTTTGTAAACCATTTATATTAGAATCCCAGAAACACCATTTTGCAGAATTGACCGCATGTTTCTTTAATGCACCATCCACAAAAAAAATCACAATTTGAGGACATGAAAACGTAAATTTTGATTGTATTTTGGAGGCCATCAAATGAAAAATATCGAGGCTGCAGAAAAAATTTAACGGTTTTTAGTCATGGCCACAAAGCAGTAAACATTCTACAACGAAGAAAACTCAATTAAACTCATTTTGTGCTCGTTATTGTTCTGACCCACTTCAGTTTTTTTTCCGTGGAGTTATCGAGGTTTAAACTTTTGTGAAGATTTGACTAATTTGCTTTGTTTCTGTTCAAAATTAGCCGATTTTTACGCAGTTTTCGAAAATTTTGCTAAAAATTATTATAAAAAAATTAATAATAGTTTCGTTGGTAAAAAAAATGAAACGCCTCTTTCTATCTTTACCTCGAAAGATTGCAGAGTTTTGCTGAATTGACTGATTCATTTTTTGAGTAATAGTTGGATAGAATTTTCAAAATTTAGCCTTTTTTTCACCGAAAATGGCACGCAATTAGTTTTAATCCACTTTGTTTAATTTTCCGGATTAGCACACTTGAAAACTGCTAATACATCTTCGTTAGCTCCAAAGACGGCTAGTCTTACTTGTGCTTGTTTTAGATTGTTCATGATAATTATCCAAAAAGGCATCATTTTTGTACACAAGAATTTTTTGTCGACTCATCCATATCCATATTATATGAAACAATTACGTGATCGTAATGGACGAACAGCAATAGCGAGGCTAGCTTTGGTCAGTTTGTTGTTTTATATAGTCCAAAAACAAATCGGATTAGAATCAGTCGCTGTCCTTTTCAAATATCATTTTGCATTTTTTTGCTTTTATTATGTTAAATACAGAATAGAACAAATAAAAAAAAGCACGATAAAGACAGATCCAATTGGTTTTCTAAGGAGTTTCAGGAAAACCTATCTAAATTTTCGGGCGAAAATTTATGGTTGTTTTAACTTTCTTAAAAAAATTGTCACAACAAACAAGGGCTCTTCAGCTTTAGTTCTCCTTTTTGATCAATGTTTGGTTTCATTTTCTTTCTATCGGACTAAAACTTTCATTTTAGGTTTTTCGGCTCTGATTTTCAAAAAAATTTTTGGAAGTTTGGACATTTTCCCATCTTTGAAGTAACCTTCCTTGTATATTGACAGTTCATATATCACAATATTACCTTTTAAAAACGAGACACATACCATTTTTTGGCGAATAGGTTATCGTTTTTACGGCTTTGACACCGTCTTCTAGATTTTGGAAATTTGTCTTCATTTGTTGTAGTTTTGTAGTCGTAAGAACAATTCCGGATAAAAACAGGTTTTCCTGGCTTCCAATGGATGATTAAAGGAAATTGTCTGCTGATTTCAGTCGATAGCTAAGGCTTTTCATGACTTTGAAGTACAATGATTTTTTTTAAAAAGACGTAACCTCTAACTTTGCTATTCTTTGTCTGCTTTTTCCATAGTCTTATTAACAAAAAGTAGCCTTTCACATTATTGGTGTTGAGGAAATGCACAAATGAACAGATCTTTTGTTTTAAGTGCATTCACTATTGTTTTAGCAGTTTACATCGCGGTTTTTCGCAAATATTTAAACTAACTTTTGGGTTTGTCTGCATTTGTCTTTCTTTTTGTAGACGTATGACAAACTATAAAAAATGACATATCGCAATGGTTTTTTTCGCAATTTTAGTGTTCTTAGTTTTTCTAGTGTTCAAAAAAGGCGCAATTGATTATTTTTTTCGACGGAATAGTTTATGGATTTAGTGGCTTCGACACAGTTCTCCAGCAAGATTCAATTGAGTTTTTGTTATTTGCTTCGGCTTATGGTTTGATTTCTCGGACGGACGACAGATTTTGGATAATGAAATGTCTCAATTTCTTCATATGGAAGTTTGAGTGAACATAAGTATTATTAAGAAATTCAGTTGATTTTTACTGGTTTTCGTCATTTGAAAATATTTGTTTTAAGAAAATTATTAGTAATTTTTAAAATTTGCTGTTTATTAACTGATTTCAGTCGAGGACAGTTTGATATTGAAACACCAGTTATTTTTGATCAAAACTTTTGAAAGTTTCCTACCTCTTCCTCTTTCGGTAGACAATTGAGTCAAAACTGTGGATGAGCGGCGTCGGAACATTATGTGAAAACAAGAGGTAGCCTACCACATTTTTTTTGCTGAGTAAATGCTCAATTGAACAGAACTAAGTGCATTTTAGTGAATTGCCTATTGTTTTAGCGGCTAAGACATTGGTTTTTGGCAAAAATTTAATTAGACTTTTATTTTGTCTGTCTTTGTCGTTCTTTTTGTAGACGTATGAAAAACTCTGAATATTGACAGATCTAAAGGTTTTTGTTTGCAAATAATAATATTGATGTTCAAATAAAGCGCAATTGATTATACTTCGACGGAGTCGATAGTTGCTTTAGCGACTTCGACACAGTTTTCTAGCAAAATTTAATCAAGTTTTGTTATTTATTTCGGTTCGTAGTTGGATTTCTTAGACCAACGACAAATTTTGGACAACGACATGTCTTACTTTTTTCATATAGAGGTATGAATGAAAATGAAGATTTTTAAAGAGTTCAGTTGATTTGTACTGATTTTCTTTTTTTGAAATTTTTTGTTTTAAAAAAAGTACTTTTTTTAAATTTGCTGTTTTGGTTCTTTTTTTTGTATTTTTACCGAGTCTCATTAAGGGTTGGTACCGTGATTTTTCTATTGAAATCCAAGTTAATTTGTTAAGCTGACGTTTCATTTAACACTGTTTTGATTTTGTTATTAAGTAATAAGTTTGAGAAGAAGTTTTTTATTATTTGTTTTTGTTGTTTGTCTTGTCGCGTAGTCTTAGTACTGCCGAGGCTCATCGACCATCTGATGTGACCTTTTGTACTTCACTATCTGGTTTAGGTCGAGAATATTTTGATATTCAAACACCATTTGTTTTTGATCAAAAATTTTCAAAGTTTCCTATTTCTTCCTGTTTGGACATTTGAGTGAAAAGTGTGAATGAGCAGGGTCAGAACATTATGTGCATTATGTAGCCTTTCACATTGTTGTTGTTGAGTAGATGCTCAATCTAAAAGACAGAACTAAAGTGTTTAGCGCATTGTCTATTGTTTTAGCGGCTAGGACATTCCTTTCGGCAAATACTTAAATTAAATTTTGATTTGGTCTGTATTTGTTGTTTTTTGTAGAGGTATGAAAAACTCTGAATAATGAGTAGTCTTGCTACTGGCAGGACTCATCGACCCTCTGATGTGTCAATTTTTACTTTACTAATTGATTTGAGCTGAAGACATTTTTGGTTCATACACCAAATATTCTACAACGAAAATTGATTTTTTGAAAGTTTCCTACTTATTCCACATTTGGTAGAAAATTGAGCCGAAACTCTGGAAGAGTGGGGTCAGATTATTATGTGCAAACAAGAGGTAGACTGTTACATAATGTTGTTGAGGAAATGTACAGTTGAACAGAACTATTGCTTTTAGTGCATTGCCATGTTTCTTAACGATCAAAACATATGTTTTTCGCAAATAATTAAATTAAGTTTTCATTTAGTTTGTATTTGTCGTTTTTGTGGACTTTACCAAACTCTAAATATTGACAGATCTCAATAGATTTTTTTGTAGGTCACAAGAGCGCTGTTCAAATAGGGCGCAATTGATTATACCTTTCGACAGAATAGACTATGGTTTCAGAGGCTCCGACACGGTTTTTTTTAGCAAAATTGAATCAAACTTTTGTTATTTGTTTCGGTTTGTGGTTTGATTTCTTGGACGAACAACAAATCTTGGATAAAAAATTGGCTGAAGTTCTTCATATGGAAGTATGGACGAGCAAAAACATATTCAAAGAATTAATTTGATTTTTATTGGTTTTCATTCTCTGAAATAATTATTTTTTTTTAAATTTGCTGTTTTGTTTTTTTTGTACTCTTTACCGAGTCCAATTAGGGACTGATACCATGTTTTTGCTAGTAAAATACAAGTCAGTTTTTTTAAATGAGGTTTTATGTGACGCTGTTTTGATTTTGTTATTAAGTAATAAATTTGAGATGGTTGTTGTTATTTCATTTTGTTGTTTGTCTTGTCGTGTAGTCTTAGTATTGGCAAAGATCATCGGCTCTCTGATGTGGCCTTATTTAAACTTTATTAACTGATTTGAGTCGAGGACAGCTTGATATTGAAACACCAGTTATTTTTGATAAAAACTTTAGAAAGTTTCCTACCTCTACCTCTTTCGGTAGACAATCGAGTCAAAACTGTGGATGAGCGGCGTCGGAACATTATGTGAAAACAAGAGGTAGCCTACCACATTAATTTTGCTGAGTAAAAGCTCATTTGAACAGAACTAAGTGCATTTTAGTGAATTGCCTATTGTTTTAGCGGCTAAGACATTGGTTTTTGGCAATAATTTAAATTAGCCTTTTATTTTGTCTGTCTTTGTCGTTCTTTTTGTAGACGTATGAAAAACTCTGAATATTGACAGATCTTAAGGATTTTCTTTGCAAATAATAATATTGATGTTCAAATAAAGCGCAATTGATTATACTTCGACGGAGTAGATAGTGGCTTTAGCGACTTCGACACAGTTTTCTAGCAAAATTTAATCAAGTTTTGTTATTTATTTCGGTTCGTAGTTGGATTTCTTAGACCAACGACAAATTTTGGACAACGACATGTCTTACTTTTTTCATATAGAGGTATGAATGAAAATGAAGATTTTTAAAGAGTTCAGTTGATTTGTACTGATTTTCTTTTTTTGAAATTTTTTGTTCTAAAAAAGTACTTTTTTTAAATTTGCTGTTTTGGTTCTTTTTTTTGTATTTTTTACCGAGTCTCATTAAGGGTTGGTACCGTGATTTTTCTATTGAAATCCAAGTTAATTTGTTAAGCTGACGTTTCATTTGACACTGTTTTGATTTTGTTATTAAGTAATAAGTTTGAGAAGAAGTTTTTTATTATTTGTTTTTGTTGTTTGTCTTGTCGCGTAGTCTTAGTACTGCCGAGGCTCACCGACCATCTGATGTGACATTTTGTACTTCACTATCTGGTTTAGGTCGAGAATATTTTGATATTCAAACACCATTTGTTTTTGATCAAAAATTTTCAAAGTTTCCTATTTCTTCCTGTTTGGACATTTGAGTGAAAAGTGTGAATGAGCAGGGTCAGAACATTATGTGCATTATGTAGCCTTTCACATTGTTGTTGTTGAGTAGATGCTCAATCTAAAAGACAGAACTAAAGTGTTTAGCGCATTGTCTATTGTTTTAGCGGCTAGGACATTCCTTTCGGCAAATACTTAAATTAAATTTTGATTTGGTCTGTATTTGTTGTTTTTTGTAGACGTATGAAAAACTCTGAATAATGAGTAGTCTTGCTACTGGCAGGACTCATCGACCCTCTGATGTGTCAATTTTTACTTTACTAATTGATTTGAGCTGAAGACATTTTTGGTTCATACACCAAATATTCTACAACGAAAATTGATTTTTTGAAAGTTTCCTACTTATTCCACATTTGGTAGAAAATTGAGCCGAAACTCTGGAAGAGTGGGGTCAGATTATTATGTGCAAACAAGAGATAGACTGTTACATAATGTTGTTGAGGAAATGTACAGTTGAACAGAACTATTGCTTTTAGTGCATTGCCATGTTTTTTAACGATCAAAACATATGTTTTTCGCAAATAATTAAATTAAGTTTTCATTTAGTTTGTATTTGTCGTTTTTGTGGACTTTACCAAACTCTAAATATTGACAGATCTCAATAGATTTTTTTGTAGGTCACAAGAGCGCTGTTCAAATAGGGCGCAATTGATTATACCTTTCGACAGAATAGACTATGGCTTCAGAGGCTCCGACACGGTTTTTTTAGCAAAATTGAATCAAACTTTTGTTATTTGTTTCGGTTTGTGGTTTGATTTCTTGGACGAACAACAAATCTTGGATAAAAAATTGGCTGAAGTTCTTCATATGGAAGTATGGACGAGCAAAAACATATTCAAAGAATTAATTTGATTTTTATTGGTTTTCATTCTCTGAAATAATTATTTTTTTTTAAATTTGCTGTTTTGTTTTTTTTGTACTCTTTACCGAGTCCAATTAGGGACTGATACCATGTTTTTGCTAGTAAAATACAAGTCAGTTTTTTTAAATGAGGTTTTATGTGACGCTGTTTTGATTTTGTTATTAAGTAATAAATTTGAGATGGTTGTTGTTATTTCATTTTGTTGTTTGTCTTGTCGTGTAGTCTTAGTATTGGAAAAGATCATCGGCTCTCTGATGTGGCCTTATTTAAACTTTATTAACTGATTTGAGTCGAGAACAGCTTGATATTGAAACACCAGTTATTTTTGATAAAAACTTTAGAAAGTTTCCTACCTCTTCCTCTTTCGGTAGACAATCGAGTCAAAACTGTGGATGAGCGGCGTCGGAACATTATGTGAAAACAAGAGGTAGCCTACCACATTAATTTCGCTGAGTAAAAGCTCAATTGAACAGAACTAAGTGCATTTTAGTGAATTGCCTATTGTTTTAGCGGCTAAGACATTGGTTTTTGGCAAAAATTTAAATTAGCCTTTTATTTTGTCTGTCTTTGTCGTTCTTTTTGTAGACGTATGAAAAACTCTGAATATTGACAGATCTTAAGGATTTTCTTTGCAAATAATAATATTGATGTACAAATAAAGCGCAATTGATTATACTTCGACGGAGTAGATAGTGGCTTTAGCGACTTCGACACAGTTTTCTAGCAAAACTTAATCAAGTTTTGTTATTTATTTCGGTTCGTAGTTGGATTTCTTAGACCAACGACAATTTTTGGACAACGACTTGTCTTACTTTTTTCATATAGAGGTATGAATGAAAATGAAGATTTTTAAAGAGTTCAGTTGATTTGTACTGATTTTCTTTTTTTGAAATTTTTTGTTTTAAAAAAAGTACTTTTTTTAAATTTGCTGTTTTGGTTCTTTTTTTTTGTATTTTTTACCGAGTCTCATTAAGGGTTTGTACCGTGATTTTTCTATTGAAATCCAAGTTAATTTGTTAAGCTGACGTTTCATTTGACACTGTTTTGATTTTGTTATTAAGTAATAAGTTTGAGAAGAAGTTTTTTATTATTTGTTTTTGTTGTTTGTCTTGTCGCGTAGTCTTAGTACTGCCGAGGCTCATCGACCATCTGATGTGACATTTTCTACTTCACTATCTGGTTTAGGTCGAGAATATTTTGATATTCAAACACCATTTGTTTTTGATCAAAAATTTTCAAAGTTTCCTTTTTCTTCCTGTTTGGACATTTGAGTGAAAAGTGTGAATGAGCAGGGTCAGAATATTATGTGCATTATGTAGCCTTTCACATTGTTGTTGTTGAGTAGATGCTCAATCTAAAAGACAGAACTAAAGTGTTTAGCGCATTGTCTATTGTTTTAGCGGCTAGGACATTCCTTTCGGCAAATACTTAAATTAAATTTTGATTTGGTCTGTATTTGTTGTTTTTTGTAGACGTATGAAAAACTCTGAATAATGAGTAGTCTTGCTACTGGCAGGACTCATCGACCCTCTGATGTGTCAATTTTTACTTTACTAATTGATTTGAGCTGAAGACATTTTTGGTTCATACACCAAATATTCTACAACGAAAATTGATTTTTTGAAAGTTTCCTACTTATTCCACATTTGGTAGAAAATTGAGCCGAAACTCTGGAAGAGTGGGGTCAGATTATTATGTGCAAACAAGAGGTAAACTGTTACATAATGTTGTTGAGGAAATGTACAGTTGAACAGAACTATTGCTTTTAGTGCATTGCCATGTTTTTTAACGATCAAAACGTATGTTTTTCGCAAATAATTAAATTAAGTTTTCATTTAGTTTGTATTTGTCGTTTTTGTGGACTTTACCAAACTCTAAATATTGACAGATCTCAATAGATTTTTTTGTAGGTCACAAGAGCGCTGTTCAAATAGGGCGCAATTGATTATACCTTTCGACAGAATAGACTATGGCTTCAGAGGCTCCGACACGGTTTTTTTTAGCAAAATTGAATCAAACTTTTGTTATTTGTTTCGGTTTGTGGTTTGATTTCTTGGACGAACAACAAATCTTGGATAAAAAATTGGCTGAAGTTCTTCATATGGAAGTATGGACGAGCAAAAACATATTCAAAGAATTAATTTGATTTTTATTGGTTTTCATTCTCTGAAATAATTATTTTTTTTTAAATTTGCTGTTTTGTTTTTTTTGTACTCTTTACCGAGTCCAATTAGGGACTGATACCATGTTTTTGCTAGTAAAATACAAGTCAGTTTTTTTAAATGAGGTTTTATGTGACGCTGTTTTGATTTTGTTATTAAGTAATAAATTTGAGATGGTTGTTGTTATTTCATTTTGTTGTTTGTCTTGTCGTGTAGTCTTAGTATTGGCAAAGATCATCGGCTCTCTGATGTGGCCTTATTTAAACTTTATTAACTGATTTGAGTCGAGGACAGCTTGATATTGAAACACCAGTTATTTTTGATAAAAACTTTAGAAAGTTTCCTACCTCTTCCTCTTTCGGTAGACAATCGAGTCAAAACTGTGGATGAGCGGCGTCGGAACATTATGTGAAAACAAGAGGTAGCCTACCACATTAATTTCGCTGAGTAAAAGCTCAATTGAACAGAACTAAGTGCATTTTAGTGAATTGCCTATTGTTTTAGCGGCTAAGACATTGGTTTTTGGCAAAAATTTAATTAGCCTTTTATTTTGTCTGTCTTTGTCGTTCTTTTTGTAGACGTATGAAAAACTCTGAATATTGACAGATCTAAAGGTTTTTGTTTGCAAATAATAATATTGATGTTCAAATAAAGCGCAATTGATTATACTTCGACGGAGTCGATAGTGGCTTTAGCGACTTCGACACAGTTTTCTAGCAAAATTTAATCAAGTTTTGTTATTTATTTCGGTTCGTAGTTGGATTTCTTAGACCAACGACAATTTTTGGACAACGACTTGTCTTACTTTTTTCATCTAGAGGTATGAATGAAAATGAAGATTTTTAAAGAGTTCAGTTGATTTGTACTGATTTTCTTTTTTTGAAATTTTTTGTTTTAAAAAAAGTACTTTTTTTAAATTTGCTGTTTTGGTTCTTTTTTTTTGTATTTTTTACCGAGTCTCATTAAGGGTTGGTACCGTGATTTTTCTATTGAAATCCAAGTTAATTTTTTAAGCTGACGTTTCATTTGACACTGTTTTGATTTTGTTATTAAGTAATAAGTTTGAGAAGAAGTTTTTTATTATTTGTTTTTGTTGTTTGTCTTGTCGCGTAGTCTTAGTACTGCCGAGGCTCATCGACCATCTGATGTGACCTTTTGTACTTCACTATCTGGTTTAGGTCGAGAATATTTTGATATTCAAACACCATTTGTTTTTGATCAAAAATTTTCAAAGTTTCCTATTTCTTCCTGTTTGGACATTTGAGTGAAAAGTGTGAATGAGCAGGGTCAGAACATTATGTGCATTATGTAGCCTTTCACATTGTTGTTGTTGAGTAGATGCTCAATCTAAAAGACAGAACTAAAGTGTTTAGCGCATTGTCTATTGTTTTAGCGGCTAGGACATTCCTTTCGGCAAATACTTAAATTAAATTTTGATTTGGTCTGTATTTGTTGTTTTTTGTAGACGTATGAAAAACTCTGAATAATGAGTAGTCTTGCTACTGGCAGGACTCATCAACCCTCTGATGTGTCAATTTTTACTTTACTAATTGATTTGAGCTGAAGACATTTTTGGTTCATACACCAAATATTCTACAACGAAAATTGATTTTTTGAAAGTTTCCTACTTATTCCACATTTGGTAGAAAATTGAGCCGAAACTCTGGAAGAGTGGGGTCAGATTATTATGTGCAAACAAGAGGTAGACTGTTACGTAATGTTGTTGAGGAAATGTACAGTTGAACAGAACTATTGCTTTTAGTGCATTGCCATGTTTTTTAACGATCAAAACATATGTTTTTCGCAAATAATTAAATTAAGTTTTCATTTAGTTTGTATTTGTCGTTTTTGTGGACTTTACCAAACTCTAAATATTGACAGATCTCAATAGATTTTTTTGTAGGTCACAAGAGCGCTGTTCAAATAGGGCGCAATTGATTATACCTTTCGACAGAATAGACTATGGCTTCAGAGGCTCCGACACGGTTTTTTTTAGCAAAATTGAATCAAACTTTTGTTATTTGTTTCGGTTTGTGGTTTGATTTCTTGGACGAACAACAAATGTTGGATAAAAAATTGGCTGAAGTTCTTCATATGGAAGTATGGACGAGCAAAAACATATTCAAAGAATTAATTTGATTTTTATTGGTTTTCATTCTCTGAAATAATTATTTTTTTTAAAAATTTGCTGTTTTGTTTTTTTGTACTCTTTACCGAGTCCAATTAGGGACTGATACCATGTTTTTGCTAGTAAAATACAAGTCAGTTTTTTTAAATGAGGTTTTATGTGACGCTGTTTTGATTTTGTTATTAAGTAATAAATTTGAGATGGTTGTTGTTATTTCATTTTGTTGTTTGTCTTGTCGTGTAGTCTTAGTATTGGCAAAGATCATCGGCTCTCTGATGTGGCCTTATTTAAACTTTATTAACTGATTTGAGTCGAGGACAGCTTGATATTGAAACACCAGTTATTTTTGATAAAAACTTTAGAAAGTTTCCTACCTCTTCCTCTTTCGGTAGACAATCGAGTCAAAACTGTGGATGAGCGGCGTCGGAACATTATGTGAAAACAAGAGGTAGCCTACCACATTAATTTTGCTGAGTAAAAGCTCAATTGAACAGAACTAAGTGCATTTTAGTGAATTGCCTATTGTTTTAGCGGCTAAGACATTGGTTTTTGGCAAAAATTTAAATTAGCCTTTTATTTTGTCTGTCTTTGTCGTTCTTTTTGTAGACGTATGAAAAACTCTGAATATTGACAGATCTTAAGGATTTTCTTTGCAAATAATAATATTGATGTTCAAATAAAGCGCAATTGATTATAGTTCGACGGAGTAGATAGTGGCTTTAGCGACTTCGACACAGTTTTCTATCAAAATTTAATCAAGTTTTGTTATTTATTTCGGTTCGTAGTTGGATTTCTTAGACCAACGACAATTTTTGGACAACGACTTGTCTTACTTTTTTCATCTAGAGGTATGAATGGAAATGAAGATGTTTAAAGAGTTCAGTTGATTTGTACTGGTTTTCTTTTTTTGAAATTTTTTGTTTTTAAAAAAGTACTTTTTTAAATTTGCTGTTTTTGTTCTTTTTTCTATTGTTTACCGAGTCTCATTAAGGAATGATACCAAATTTTTTCTAGTGAAGTACATGTTAATTTGTCTAGCTGAGGTTTTATTTGGCGCTGTTTTGATTTTGTTATTAGGTAATATGTCTGGGATTATGTTCGTTGTTATTTGTTTTTTTTTCTGTATTGTCGCTTAGTCTTAGTACTGGCAGGACTCATCGGCCCTCTGATGTGGCATCTTTTAATTTACTATTTGTTTTGAGTCGAAGGCCAATTTTTATTCATACAACAATTATTTTTGAACAAAATTTGAATTTTTGAATGTTTACTACTTTTTCCTCTTTTGACAGACAATTGAGCCAAAAGTGTGGATGGGCGGGGTCGGAAAATTATGTGCAAACGCACATTACCGAGCCTCCTTGTTTAGACTCATACTAAACTTTTTAAGTTTGAATTCCAGACTTGAAATCTTTGCTTTGAGCGGCGTTCAATAACTATAAATGCTAAGCCATAGGTCCCAGGTCCGTCTTCTTGCTATTATTATGACCAATTCTGAATTGACAAAACTAAAACAAACAGTTCCAAAAACAACATATCAGAGGACACAAAAAAAAATTATCCAAAGTCTATTTATTCAAATTTATATTGGCGAGTATAAAAGTCATATTTTCAGAAGTATGTCAACATAACTTGCCTACTTTCGCTATTAGGTCAAACCAACATAGTAATATAAAACAAAAGGAAAACCAGTAGAATACCGGGAACGACTCAACAGACAATATAAACAGACAATTTTGTGCAAAATTCTGAGACTAATATTGCACAAAATAGACAGTTTAAAATAAAACAATGGAAAAAACAAAAGTATACGGTCTAAAATTACTTCAAATTTTAAAAATGCAGTCAGAAATTTTGCATTCTCCTTTTTGCATTAATTAAGTTGGGGAGGGCAGGTTTGTGCGGAATAGTGCAAAAAGATGGCAGAGGCATTACGTGGCCAACGTTCGAAAAATGAAGTATATAGATAGGTGGGTGCGGTTGCGGTTAGGTGGTACACTCTAAAACAAAAGTTCAGGTAAATTTACCTGAAAAAACACCTGAATTTACCGGAACCGTTCAGGCAAATTGTTCTCACCTAAACTACAGCTGAACTTGGCTGAAATTTACCTGAAATTTACTTGTTCTGGTAATAGTTTACCTGAAACACAGTTCAGATGTTTCAGGTGCTTTTACACCTGAAATTCACCTGAACTTCCAATTACCTGAACAGGGTTCATGTATAATTGCCTTAACTTTTTTAGAGTGTAGTTAAATAAAGGGCCGTAAAAGAATTTTTGGAGACGGAGAGGAGGGGGACGGCGGAGTGTTGAATGGTCAGGACTCCTCCAGCTCACCTTTTCACCCAAATATTATTAGAGTTTACAATAACGTTAACAAAAAATAATAAACATTTATCTTTAGAAAATAGCTAAAAATAGAACAGGTAGAAAACCGAAGAAAAGTCACGAAGACTGAATCAAATAGAACTCTGATCCCAGCCGTGCACAAAAACAAACGGTTCAAAACTTTAAAAAAAAGCAAAAAAAAAACAAAATGGTCCTGCCTAAATTTACTCAAAGTTTTGAAAATGCAATTAAAAAGACTCAAAAAGCTACGCAACACTACATATGTCTTAGACCTGGTCTTGAAATTCATTCAATTTTCTTACGCAAAAACTGAAAACTTAGGTCATAAGTTTTGATGAACTCTAGATTTTAACTTTACTTCTCACTCTATTGATTTGAAAGATTGAGCTGTCAAGCAATGATACAATAACATGCTGTGAAAGGTCTAAAATACTTTTTCGTCCTATCCAGTTGGTGAGCGACTTGACAAAAAATGTAGTTGCTTTTTAAGGAGTCTGATCACATGCTTGCTAGAACATATGCCAGCCGCAAAATTCAAAACAGCACGATAAATCCTGCAACAGGAACATTACCAAAAACTAACCAATTTTCAGGAAAATTCTTAAACCACAGGAGTTCTCTTGAAATTCAAACATCATTCTGACCCTACAGAAATTCAAGTAATAAAACAAACAAGGCCCAAAAACATACAGGAAAAAACCGAAAAGGTCAAGTTTTTTTGAGAGGACTGTTTTCAATGTCATCAAACAGAAACTATAGCTAAAAAGCTTGAAACACTCACAATATTAGAAATTTGTATCAAGTAATATTCACCTATGAAAAAAAGGAAAAATTAAAAATTTTCCGGAATTTCAAAGTTTGGTGGAAACTCGATTTAGGTCAAGCTTGGCATTCTGTCAAAACTCGAACAATTCAGTCAAACTGTCAAAACATTCAGAAAAAGCACTATTTGTTCAACTTCCAGAAAAGCACATCAAAAACTAAGAGCTCTATTTTATTTCGGAACGAAGAAGAAGCAAACAAGCACCACGAGAACCTTTTAAAAATTTTACAATATTCAAAGTAAACATATGTAGTAAACATATTCAAAATTTCAAAAGTTATTAAATGTTTTCGAACACACCAAACATATTGAACAAATAAATTGCAAGGACAAAGTGACAAAATCAAGAGGTATACAGGCAAGTCAGAAAATCTAACACACCTGTGCGATAATAATATGTACCGTACGCCGCAGGCAGAAAGACATCAAATAGCTGCGATCGCTTCGTACAGCTGCAGTCTCGAAAAAAAAAAACAAATTAAATTATAAACCCAAGGAAGAGAATGCGTGTTATTTTTATCTATGTGTTATCTTTATTAGCTGCTTTCAAATAATCTTAAATAAAAATGATATATACAATTGACTTTATCTACTTCAATTAAAGAGAGCAAAAATTATTTTGAGAGTGGAAAAAAGGTCTTTTTTGAGTGTATGTGTCACAAAAAACTAAAATCACTTGGATGAACAAAAAATTTTCTTCATTAAAAGCGAAAAAGGACGTCATGCACGCAATTCAGTAACAATGGCATGAAAGAATGAACAAAAAGCAAGTTTGACGCGAGTCTGACCTTTTATGGTTGTAACAAAAATCTGGATAAAATCATTTTCAGTTTCACTTTCTGTTTCGGCGCGATCAAAATCACTACTCCAATCTATATATTAGTTCTAATTCAAATCCTATGTCGTCATATTAGCTCCCAATCTTCGCATATATTAACGCTCCTTAAACATGCAGCTTAACGCAGTAAATGAGTTTTGAGACGATACATACCACCATGTAAAAGTTCGTTATCTGCACAGTTCGTAGCGCTCTTTAAACATGCAACATAGCAATGCCAAATAGCCGCATTGGAGTTGGTGGGAAACAGACAGCCTAAATTCTTTTAAACCTTCTATTCCTTAAAACGATTTTCTTGTGACGCTTTTGCAGGCCTGCTACTTTGACTTCAAAAATCATCAAAATGTTTCTACATATCTTTAAAAAAGACAGCTCCCCGATGCAAAGTACTGAAAAATCTATTAAACTGAATATCAACAAATGTACAAATGCGAGCCTCTGAAAGTCAACAAAGTTTATGTTCCCGCAAAAAAAAAACGTCAGAGAAGAGAAACAGTTTTGAAAACAATTTATTTTCCCTCGTTTTCTGAAGTTGAGGTAATTAAAACACGTGGCTACATAATAAAATCTTCAGCAAATTATAATGTTTCACGCTAGAAAATACCAAAAACTTCCTTATTAATTACATTCAGGTATAAAAAGACTAAATAAACCTAATTACAAAAAACAAAGTAAATACAAATACAAAGAAGGTATTAGGAAAAAATTCGCGGCACCTGTTTTTCAATTATGAAACCTATTAGCTTGAGAAAAGATTAAGTGCATCTAATTTTGTGGAAAGTTGATTTACGTTTAATTAGATGGGACCTGTCATCAATGAGACCTGTCATCACTGAGACTAAGTAAAAAGACAACAAAACGGACAAAAAATAAAGACTTTTTCAATTTTAGTGTCAAAGTCAAAAAAGTTTTTCACAATCAACTCCAAACAGTAAATATGTTCAAGTACTTGTCATTAACCCAATAAAACTTCTCATTGAGGCAACTCAGTTAGAAAACTTCAAAAATAAAAATAAGAGCTAAACAAAAAAGCGCTTTTTTTTCATTCAAAGAAACCTGCAGTGATAAAACCATTAGCCACCCATTGAGGGATTTGAAAATGCGTCTCATTACCCCTCCAACTAAAATAGCCACTTTAATTTGAATCTTCATTGATTAAAGAACTCAAAGAAGTGGGTGAACAACCTTCAAAAAAAAGCGCCCCAGTACAATCCAAATTGTAAAAACTAAAAGGAGGCCAACAATAGCTCAACCGCTCTATCGCTATTGCAGCCATTAAAATCATAACCGACTATAGTGGAAACATCTGCTGCAATGCAAATTTAACCTTCACTTCAAATATTAAGTTACACTCAATAAAACAAAAAAGTACACTGTAACAAACAACTTGAGCGCGATGCTAGAAAATTATCAGAACAGGCTGCGAAAATAATGGATTCAAGTCCGAAATGTCATGCTGAAAAGTTTATTAAGAACACACAACACGTTTGATTGCTGATAAATAAATTTCGCTGCTCCAAATAAAATATAATAGCTTTAGATGGAAACTTTCAAACAAATCAAACTATGCATCATAAGCACAACACAGACTACAATAACCCCCAAAAAGGACAAAGACAGAAAAACAGCTGATAGTTCAGTCGAAATTTTAAAATTGTACAATTCTCTACTACAAAATTCTAAGTTTTTTCAGCCAATCAATGACTAAAAAGAGGTTCAAAAAATTAAAGCTACGCACCATTAGAAAACTTAATAGTACAACTGATTAAGGTCGGCCATATCGTTACCAAACAATCGCGAGAGTTTGGCTGGTGACAGCATTGGCTTAACGAGGCTAGCAAGTTTTACGGGCGGGGTGTTGAGGTGGGATGAAAATGGGGTGAGATAAAAATGGGCGCTAATCCAGACTTCAAAAAACTTTCATCCCGCCAAATTTCAACAGCTGCGCAATTTAAAAAACATTGCAAGACAAGTACTGACGTACAATCCAACGAAACTTCATTGAATAAACAAAAACTAGACATAGAACGGACTATGAGTGAATTGGGAAACCATTTCCAAAAAATCATATAGAAAAATTTAAAAAACGGAAAATTACTAGCGAGAGCGAGACATTTGGTCCAAACAAAAAATCACTAGCGAGAAAGAGAAACTTGGTTCAAACAAAAAAACTAGGCCTATGGAGTTGTGGCAAAATCATTCTTGTGATGGTTGAAATATTTAGCCAAAAATGAACTATAAATGGATGGGGAAAACCATTCAGAAAAAAAATTCCGGTCCAAAAATTAAAAAAAAAGTAAAAATGAAAGTGAAATTGCCACAAGTGAACAAAAACTCACTAGCGAGAAATTGAATTTTTGTTCAAACACAGTATTATCATTCTACTTTAAAGCTAGAGTAAAAAAAATTCACGCCGCAAAACCACTCGCTTTTTCGCTTCACGTCCTGTTTCAGCGTGGCCAAAATCAATACTCCAAATTGACTTCAACAGTTCATGAAAATGTGTGAACAAATGTTTAAAAAGTAGACAGCGTCTCAATACAATTCAAATTCTTTGAATTGCAAAAAACAGTAAGGAGCTAAAAAAAATTCAACAAAACTTCAATGTCCTCGGCCTTTACCAGTATATCCCATTTCTGAGGGAAAAAAATTAACAAGAATCAAACAAAGTAGCAGAAAATCGATCGTACAAAAATTACATTACACAAAAGACAAAAATCCCAAATACAATGCAACACACGATTTATGCGACCGATTATTAACTTTTTTAACCTGAAGAGAATAAAAAGAAAATAAAAAAAGACAGAGGACGAAAGTCGCAAAAGTGGGATTAAATTAGAGCCCTTTTGATTATATTTTGACTATAATCTTCTTGAGAAGAGTGTTTTTCAGATTGACACCGACACAAATTTGAAAACGTAGTGCCCGCGGACTGTACAATTTTATCCAGTTTTTGTTCCCTATGTATAAGTTAGAGAACTACTTATGCTTGTACTAATTGATTAGTGTAACGAGCAGAGAAAAGACGCAGGGAAGCCACATTGAAACGAAACACGGCACCAATGCACGAGGCATCAGCAGAAG
Organism: Convolutriloba macropyga; assembly: GCF_964194025.1. Lineage (NCBI taxonomy): Eukaryota > Metazoa > Xenacoelomorpha > Acoela > Convolutidae > Convolutriloba > Convolutriloba macropyga. The sequence continues at coordinate 45,629,116 of NC_134474.1, forward strand.
TTTTCCAACTCTTTTAAACTATCCCAATTGGCGAAATGGACTGACTTCTCAAATGACCATTTTTTGGTAATATTTGAGTAAAACAGATGACAAAAAGTTTTCTGCTAAACCAAGAATTTTTCACACCAAAATGGTTAAACATGCTTTTTCACAACAATCAGTATCGTTTCATGAAGAATTCTGGCAAATGAAAAACAGAACTTAGTTGCCTGATTTGAAAAAGGTCAAGTCTAGACAATTAACTATCTCAAAGTCTACTTAAAAATGAAAAATACAGTTGTTTTAATTGCTGTTGTTCTCTGGCAATCACCGTTCGACGTCAAGATTTTGAAAAAGAATATTTTCTACGAGTTAACTGATGGCAATATCTTATTACAAGTTGCTTAATTAACTCTAAATATTCAATCAAATTTGATGTTGGCACTTGAATGTCAAAAAAATGGAAATTTTCAATCGTGACTGAAGCACACCGCATCAATTCCCTTTTGAGCTTCACCGGAAGGAGTATTGACGATCACTAACCCTCGAAAAGACTGTACAGTTTAATCCAGTTTTTGTTCCCTATGCATAAGTTAGAGAACTACCTATGCATGTACTAATTGATTAGTGTAACGAGCAGAGAAAAGACGCAGGGAAGCCGCGTTGAAACGAAGCACGGCACCAATCCATGAGGCATCAGCAGAAGTTTTCCAACTCTTTTAAACTATCCCAATTGGCAAAAAAGGACTGACTTCTCAAATGACCATTTTTTGGTAATATTTAAGGAAAACAGATAACAAAAATTTTTCTGCCAAACCAAGAATTTTTCAAACCAATAACTGAAATACAACACTCAAAGCAAAGGGATTGAAAGATCTCTATATTATCGTCTATTTTTGTCAAAGTGGAAGAATCAAAGGGTGCGCGACTTGTAATCGGTTAAAAAGGTAAACATTTTGAACATTGTCATTTGTCCAAAAATAATTAAACATGCTTTTTCACAAGAATTTGTATCTTTTTCTGAAAACTTCTCGCAGTAGAAAAACAGAACTTAGTTGCTAGACAATTAACTATTTTAAAAGCCACTTAACGCTGAAAAATACGATCCTTCAAATTGCTCTTGTTCTTTGGCAAGCATCGCATGACGTCAGAATACACTAGTGATGGGAAAATTTTTAACCAGCCAAAATTGGTTGCGATATCGTATAAAAACCGATCGCAAGTTGCTATATTAACTCTAAATTTTGAACCAAATTTGATTTTAAAACTGGAACGTAAAATAGTGAAATTTTCATTCGTGATTGAAGTACACTGATCTAATCTTCTATTGAGCTTCCCCGCAGAGAGAATTCAAGATCACTATCCCCGCTGAGGCATCCAAGTTTTGGTGCAGCATATTTCTAACTTCTTTTTGTACTCTTTTAAAGCACTCACCTCAGAGAACAGCAGTTATTAGAGTACAAATAAAGCTAAGAACAGTTGACTTAACCTGCTGATAAATCTTGCACAAAGGTGGTCAGAACACTCGTTAACTGATGAGATCATGTAAACAAGGGATCACGAAAATCAATGTTTCTTCTGAAAAAAACAGCCCACCAGTTGCCTAACGTTGTGTTTTTTTGACCAAAAACAGCAAAAACAATTCTACATTTTCTCCCGCCAAAAGCAGAGCATTCTGGAACTCAGATCACATTCGACTTCGAGCTTCAAATCAATACAATTAAAAAAAATTAGACCGGTGACAATTAAATCAAAACTATTTATTTACTTTAATGTTAGAGGTATACAAAACAGTATATCCTCAGTTCTGAGGCATGAACAATTGATTGCGACCTAATTGAGTACGTTACATGGAAATGAGGGTAGTGATTCGCAAAAAAGGTCAAGTAAAGCTGTGCAGCCATTACCCCAGTTTATAGAACGATGAGAAGTATCTAGTCATTAATTATCGTTGGATATCTCCACTTCTCATTACAAAGCAATATATAAACATTTAGAGGTCTTCTTAACATATCATTTGAACACAGTTTTGTCGAACCTAAATCAATTCTTACCAAAATCATAATTCTTTTCTGGCAAACTTCTGTAAACACAAATTTCACCGAGCAACAACAACAACAATAACAAAAATAACAACAACAGCAAAAGCAATAACAACAAGAAAATAAAATCAGGCAGACGATAAAAGTTTCAAAAATTTGATTAAATTAAAGCCCCTTCGATCATTTTTCTATCATAATCTTCTTGAACAGATTTTTTTAGATTAATGCCTACAAAAATTTTAAAACGCAGTGTTTGTGGTATGTACAATTTTATCCAGTTTTTGTTCGATATGTAAACTACTTTCGCATATATTATTTGATTAGTTTAATGATCAGAAATGAGCCAATGGGAAACCGCGTTGAAATGAAGCACGGCATCAATCCATTATGCATCAGCAAAGTCATTAGAGTACCAACAAAGCTATGAACAGAAAACTTAGATTACTGATCAGCCTTGTAGAAAAGTGGTCAGTAATCTGGTTAACTGAACGGATCATGCAAATATGAATCCACTAAATTCAATTATCTGTCTGTAAAAAACCAGCCAAATAGCTGCCTAACGTTGTGTTTAATTGACACAATTAGCAAAAACTAATCTAAATTTTAGCCGGGTAAAGACGGAGCATTGTGGAACTCGAAAAAAAATCTACCTCGAGCTTTAAACCAATAAAGACAAAAATGCGATAAGACCAGTGACAATTAAAACAAAATTATGTACTTTAGAGATAGAGGCGTACAAAACACATATCTTCAGTTCTGAGCCATGAACAATTGATTCTGTATTTATAAAAAGAGGGCGCAATTCAAACAAGTCAAGGAAAGCTGTGTGCAATTCAATTGCCATTGAAAGCATTAAAGATTAAGAAAGAGTCGAAATTGGAACCATTATCCTGATTTACAGAAAAACGATAAACATCTAGTTATTGACTCTCGCCTGATATCTTTGCTTCTCATAACATGAAAATATTTAAACATTTAAAGACTTTTCTAACATATCACCTTAACACGGTTTTATAAACATAAATCAACGCTTACCAACATTTTCTCCCCTCAAGTAATCCATAGAGCTTTCAACAACAGCAACAGCAGCAAAACTTTTGCGGATTTCAACAATAATTTTTCCAATAAGTTAAACTAAATAACTGAACTGGACCTCTCAAGCAAGAGAGCTAGCATCCGTAAGTGTTACAAAGATCACGTATACAAACAGAAGTCCTGTATCTGTTGAAACACACTTGATGCCCTCATATTAAGCAAAACACTCCCTGTGCGAATGAAAATAATGCGGTCTTTTAAAAAATGAAAGGTAATGTCCAGCAAAAAAAAACCTAGATTCCATAGCATTATGATGTTCAAACCAAAAATTTTTTCTAAGGCCACGTTCTAGAGAACAAAAACTTGGTATACTTGATGGGGAAATTTGATGAGAATATTCGTAATTTTGTGCTAACCCTGTTTTCTTGCATGGGGGCGCAAAGCAGTCTGCAAAATAAAGCAACAACACGCACTTTCATGCAACTAACAACAAATATCCAGGCAAGTACCAAAATAGGATATTAAATCCCTTCATTCCTAGCAAATTTCTGACTAAATCATTGTATACATCCCACTAAAACCAACATAATCAAACCGAAAAAAACTTGGACTTATTAAAATTGATATGCAAAGATAAAATTCACACATTTGTTTGCTTAGCAATCCACCAATACCACTAATGCCTGAGAAATAAGTAGTCATAAGTAGGCATTTTCCGCTGTAAACGCAAGCTTTTTTCCAGTCGAACAAAGATCTGATCAAGCTAGCTGAGAGAATGGCCAAAAATTAGAGGAATTTATCTAAATTTACCAAGAAATTTCACCATAAATAAATTTCATCGAAAAGTCGGAATTAAAAAGAGTCTGGCAAACTATTCATGCAAGACTGTAAACAGTAAGGAGCTAAAAAAATTGACAAAACTTCAATATCCTCGGCCATTACCAGTATATCCCATTTCTGAGGGAAAGAAATTATCAAGAATCAAACATAGTAGCAGGAAATCGGTCGTACAAAAATTACATTACATAAAAAGACAAAAATCCCAAATACAATGCAACACACGATTTATAAGACCAATTATTAACTTTTTTAACCTGAAGAGAACGAAAAGAAAATTAAAAAAAAGACAAAGGACGAAAGTCGCAAAAGTGGGATTAAATTAGAGCCCTTTTGATTATTTTTTGACTATAATCTTCTTGAAAAAGTGTTTTTTAGATTGACACCGACGCAAATTTGAAAACGTAGTGCCCGTGGATTGTACAATTAATTTAATCCAGTTTTGTTCCCTATGTATAAGTTAGAGAACTACTAGTGCTTGTACTAATTGATTAGTGTAACGAGCAGAGAAAAGACGCAGGGAAGCCACGTTGGAACGAAGCACGGCACCAATGCACGAGGCATCAGCAGAAGTTTTCCAACTCTTTTAAACTATCCCAATCGGCGAAATGGACTGACTTCTGACCAAACCAAGAATTTTTCAAACCAATAATTGAAATACAACACTCAAAGCAAAGGGATTGAAAGATCTCTATTCTATTGTCTATTTTTGTCAAAGTGGAAGAATCAAAGGGTGCGCGACTTGTAATCGGTTAAAAAGATAAACATTTTGAACGTTGTCATTTGTCCAAAAATAATTAGACATGCTTTTTCACAAGAATTCGTATCTTTTTCTGAAAACTTCTGGCAGTAGAAAAACAGAACTTAGATGCATGATTTTAAAAACATCACATCTAGACAATCAACTACCTTAAAGCCACATAAAGCTGAAAATACGATCCTTCGATTTGCTCTTGTTCTTTGGCAAGCATCGCATGACGTCAGAATACACTAGTGATGGGAAAATTTTTAACCAGCCAAAATTGATTGCGATGTCGTATAAATACCGATCGCAAGTTGCTATATTAACTCTAAATTTTGAATCCAATTTGATTTTAAAACTGCAATGTAAAATAGTGAAATTTTCATTCGTGATTGAAGTTCACTGATCTAATCTTCTATTGAGCTTCCCCGCAAAGAGAATTCGAGATCACTATCCCCGCTAACAGCCAAATTAAGCAAAGCAACTTAATATCAGTCAACAAATTGTCAAAATTGATATCTTCAAGAGTTCTACAATTAACTGAGGCATCCAAGTTTTGGTGCAACGTATTTCTATCTTTTTTTGTACTCTTCTTAAAGCACTCCTCTCAGAGAACAGCAGTCATTAGAGTACAAATAAAGCTATGAACAGTTGACTTAGACTACTGATGAACCCTGTATAAAGGTGGCCAAAGCACTCGTTAACTGATCAGATCATGCAAACAAGGATTCATGAAAATCAATGTTTCTTCTGTAAAAAAAAACAGCTCACCAGCCGCCTAACGTTGTGTTTATTTGACAAAAATGGCAAAAACGATTCTATTTTTCCCCGCCAAAAGCAGAGCATTGTGGAACTCAAATCACATTCTACCTCGAGCTTCAAATCAATACCAATAAAAAAAATTAGACAGGTGACAATTAAATCAAAACTATTTATTTATTTTAATGTTAGAGGTATACAAAACAGTATATCCTCAGTTCTGAGGCATGAACAATTGATTGCGACCTAATTGAGTACGTTACATGGAAATGAGGGTAGTGATTCGCAAAAAAGGTCAAGTAAAGCTGTGCAGCCATTACCCCAGTTTATAGAAAGATGAGAAGTATCTAGTCATTAATTATCGTTGGATATCTCCGCTTCTCATTACAAAGCAATATATAAACATTCAGAGGTCTTCCTAACATATAATTTGAACACAGTTTTCTCGAACCTAAATCAACTCTTACCAAAATCATAATTCTTTTCTAGCAAACTTTTCATGGAAGACTGTAAACACTAATTTCACCGAGCAACACCAACAACAACAATAACAAAAACAACAACAACAACAACAACAAAAGCAATAACAACAACAAGAAAATAAAATCAGGCAGACGGTGAAAGTTTCAAAAATTTGATTAAATTAAAGCCCCTTCGATCATTTTTCTACCATAATCTTCTTGACCAGAATTTTTTAGATTAATGCCAACAAAAATTTTAAAACGCAGTGTTTGTGGTATGTACAATTTTATCCAGTTTTTGTTCGATATGTAAACTACTTTCGCATATATTATTTGATTAGTTTAATGATCAGAAATGAGCCAATGGGAAACCGCGTTGAAATAAAGCACGGCATCAATCCATTATGCATCAGCAAAGTCATTAGAGTACCAACAAAGCCATGAACAGAAAACTTAGATTACTGATCAGCCTTGTAAAAAGATGGTCAGTAATCTGGTTAACTGAACAGATCATGCAAACACGAGTCCACTAAATTCAATGTTTCGTCTGTAAAAAACCAGCCAAATAGCTGCCTAACGTTGTGTTTAATTGACACAATTAGCAAAAACTAATCTATATTTTAGCCGGGTAAAGACGGAGCATTGTGGAACTCGAAAAAATTCTACCTCGAGCTTTAAATCAATAAAGATAAAAAATACGATAAGACGGGTGACAATTAAACCAAAACTATGTACTTTAGAGATAGAAGCGTACAAAACACATATCTTCAGTTCTGAGGCTTCAACAATTAATTGGTTGCGACCAAACTGATTCTGTATATATAAAAAGAGGGCGCACTTCAAATAAGTCAAGGAAAGCAGTGTGCATTTCAATTGCAATTGAAAACATTCAAGATTAAGAAAGATTCGAAATTGGAACCATTATCCTGACTTACAGAAAGACGATAAACATCTAGTTATTAATTCTCGCCTGATATCTTTGCTTCTCATAACATGGAAATATTCAAACATTTAGAGACCTTCCTAACATATCACTTTAACACGGTTTTGTGGAACTTAAATCAAGTCTTACCAACGTTATCTTTCCCTCAAGTAATCCATAGAGCTTTCAACAACAATGACAGCAGTGAAACGTTTTCGGCTTTCAACAATAATTTTTCCAAAAAAGTTAAACTAAATCCCTCAACTGGACCTTTCAAGCAAGAAAGCTAGCATCCGGAAGTGTTACAAAGATCACTTCTACGTACAGATATTTTGTATCTGTTTAAACACACTTGATGCCCTGATATAAAGCAAAACACTCCCAGTGCGAATGAAATTAGTGCGGTCTTTTAAAAAAGAAAGGGACTGTCCTGCAAAAAAACCTAGATTCCATAGCATTATGTTGTTCAAATCATAAAATTTTTCTTCAGCCATGTTCTAAAACAAAAAATTGGAATACTTGAGGGGAAACTTAATGAGCATATTCGTAGTTTTGTGCTAACCGTGTTTTTTTGTTGCATGGGGGTGCAATTTTTGACTAAATCACTGCATAAATCCTACCAAAACTAACATAATCAAACCGGAAAAAATTGATCTCATTTACATCGATATGCAAAGGTAAAACTCACACATTTATTTGCTTAGCAATCTACCAATACCACTAATGCCCTGAGAAATATTTAGTCAGTCAACTTCCCCCGTCGACGCAAGATCTAATCACGCTAGCTAAGACAAGGACTAAAAAATTAGAAGCGTATTTATCTAAACTTATCAATAAATTTCCCTATAAATAAATTTCATCAAAAAAGTTGGACTTAAAACAAGCCTAGCAAATTTTGCATCGAAGACTAAAAACGCTTAATTTACCGAACAACAATTTAATTCAATTTAACAGCAACAGCAACAGCACAAACAACAAAAACAAAATCAATAACAACAACAACGGCAATAATAACATCAACAACAACGACAACAACAACAACAACAACAACAACAAAAACCAACAGTAAAACCGCACGGTTTCAAATAAGAAGCCACCAAAACAATATTCAACAGTTTTTAAAAAGGAAAGATTGACAATATCAATGTTGGCGATGATCGCCAACAAAAACCCACCAAATATTAGACCAAAATGATTTCCGGGTCACTGAACACAGTGCAATATCCTCATGCTACTTTTTTGCCCGAACCGACATGTGTGAAAAACACATTTCGTTGGTTTTTTGTGTTTTTATCAAGTTTGTCGAAATCAGCGACAATGCGAAAACCACTGATTAAATTACCTATTCTTTCTCGCTAATTCCGGCAGTGTCGTTAATTCAGGCAGCGACAATAGAAATGAAAAAAATCGGCGCCTAATCCCAATAATCACGTCGCTAATTTTTGCATCATTTTGTACCATTTCTTTGTCTTCTCTAAGGTTACGTTTTGGTAACTAATTATTCGATTTTTAAATTGTTAGAGATGGTTGGAAGTGACGAGATTAACGGATTAGAATCAATTAGACTTGTCGCTAGTATTCTTACACTGTAAAATTCAAAAACTAGCGACATATATACCAAAATTTGAGCATATTGCACTTTTTTGCGATCGCTTACTTTCCTGATCTTTATACATATGCGTAAAACAACGATTTGCTTAGTGTGTATAATCGAGCAAATGTTCTTTTTGCAATGTAATGGAGATACCTATGATTTTCGCGACTCTACTTGACGTCACAGAATTTCTGGCGTTTTATCGAGACCAGCGTAGTGGCCCGAGATGCTAAGCCAGAATTGCGAAGTAACTTCTGCACAATCACGTTACCTTTATTAAAACACGCAACTTGCAAGTTTGAAAAACCGAAAAATTAAGGAAGTCATCTTCTGCCTATTCATACAGGAACCTCTGCCATTTTAACTTCGTGCACTGGAAACTTTTGGCACTTCAAAAGATGCACATGTGTGTTTTAAATGTCAATGCATAATGTCGATCCAAAAACCATGGAAAAAAGCAAATTGCCTCTAACTTCGTAGAAACATTAAGTTTAACACAATTGGTAATCTGCATTATCTCAATCTGCAATTGAAAAACCGATAACATGAATAAAACTTTGGATGATCATTTCTTTCAAAAAGCTCAGAGCTGATTGCGTCATTTTTTGAATGATCAAAAAATGATCCCATCATTATGCTTGAAAGTCCAACACATTAGCCATCTATTTTAAACAGCAGTTCCAAAAGCTTTTCTGCAATTCAAATTTTTAAATTAGTTTCATAATTTTAGTAAACACTGTGTTGCTGTTTTAGTAAGATAATAATTAAGTTCTCTCTAGATCTCAAATTATGAGAATGGCAAACTTGTTCTAACTCTGGTTAAGTTCAAACAGGATTTATGTTTTTAAGAAAATAATGAATGTTCAGCCAGAATAGTATTCATTAAAATTTAGTTCTCATTTTGCGTCTCTGTTTCGTTGAGAAAGTCAATAACATCCTGCAATTTCTTGATGGCACCTTGGGTCTTGGAAGTTGCAGTTGGTTGAGCATAAACAGGTGAGCGGGTGGAGTGAATGAACTGAAACGTGTTTGTCATCACATTACTCAAGTGATTGATTAAAGACCCTGAAAATGCGTTTCTCCGGTCCACTGGTAGAGGATCCTCATCGTCTATCAACTCCTCGCGATCTTGTAGGTCCACGGAACCATTTGACAATGATATCAGAATTGTGTTTAAGGTCACCAGTATAATTATGCTCCATCTCATTTTGTGTAAGATAAAAACTTTATACACACCAGGAAGACTTATTTGGTGTGTTAAGCAATGTCTAGCAACTTCTATTTCAGCATTTGGTTATCAAGGTTTCTGATATACATTTCAGAGTGTGATGAAAAAAGCTAGATATGTGAAATGAACAATGCGTTACTGAATCCAACATACTTTCACGCAAATGTTTTAGTAATAGATATTACATACTTGAATTTCAACATGTTAGCTTGAATAAAACAATCCGATAGTTAATAACATCGAACTTTGTGAACTACATAGATAAAGTGGGCGAATTACACTGCAGTCATTAAAAAGTTTCCGGTTTGCATGTCACATAATTCTACGACATATTGGAACCCCATCATAAGACCTCCGAAATTGATCTCAGTTATATTTTATAAATAAGATAGAATGCATATATTATATCTGACCTGTATACTAACTAACTGGTTATGGAAGTAATTTACTTGTCATTTCGGGAAACAAATAATTAAAATGTGATTTAGGAAAATTATTAGGGCGCGTCTTTTATTGTTGAGTAAATTTTGGAGGATGGATTTTTTCCAATACTTAAGTTCTACCATTGAAAGTTCTTAAGTTCTACCATTTGAAAAACGGAAGCGATCAATGAAACCACTTTCCTTCAAAAAATCCTTGAAAAAAATAAGCGCTGAATTACGCATGGGTACATATAAATATTAACCCAATTACTTACTTTTGAACATTCAATATAGATGCTGAAATCGTTATTATGAGATTTGTAATAATCACATCCTAAACTTTTCATTTTTCTTTTTGCGGGAAAAGTTTGAAATTTTTCGTCTTTTTTCTACCTCTTCCGGCTTTATCAACTCTTCATTACGCTTTATAAATTTGAAATATATACACAATGGAAGCACTATGTTATTATAAAATATGCCAAAAAACATATGCCAAAACAATTGGATTCCCTAGATGCTGTGATACGATAAAACTTTAACCTTTGCTGCTGATGATGAGGCAGACTGTGCTGATTTTGGGTGTCAGAGGATTGGCTACAAGACATCATTGAACGTGAACCAAAATGCTCTAACTATCGTCTCTGTAATGTATCAGCTTATTATCACCAGGAAACTTTCTCTATTCTCGCTGAGTGGAAATTCTTGAGAAGAGTAATACCAGGTTGTGACGGTGTTTGAAACCGCAAGAGCTTTCCACAATTAGAAACAAATTTTTGTCAAATACCTCAGGGAGATAATTTGAGTGATCTGCTGCGGAACTTATTCCGTTCATCGGCAAAAAATGGTGGCCACGGCATATCTGACCAGCCACAAAGCCGTTGAGAAGTTCATCATGTCCAAAACCACTGCAAGCTTGATCATATCATCAGTCCTTAACGGAATGAAGTTCACTGTAGAGGCGAAATTTGTGCACGTTTATACTAGTAAAAAAGAGCAAATCAACAACAATTACACATTCAGTTGATAGAACATGTAACGCAATGGTTTTAACGCCCGAGACCGGTCCCCCAAATTGTGATGGCTGCAGTAAACAATTCAACGTTCAGCTTGCCCTTACGTGTAAAAAAATTGGACTACCAACTCAGAGACATAATGAAATCATATCTGTAGGGGGACTTAGAAAGTTTAGCGCATACAGAAAAATGGCTCCAAACTTAGAGCATATCTTTTAATCAGGGGACTCTGGAGCTTTAAGAACACTGTCTTGTTTGATATTCCAGTCAATGACACTAAAGCCAAATATTACAGCAATAAAACCTTCCAAATGTTCTAGAAGGTTGCGGAGATGAGAAAAGAAAGAATTACTTGAACGTGGTCAGCAGAAAAACATACCCTTGAATCCTTTAATTTTACGGGAAGGGCTACTTGTTCCCCAAATCTAATAATGACTCGCCAAATAAGAGGAGACTTTAGCATTATCACATACATAAAATCCTACTTAATGACAGAAATATAGAGCAATCTGTATATTTTTCGCACAAAAACATAGATAACTATTCATCAGCAAACTGTTCCAATGACAGTGGTTGCAGGGGAGTTTAAATATATGGCCAAATTGTTGGTTTTCATGCAAATTATATTAACATACAAAAATTTATGTCAATATATTGCTCTCTCAATGTCATGAATTTTGAAGTAATTTGTCTAATTTACCCAGATTTAAACCTCGACTTATAAAAAGACTTCATAATTCTAGTAGGGGGTCCAATATTGACTAAAAATACACGTTCCAGCTCCTGATTGAAGTCGAGGTAAAGTCTTTTCATGGTTTCAGATAAGGTCTTTTAATATCAAATTAGGGTAGAGCATGGTCTTTTCATGAGCCAAGGATTGCAGTTTTGTGGGATTAATAATAAAGAACTTTTCTAAACTCCGTTTTGTTGATGTGTATCATCTACCAGCAGAAACAAACTAGCGTTGAAACAGGCAGTCCGCATTGTAAAAACATTTGCCAAAAAATCTTAAGAAACATCGAACTCTTAGTTTTCATAGTTTTGATAAATTAGCTTTTGCAAGTAACCTATATTGTGAATGTGTTATAGTTAAATGCCTCAAAAACCAACCCGTAAAAAACAGCAGACAGACCCTTAAATTTTAAGACTAAACAGCGGTTTCAGCTTGCTGCTTGAATTGCATGCAGTCGAACGTTTTTTCTTACTTCGAGTTTTACCAATGAGATCCCAACCAGACTCTGCTATAAATTTTTACTTTATTTTCTTTGTGTAGAGTTTAGGACGGAGCAATGTTGCAACAAAGTTGACGATTAAAAATGTTTTCCAGTTCGTTCCGTTTTCAATAGTTTTTGAACAGATACCTTTTTGCAACCTTCGCTATGACTCTGAGCCTTACAATTCACTATTTTGTAATCACTTAGCTGAAAAATAAAAATGTAGTCATGATCAGCAGTTTTGACTGGTTATTGGGTTTTGCCGACTTATTTGAAATTCAAGCGTTTTTTTGTTTTCTAACTAAGCAACGTCTTCAAAATATATCGAAATTTTTCAAAAATTATGGAAAATCGTCCTCTAATTCATTAAATGTTAGAATTCATTGGTAGCAAAAGATTTTAATTGGCACTTAGAGTTTCAACTGCTATTGTGGAGCTCATCACTGTAATTAACTCAGAAACCTTATTGTTCCGAACAAATTTAGTGGGCGATGAACTATATACCCAAATGGGTTTTTATATTCAGTCAATGTTGGCAAACAGTTTTAATAATCGTGGAAAGATGTGAGGTGATATCATTAGAAAGCCCGCACACGAAATATAAAGGCCGTAGAATATATAGGCACGAAATAAGCTTCTTTAGTTATTTGTGATTGTTCTTGAACTTCAAATTTTGTCGGTTTTTTGGTAATTTAACTCGACAATTATAAAAAACGCATTTGCTTTTGATATATAGACTTTATTCAAATTACCCATATCCACGATATTCGGTACGATCATGTGTTACCAAAAGATGGGAGCAGCAATGATAAAGCTAGTTGTTATCTAATTGCTAAAAAAAATTAGATTGTAATCAGTCGATGTCTTTTTTCGAGAAAATTTATGTATTTTTTGCATTTTTAATGTTAATTACAGAACGGAACAATTCACAGGATTACATTAAATAATGCATTTTGATTGGCTTCCCAGGGCGTTTCCCGATGAGTTTCTTGAGGGGTGTATTTGGTTTCGTAAGGATGTTCAAGGAAATCTATCTTGATTATTAGTCGAAAGCTGAGGGGCGTTTTGACTTATTTTCAGAATAAACAATGGATTATTGAGCTTTGCCAATATTTTCAGTTTTTGGTCAGTTTCTAGCTTATGCACAGCAAAGACAGGTCGCATCATCTTTCTAGTGGGTTAAAATTTAATATCTACGATTTTACGTTTTAATTAGTGTTTTCGGATTTGATACTAAGAGTTTTCAACAAAAAAAATTTGACATTTTTCATCTTTGAGGTCATTTTTCTTGTTTTGTCCAAATTTTGATTGGTCTGATATCAAAATATAATATAGTTGTTTAAAACCAAGCACAATTGAACGAATCAATTTTTGCAGTCAATAAATAATCGATTTAACGGCTTCGACTCAGTCTTCTAGCAGAATTTAATGAACTTTTTGTCTTTATTTGTCGTGCTTTTTGTAGTCTTATGAAATTCCAGATAAATGCACGGCTAAGCGGCTTCCCATGTGTGAAGAAAGGAACAACTTTTCTGATTTCAGTCGATAGACAAATTTTTCATCGCTCTGAAATGAAATAATTTTTTTTAAAATTGGTTATTTTTTTGTCTACTTGTCAAATAGTCTCAAAAATTATAGGTCGCATTTCACAATATTGGTGTATTGGTGTTCAAAAAAGACATAATTTAACATATTAAGTGCGTTGCTTGTTGTTTTAACGGCTTCGACACAGGTTTTTCGCAAAAACTTTTTTAAGTTCCGATTTTGTCTGTATCTCTCGTTCTTTTTGTAGTAGACGTTTGACATATTCTAAGCAGTGAAAGATCCATTGGCAATTATTGGGAAAAATAAACAAAAAATATTCAATGCTTTCAGTTAATTTTGAATGTTTATATGCCTTGGAAATTAATTGATTTCGAAAAATTATTATTTTAACTTTGCCTTTTTTCTTTTTCGTCTACTTGTTACTTTATCTCATTATTCAGTAGTCACATCATATTCGGTTGTTCAAAAAAGTCACAATTCGTTTTATTTTCTTAAAACGAAATAGACAATGGTGTAAACTGCTTCAACGGCGTTATGGAAAAATTTAATTGATTTTTCTCGACTGTGGTTTTTTGTTGACGTACGTCGTATTCTGTTGTTTATGTCATCTTGCATTCAATAAGCGCTTGTTGTCTTCGTTTTGATTTTGTTGTCTGCATTGTCTTTTGGTGTGGCTAATGCTAGGTATCAGGGGACCTCTAGAGAGGTATTAATAAATTTGTTTAGGGGTTTCAGTTCAAGCAAATTTTTAATACAATTTTTTTGAACAATATTTGAATTTTTGCATGTTTTCTATCTCTTCCCCATTTGGTAGACAATGAAGTCAAAAACGTGGATGAGCTGGGTCTGAACATTATGTGCAAACGTGCATTGCCTAGTCTCCTAGTCGCCATTAAATTCTCTGCGGCAAATTTCAATAGAATTTAATCATGTTGTGAGAGGTTAGTTTCATGCTTTTCGCGAACCATTAACTTTTGCAGTAATTTATCTAACTGAATTTACTGAAAAAGTAAAATCTACTAACTGGAGGTCACAAGTTTGCAAGGTATTTTAATTCAGAGTCAATCTTTCTGTATTCATTCCACCAAGACCAAATTCAAATCTTGCATGCCGTTCTCTTAGATTTACAATTTTCTGGTAGTTTTTATTGTTTTAAGGTTATTGTTTGGTGGTTTTAGGCATTTAACGTTATAGGCTGTTCAAATTTCTCTGTCTGTACAGCCCTCGTTTGTAGAAGTCTCTAACAAGAAAAATACTTGCGAAATGAAGCAAAATCTTTTCAAGCATAATCTTCATTTTTGGATTTCTTCTATAAGCTGATAATTCAAGAATTTTTGAAAATTACTGTAAACATCTTAGTTGAGGCGAATGTTTCTCATTGTGATTAGAACTCAATTAATCGGATAATGCAATCGAATAAATTGACATAATTTGTTTAGTAGCTGATGGCTTGTTTTTTTTAGCTTTCCCAGATATGGCATTCCAAGTGTTTATTTCCGATGTTTCAATGAACATCGCTATTTAGAAGAACAATTGCATTCATCTTCGAAACTGATCAATGTTCATAGTGTCAAAGTGGAAAAGAAAGCCAAGATAAAATGAAGCGCAGTTGATTATATATGGAGGTTGATTATATTGATTATATATTGGAAGACAGTAGCATATTATTTTCTATGTATTTTCAATTGCTCAATCCTAGTTGAAAAGTAAAAGAAGGGCGCAAATATTGAAACATACACGTCAGATTGCCGGGAAATAACCTCAACTGATTGATTCCTATGACCCCGAGTGTGATTGAAACAGAAAAAATTTGACTGTTTTACAAAAATATCTGTTTTACAAATTTTTGATTGGCTTTCGCATTTAGGCATACACCAGCTCTGATCTTTCCAATTAACTTTAGTCCTGCTATCAAAGACTAATTAGAACAACGTTCAAATACCAAGCACCTAAACCTGGGCTTTATCGGTTTATACCGTTTTTTATTTTGGTTTTCGATAGACTCCATTTCACAATGCTTTTTTGAGTAACTGCAGTTAAAACGCCCTTTGGACAGAATGAGCGAGGAAAGAAACCAGACTAGAGAAGGGAAAAAAATTTCGTGCAATTTGTACAAAGCGGTAAAATTAGAGTCGCAGAAAATTTTTTGTTAGCAAATTATTAGGAGTGCAATAGTAACTGGCAATGAACATGAGAGCCTTCTCAATTTAGTATTAATTGCTTCAAATTAGTCTTGCTTCTGTTGAATTCTCATCCCTATTAACTATTCGTGGCCTCTCGTCCTATTTCAAATTTGCTTTATGAGGGTTCAGCTAATGCTCAATTGCAAGGAATACCTTGAAAGCCGACCGATATTGTTGAGTACTTCCTTAGTAGCACAAAGCTGAACAAATCTCTCGCGAAACGTCTTACCGACTGAAGTTGTGGAACTGCTTTCAAACGTCTGGCTGGGAATGCTGTAGAGAAGCAATCCTCAATTGCAGGTCACAGATTAATGTGACTGATAAAAAACTGAAAAGCAGGAAAAATTCAAACTTCCAGAACTCCTCTTCACACCAACTTTTAATTAAAATTTCTCGTTCACTTCAGAGACGCCAAACGAAAAAGTTCTAAAAAACTACACCTGACCGCAAGAGGAAGCTGACCGCCCCTGGCCCTCTCCAGTTCTTGAATTCTTTTACTGAAATTTTGATTCCGTATCAAAAAGAGAAGGATCTGACAAAAAAGCGTCATTAAGAGTGGAATTAAATATGCTACGAAACTCATTTCATAGCATTCAATTTAATCAACCATGTAAAATTTTGTTTATCCTCTTTTGTGACTGTTTTACGTTAAACTCAAATTAAAACTTCCTATTAAAATGAACTATCCCAATTTGTAACGTTGCTAACTCGTCCTTTTGAGCAACATCCAAAAAACGTACACGGCGTGCCGTCAAATACAGATAGAAACATGACCGACTAACGTCAGGCGAAATGCTTTCAAACGGCCGGCAAGCCGTTGCCTTCGTCAGTAGCTAGCCACACTGCTTTTTTTCATTTTTTTTATCATACTTACCTGAAGCAACTATCACACTCATATTAAACAATTTCCACGAGGCTAGCCAAGAAAACGATCCACTAGCGTTTGTATACGTCAAGTTCAGCCAGCAGAAGTCCTCCATGGTACTTGAAATGGCTGAGTGCATTTAAGGCAGAGGAAGTCTTCTACTACAGTTTTATAGAACTTTAAGTCTTAACAAGAACTTCTCAAACTCAATTTTATAAGATCAAACTCCTCTTACTGTGTATATAAATTCTTTCACCCCTGGTTGTACATAAATTGTATTGTTGCCTTCGTCAGTAGCTAGCCACGGTTTATTGAGGCTATCTTTAGCTTGATTCGACTCTGCAATTTTTAGTTTTCTAGCCTTTTTAGTAAATAAATCAAATAAATAACTCATTTTAAAAACTTCCAGATTTCGCAGTGAAAATGTTCAAAACTAGTTTTTTGTCTCTGGAGTTAAGTAATCCATCTGCAAGACTTGAAAAGGTTCGTTGGCCAGTAATGATCGTTAAACTCAGAAAAAGACAGCAATATTCAAAAATTTGGAAACCATTGGAAAGTTTAACAGAATCTTGCTATAGTTCAAGATATTAAAATCTTTAAAACCATTTCATTGTCTCAAGAAACTATCTAGTATCCCTATTTCAAGCTTTACATAGTTTCACTGGCTCATAAAGATCCATAAACTTAGAACATGATAATTTTCCAAAAATTTGAGAAAATAATTTTTATCAAAAATTGCTGAAGCTAGAGTCATTAAAATACTGATAACCTTTCTATTAACTCTAGAAACTATACGACAGCCTATTATCAAACCCTAGAGGAGGTTGCGTGGCTCTTGAGGCTTGTTAAACCTAAAAAATGACAAAAAAAATTGAAAAAAAAATTAAGTTGCATAAAAAACTGCATAAATTTGTGATAAAGATGAAAACTAATCTGTGGCCAAAAAAAATTTCCAGTAACTTATTATCAAAACTAACGGAGATGTCCTGAAACCTGTCCACTACCGCTAGAAACTATGCATTAACTTATTACAAAACCCTAGAGGAGGTTATTTGAAACTTAGGGCTGACAGAAAAATGACAAAAAATTTCAGTAAGCTTGAAAAAGTTGTGAAAATTAGTATAAAATTGATGCTTTTTAGCGATCGGTTGTTCGAAGCCACGGGGGTGGGGGTTCAGGGTAGTGGGGGGGGGGTCAATAGGTGGGGGTGTCTTCAATCTCTAAGATCCGCCCCTCACAGAATAAGTATAATTTTCTAAAACAGTTTGAGCTGAAACAGAGCTGAAAAGCTCTAAGAGCACTTAATGCCCGCTGGTCGCTCACTGCTTATCCCGTTTTCGAGGACGAAAAGTCGAAAGCGTCAGACGAAAAATCCGTCAAGCAAAAAATCGCATAAAAAAGACCGACAGGACTAATATATTTGCTACAAACTTGGTTTGAGAGCAATTATAAGATAAATGGGTTAGAAAAAATTTGACTTAGAAAGAATTGTTTTTACGATGTCAATGAAAAAACTGGAATGCAATTCTGAACAAATATTGGCAAAAAACTGATACCCTTGAGTGGATTCAATCATGTCTTACAACAGACCAAATGAGACCTCTCAATAATGCTTCAATGCAAAACGAAAAACTAAAACAGGAAAAATTCAAAAATCAATATTTTTCAAAACAAGTGTCAGACATTTCAGCTATGGATGAGCACAATTCAATAAATTCAAAAACAACTCATTAAAGAGTCTAGAGGACTGTCATTAGTGACACTAAGTGCTAGAACAACAAATATTTCACGAAAAATATGTCATGAAAATATAAAAAAAATATGAAAATAAATAAATAATGGAAGGGCCAATTAGAACTATCTATAATGAGACTTAAAGGCAAAGAACAAACAACAAAATGCGGCAAAAAAAACATTTTTTAAAAAAAAGCAAGTCGTGTCAAAGTCGTGAAAACCGTTAGTTATGAAAAACCTTTAAACTGGCCAAACTCGAAAGAGAGATACTTAGAGCTCTCCATCATAAGACAGTGAGAGAATAATAAAAAATGAATGATAAAAGCTGGAACATTCAAAAAAAATTTTTTTGAAAACCGTTAGATTTCAATTCAAAGCAGTAGACCATTTATTATTAACAAAATTCCCCAAAAGAGCCATTAGGACCTATCATTGACGCAAACAAATGACGAAACAAAAAAATACCGCAAAAAACAATCCAAAATGCACTGATATTATGGAGACAAATAGGTTCTAAGTCATGAAAAATCATGTTGCCCTTTGAGGGGTCTAAACAACTGCAACTACGCATTATTAGTACTCATTCAAATTGCCACAAAAAAAATTCCTTCAAAATCCAAAAATCTGTTGAATCACTTTTTCTTACTATTTCACTTAAGAAGCAGGTTGAAAAAAATCGACTCAAAATTACTCGTTTTTCGCTCCTCTTACTACTCCAGCGTGATTAAAATAAATCACTGCTACAATTTGATATCATTTCCTTCATCAAATCCAATTAATTCATCCCTCCACTTCCCCCATTTCCACTCAAGGTAAAAATTGGTTCGAAATTTTACCGGATTTAGGGAAGTAGTAGTAAAAAGATATATTAAAAATGGAGGGGTGAAAAATGAACTGTGAGAAAATATTAAGCGTACAAATAATGAGAAAACATAGTTGGTGGAAAGAAATACGTACAAACTCACCACTCCAGCTAATCGCAGAAATCATTCGTAGATAGATCTATGTCAAAATCGAGTATCTCTTCGAATACTCTTACAAGTTCTTGATTATTAATTTCTTGTTTCCCGACTAAAGATACCAATTCTCAATTCTTAGTTTTCGGTTATATAAAAATTCGACTTTAAAAAAAGTTGCGTGTCCCGATTTCTTGATTAAAACAAACAAAACGTTTTCATTGAATTTCTTGCATTTTCAATGATTCCTGTACGCCAATGTAAAAGATGTACGCCCTGTACACAAGTAAAAAAACCTTGTTTATCACAATCTGGAGCCTTTTCTGGTGATCTAAAATTTTCACTGAACATTGAATGTTATGACTGAAAATTAACGGCCTTATCAAGATCGATGCTTTCAGCAATTAATGATGCTTTTAAAAATTAAAAACGATGATTTCCTTTTAATAGTCCAACAAACTCAACGTTTATACATTTGGCAGAACTTAAAATCTATCTGATAAAAAGTAAGTGCAAAAATTGAATTGGAATTAAATGGCAGCTGGATATATATTCTATTTACAACTGTATAACTATTTGGTCTTGTAATGGCAGCTAACATGGAGAACAACATTTAGAGACAAACAGCTTAGCTCAATTTAGCAGCATTCCCCATCTCAACACAAGTAATTGCCATTGTAACACAATCGAAAAAAGTTCCATGGTTAAATGTCAAGTAAAATTACTTCAACACGGAGCCCACTAAACAGATGTCGCAAGATAAAACTAGCTTCTATCAAACGGAAACGGAACATATCAATTTGAACGCAATTTATCAAACCCGATAGGATCCAGCCTTTGTCCAAAAAAATTTTGCACATTTTTCTTTAGATTTTAACTAAGATTAAGATTGAATAAGGTACCGAAAAAATCCATTCATTACGTGGCCAATGACCGAAAAGCCAAATTTCAATTAAGATGTTTGGATGCTTAGTGTGTTGAGGCAGCTTTCAATAAAATACACAGAGCCCAAAACATTAAAATGACAGTGATCAGATGTTAACGTTCACAAAAATATCACTTACATTGCACATTTTGGCACATCAGCTCATACACTTAGACATGAGTACAAAGCAGGTAGGTTTCTTACAGAAAATTAAATCTAACATGGGCGAATTTCATTTATAACACGGCTACAGTTAGCTAGGTATACAAGGCAGAGGATATTTGATGGTGGAACTGTTTTCTCTTTTCCCATGTGGAATATGCTCAGCTTACTCAATACTCATGCACACATTATTTAAACATAGCTGGCAGATTGCCAGAAAATAGCCGCAATAGATTCGTAGATCGGCAGTCTAAAAAAACAGTAAAAAAAGACAGACCAAAAAAATTCGTCTTTTCATTGAAGGCTGATCTGTTATATTTTGATTAAAAATCTGTATAAGTTATTGCTGCCTCTATTAGCTGATCTCAAATAACCTTCATTTAGAGTGACACACACCCATTTGACCTTATCTCTTTGAATTAAAGTAAATAAAAGTCAATTTCAAAGTGAGAAAGTCTTTTTTTTGAGTGAGGAAGTCAAGTGTGGCCAAAAATTTAATCACGCGCATGAACAAAAAAACTCGCTCCACTAAGAGCGAAAAATGACGTCACACATGCAATTTAGTTAAAATTGCATGAACGAATGAACAAAAAGTGGCTGTGACGTCATATGGTCGTAACAAAAATCATGACGACGAAATAAAAAAACATAGCAGGACAAGTCCTGACGTACAATTCAAAGAATTTTCATTGACTAAACAGAAAACTAGACCTAGAACTGACTATGAATGGATTGGTAAAACCATTTAGAAAAAAATCCGATCCAACAAAAACGAAAAAACAGTAAAAATCAAAGTCAAATTGCCGCATGTGAACAAAAAACCACTAGCGAGAAAGCGAATTTTTGTTCAAACACCATTTTCTCACTCTACTTTAAATTTGAAGCGAAAAAAATTTACGCCGCAAAACCACTCGCTTTTTCGCTCCACTTCCTGTTTCGGCGTGACCAAAATCACTACTCCAATTTGACTTCAAAAATCATGAAAATTTGTGAACAGATCTTAAAAAAAGACAGCGCCCCAATACAATTCAAATTCTTTGAATTGTAAAAAACCAAGAGAAGGCCAATAATAGCCTCAGCTATCGCTGTGCGGCTATTAAAAACTTTTAATTCGATGGCGAGTGCCAGTAATCATAAAGTGACTAAAACGATTGTTAATGTCACTTATTTTCTGATGAACAATCTGATGAAAACGCATTTTGTTCACGGGGAAAAGAAACAGATCCTGGGTAGTTCAGATAACTACCAAAAAGGGAGACTATGCAGGTTGGATTGTGATAAAACTTCTTTGATGACTTTTTGGTATGTGAAGGGTTGCTGTGTTGAGTGATTGCTTCATAGCGACCGGAATTTTTTTGTAGCTTCTGAATACAAAACCTGAAAAGAAATAAAATCGAATTAAACTATCAATTCAGTCAAAAATTGGATACGATAGGATCTCAGACAAAAGTAAGTATAAATATGTAAAATCCATTATGCAAATGACATTTTAAATTTCTGCACACAAGGCAATGCAATAATACAGTACTTTGCCAATATCCAACAGTGAACCCCCTTAACCCACATCGGGATTGAAACAGAAAAAAATAGATGTTGACAGAATTTTTTTCGAAGTGTCAAACAGGGTTTAACATTGGTGTGGTGTGCAGTTTCTGTAAGATTACACTACTATACTTAATTCGGCTTCGAAACGGAAGTCTTAGAATGTGAAGACAAATTCCAGCTAGCAATCGCTCCCATGAACTTTGATAACCAAAAGCACTATGGCTTTACCGGTTTATTTCATTTCTTTTGACTTAGCTCTTTTGACCCTGATGTTATTCACGTCAGTTTGTAATTCAATGAATAAAAAAATTTACATCAGTTTCTTTGAAACAGTGAGTGAGGTAAGTGTAAATAGTGATTTGTGTAATAAGAGAAGTTTCGAATTATAATCCAAAGAATTGAATGATGCAATTACCTGACAGTCATCATAACTATAGCAACATAGACAGTCAACAAAGCCCAATATCCTATATACGCAACTTTGAACAAAAATCTAAAAGCAATTAAAATTTGCCAGTACAAGATCTAGCGTACTTTATTCAAATATTGACACAAGACAAACTTAGAAAGGAAAACAAAACAAAAATCTTGTGCGAATGAATGACTGACAAACCAAAAAGAAGGCGAAAACCGGCAATTGGAAAAAAAAGCCAGTGGCGGCAAAGAAAGAAAACCACAAAACAACATGCCAAAGCCCTTTACAACATACTATAAAATATCCATTAGCATTTAGAATGGCTGAAAAAAGCATGAAAGAAATTCAAGTAAAGGCAAGATACACAAATTCCCTTTAACATTTCGAAAACAAATGGTATGTCTCCAAGTGGAAACCTTAGGTCATAATTAAAGCCAAAAATGAAAAAAATGGACTAAAATTATACTGCATGAGATGACTGATAACAACAGTTATTTTTGAGACTAGGCGATAAGGCAACACAAAAATCACCAAAAAAATGCGAGGCGCAAAAATCAACTTAAAAAAAATAGTGTCAAAGTCAAAAAACGGCTGCTAGCAACTCAAGAAACAAATTAAACTTACTTATGTCTCTTTAGCAACCGACAACACGTGTGTGTCATTAACAAGACTGAGTGTTAAGATAACAAAAAAAAACAACCAATACTCGCAAGATCTGGAAAATGCCATACCTTTTAAAACCAATAACTATCAGACAGCAAGAAGAACGACAAAATTGAACAACGTATAAGTCATAAAAAGCATTAGCGTTCAAATGAACACTGAAAACGAAAAACTTAAAGCCATTTGCCGACCCATGAAACCTCTCCTTGATGCCATTAAATGATAAGACAACACAAAGTACACGAAACTCAAAAATTATATGGCAATTTTTGAAAACTATTAAAGTGAAAGTCATGAAAACCACTAGCCATCAGCTCGAAGAATTAAATAGGTTCATTTATGCCTCATTAGCAACCAATGAGACTTTTGAGTAATGATACCAAGTGATAAGACAAAGAAATAATAAAAAGGGCAAAAATGAAATATTATCTAATATTTTATGACAATAAAGTATCGAAGCCAATAAAAGCTTTAGCAGCCCGCTAGGAAAATCAAGCAACTAAAAATAGGCGCAATTAGAACACATATGCATCAAATTAATAGTATGAAGAATTATTGAAAGAGGAGTCAAATTTACGCACGTGAAAAAGAATCCCCTCAAGAACCAACAATTCTTCGAACACCAATTTTTCACTCTACTTTAGAGGCGGATCGAAGAAATCACGTCGTACGCCTATTTGCTTTTTCACTCCCCTTACTACTCCAGCGCAACTGAAATCATTGAACGTAATCGATAAAACAATTAAAAAAATTACGGGGCAAAAAACAAGGTAACTGAATGACAAATTACAGGAATGAAATAATGAGAAACAGGAAACATAAAATCTCCGTTTTAAATCTGAATAATACAAAACTGACACAAAGTAGCGCATGTGACATATATAAAAGCATAAACCGCGCTATAAACAGCACCGATAAAAGTCGAAAATTGATAAACAATTCCTACATCACGAAAGTTATTCAACAAACAAGCAGACTATGAAAACTTAAAACAATTTCAGAAAAATAACGTTATCTAAAAAACGCTTTAATTTTAGAACTTGACAACAATTTCTTATGAAAAACGTTCCTTCAAGGGACCAAATGTTGACGATGCGAACACAAAACATAGCCGCCAGATTACCGGAATAGCTGCACATCAGACTTGCGGGCAGGATAGTACAGATAAAACTGCTCACGCTACAAAAACATAAAGCTGACCACGCTAATAACGACAATAGAACTCAGAAACTGATAAACAGATAGAGATATAAGTTGAAAAAGTTACCGACGCCGCTCAAACATAAACCGACTAATGTCGGAAGAATTGCTCTCGAACGACAGGCGAGGCAATTTAATTCAGGGGCTGTAGCCTATATAAATTTTTCTCTATGGGTGCAAAAATAGTTGACCATGCCGGGATTCGAACCACGGACCTCCCGATTGCTCGCCAAAAGCACTGCCCACTCGGCTATCAAGCACTTCCTTTTGCTTGCTGAAATCAACTTCATTTTAGCAACATGCTTTACTTCGGAGTGAGAACAAGAGATCACTCAAAAAAGAAGAACGAAAGCGTAAAAATGTCACTTGAGAAGTCAAAAAAGGTTCTAGAAGAAAATAAAAAATTGCAAAGAAACAAAATTCCATAAAAAAGACCAACACGGGTACAATAATTGTTACGAACTTCGTTCGAGAGCAATTAAAAGCATTCAGCGATAAATTAAGTTTGTTAAAATTAATTCCCCAGAAGCCTCATTATGAGGGATCTTTTTTGCAAATATAAGTTCCTTTGATTTAAAACTAATTCAAATTGAACCTAAGTTTTAAAAAGCAAAAGTAAAACTTTTGAGTGTGGTAAATCATGTAAGATCAAAATCTAATCACGCAAATGACCAACAAAAACTTTTTCCTAGAGATTGAGAAATGACGTCATGTAAAAAAATTTGCCGTCAATAAAAGGCAGAAAAAAAGGGACCAGGCGGCTGGTGGGAGGCAACAGTGGGGTGATGGGGGCAACAATGGGGGGGGGGGGGGGTTCTTCAACCTCCAAGAATAGTATAAGTCTCCAAAACAGTTTCTGTGAATCGCTTACTTGGAGACTAGTGAGCTGAAACGCTCTAAGAGAACTTAATACCCACTGGGCGCTAACTGTTTATCCCGTTTTTGAGGTCGCAAAGTCAAATGGGTCAGAGGTAAAATCGGTCCAGCGAAAAATCCCATAAAAAGACCGACAGGACTAATATAATTGCTACAAACTTCGTTTGAGAGCAATTAAACAATTTAAATAAAAATAATCAACTCTAAAACGCTCGAAGCTTTTACTCCGAAGACTAAATTTAATCTATTTAAATATGCCCATTAAAACACACAAACGTCTTGAAAGAAGATTAATGGCCACTGAAGATAAATAATGATATGTCCAAAACCACTTTTTTGTCTGTGGAATCTGTCCAGTATTACATTTGCAAGACCTAAAAGTCGTGATATTAAATTATTCAGAACCACTTGATTGTCACCAGAGATTTTCCAGTAACTCAAAACAAGACTAAAAAAATTTCACCGGCTCATAAAGATCGATAAACACAAACTGCATAAAAAATTTTAAACATAGCCGGCAGATTGCCTGAAAATAGCCACCGTTGACGCGCTTGATGCACATCGGGATTGGAACAGAAAAAGAAAAAAGAAGAGACAAAATGACCGCATTTTTTCTTTTTTTTTCAGTGTCAAAAAGTATTCTAATTCGGCGTGCAGTTTCAGTTGGATTCTAAAACTAAACTTAATTCAGTATCTAAACTGAAAGCTAATGCTAATAAGCTTAATGCCAATGTCAGCTAGCAAACACTCTAATGAACTTTGACAACATAATACTCAATGACTTAATGGCTGGGCTTTATCGGTCTATCCCGTCTCTTTTGATTTTGATCTTTTGACATTGACTGTATTCACTATCTTGCGTAATTGATTTAAAAACCATTCAGTTGAAACAGTGACGTGAAAATCGTGACTTAAGTAAAACGCAAAACGTGATCAAAAGCTAACGCGAATTAAAAAAGGAGAGCGCCTAAAAATAGCCGTTTGAGAGGCTGACGGCGGTAATTAAAAATTTGAAAATTCAAAATTCATCAAAAATTTCCAAAAATTTGTGATATTAAATATTTGAAAGCCATTCCATTGCCCCCTAACATCTCTCTAGTAGCATACTGTAAAACCCTTGAGGAGGGTCCCTTACCACTGGAACAAATACTCAACTTACGAAAAAAAATTCGAAACTCTTAAAAAATTGCAAAATTTTGTATCATTTTGCGTGTTTATGTTTGCAGTACTAAAACATATAGCTCATAAGTGGTCTCAAAAAATAATTATATTTTACAGAAGGTCTTTATCAATTTTGAAGAAGAACATAAAAAGTTAACAGACTTTTCGCTAAAAGACTTTGAAATTGAACATACAGACAACAATTGTTTCTCCGACATTTCCTCAGAACTATGCTGTTATTTAAAAACCAATTCAACAGAAAATTGAATAAAACGACAAATGTTGATTAAATTGAAAATCGCATTTCTAGTTTTTAAGCAGCTTGAGTAAAAAAACATAGCCAGTAGATTGTCGTAAAATAGCCGTAATAGACGCTTGTAGCCTTCCATGGAGTTGAAACAACTTAGAAATAGGATAGACAGATTGACCACCAGTTCTTTAATAGACCACTAGACTTTTCGGGTGATCGGGACAGTAATTGTTATGAGACATATACGCTATATAAAAAAGCCCTAAAACAGCTTTCAAAATTAATATTCGAATTTAAAACGACGGTAATACTCAAGTTTTCGGGCTTATACAATTGGCACTACTTAGATGCACACTATTGATCTTTAACTAGTTAACTGCTCTGAAAATTTGAAGTTCAATAAATGGGTTCAGAAGTCACTTTTTAGTGATGTAAGTCGAACAATTGACCTAAAGCAGAACAAATGACGTCATGCACACAAACTTTAACTGCAAAGCAGTAGAAGTCACTGAAATTGAAAAAGTCAATGGTCGCACAAATCATCGATGGAGACGACGAATTAAAAACCATAGCTACTTTAAAATAAGAGTAAAACAATTTCACGCCGCAAAACCACTCGCTTTTTCGCTTCACTTTCTGTTTCGGCGTGACCAAAATCGCTACTCAATTTGACTTCAAAAATAATAAAAATGTTTGAACAGAAGTTAAAAAATATAGCAGGACAAGTCCTGACGTACAATTCAAAGAATTTTCATTGAATAAACAAAAAAACTAGACCTTGAACGGACTATGAGTGATTTGGGAAAACCATATTTAAAAAAAAACTTAGATAAAAAACAGACAAACAGAAAATCAATGTCAAAATGCCGCATAAGAACAAAAAAACCACTAGCCAGAAATGGAAATTTGGTTCAAAGAAAAAACTAGGCCTAGAATGAACTATGAATGGATTGGGAAAACAATTTAGAAAAAAAAATCCGATCCAAAAAATCGAAAAAACAATAAAAATTAAAGTGAAATTGCAGCATGTGAACAAAAAAAAAACAATCCTCTACAGATCAAAACGTCCATACGTCCTGACTACCAGCCATCAAAATCTCGTCCTTAAACTGTAGATCCTTGCTGAATATTAATCGAAGAATTAGCCTTGATATTCATCTCAAAGTTCATAAACCCGATATTATCTGTCTGAGTGAAACGTGGTTTGATTCGAGAGTTGATGACACATGTGTCTTCATTTCAAACTTTTATAGCGTAGTTAGTAGAATTGATCGATGTAATGGTAGCCATGGAGGAGTTGTTATTGGTATGAAAACAGAAATTAATGTTCACAGTGAAACAATCCAAGCTAAATCTCCTGTTGACTTTGCAACTTCGGCTCTCTTTTGCAATTTAGAGCAGGCAATAATTGTTATAAATGTTTACAATCCACCTCATGAATCGCCTTATCGCTTAGAAGTAAAATTGTTTGATACTTACTTACACGAAATTATTAGTTCGGCTCATGAAAAAGTTCTTAAAAACAATTTAGATCTCATCAATGTGCTCATAGTAGGTGATGTAAACCTTCCTGGAATTGATTGGAGTCTCCTGAGCAGTAATAATGCCTATGAAAAAACATTTTGCCAGGTTTTTCGGAAATACGGATTTTGCTCTCTCATAGAGGACAAAAACGTTAAAAATGATTGCTTTCTTGCGGTTTTCCCTGACACTATTTCTTTTGCTCATATCCATGCAACGTTTTCCGATCACCCAATGATTAGCGCTGAAGTAAATTTTTCTAGCAGCCAGGTTGAGAAATCAAAATCAGTTTATTCTTTCCGAAAAGCGAATCTTCCCAAAATTGCTGAAAGATTCAGTTACTTTGATGCCTCAGCTGGAGATATAAACCACACACTTCAACATTTTTATGATGAAATCAACTTTTGCTGTATGGCTTTTATTCCTCGGAAAACGAGAAGGCGAAGGGAAGCTCCTTACTACTTTTCGTCTCATTCCATTCACGCAGAAAATGTTCTAAATACAGCTCGACGACGTCAAAAAGATAAGAACATAATTGAAAGGCTTGAAAAGAATTTAGCTGATTCACTTGAACTAGATAAGACAGTATATCTGAACTCTTTCGCAGGTTTAACTCTGACAGAAGTTTTTCAAAATCTTAAGAGCTTTCGTCGTATTCCTGATCTGCCCACTAAGATGAAGTTTGCTGGAAACAGTATTTCTGGACCGTTGAAAATTGCCAATGCTTTCAATCAACATTTTGCATCTGTTTTCAGAGAGGATACGAGCCCTCTTTCAGTGCCACTCTCTTCAGCAGACCCCACAATTTGTCTAGAAGATATATATTTCACTAACAGTGAAGTAAAATCAATGATCTTTAGTTGTCATTCGGGTTCTGAGTCCTACGATAAATTGCAGCCAATCTTATTGAAAACGTTTTCACCTGCCATTGTCCCAGTTGTTACTGAGATATTTAACAAAATTATAATTCAGCAAGAATTTCCAAAGAGCTGGAAGAAAGCAATAATTAAACCCCTGCATAAAAAAGAGTCGAGAATTGACATAGAAAATTACAGACCAGTGTCAATGTTGTGCGCGCTTTCCCTAATTTTCGAGAAATTACTGTATAGAAAATTTAGGGATCGTTTATGGAAAAATTTAGACAATCGCCAGCACGGTTTCAGGACCAAGCATTCTACTATCACTCAAATGATCCAGTATTGTGAAAAAATTTTTCGTTGTTTGAATGCTAAAGAGTCTGCTTTAAGCGTTTATCTCGATATTGCAAAAGCGTTCGATACAATTAATCACAATGCAATTTTGTTGAAGCTTACGCATTTTGGATTTGATAACCAATTTCTCAAGTTTTTTGCAGATTATTTGTCAAATAGAACGCAGTGCGTGTTTGTTAAAGATGATTATTCGTCAGAGTTAGCTGTTACGAGTGGTGGTCCACAGGGTTCAGTGTTTGCGGTTTTTATGTTTGCTGTGTACATTAATGACCTTCCATCTCTAATGGAGAACAGCACATATCTTTTCGCCGATGACACAAAAATTATTGGAAGTCAAATGAATTTATTTTCACTACAAAATGATTTAAACAAAGCAATTAAATGGTCAAAAGAAAACAGAATGCAATTCAACAATGCAAAGTTTGAAGCTATATGTTTTGATGTAAAAAAGTTAGATCAGTGTAGTGTCCACTTGTATGCAGACGATACCGAAATTACATGCAAATCTTCGGTGAATGATCTTGGTGTAGTAATTACTAATAACTTGAAATGGGACAGTCATATCAATCAGCGGCTGTCAAAGGCACAACAAAAGCTTTTTTTCTTGAAGAGAAACGTTCCCTTTTCTACAAATACGAAAGTAAAAGTAAGTTTATACAAAAGTTACATTTTATCAATTCTCCTGTACGCGTCAAATGTATGGTTCTCGAATTGGCCAAATTGCAGAAAGCTCGAAAAGATGCAAAGACGAGCGCTCAAGTGGGCTTTGAATAAGAAATTTTTTACAGATAGTGACTACAATCAGAGCCTCATTTACAACAATTTGTTGCCGATCAGTTTTCTTTTGGTTCGAAATGATCTTCTTATGCTGAACAAAATTTACAACTGTGATACTGCCCTTAAGTTTGATGATTATTGGAAAGTTTTCAAGGGACCACGCAGTAACCGTTCTGCAGCAAAACAATTTTTGAAGACCAATTCTAATTGGACGAAATCAGTCAAATTCGAAGAGTATTTTGTCTTGAGAGTTGTGAAATATGCAAATGTTCTCTCTCAGCGAAATGACATCTCAACTTTTGACTGGACATGTCCAACAGTGTTATTTCGGAAACAGCTGAACTCGCTGTTGAAATTAAAGGCTTTGAACTTTAAATACTATCAGTATCCTGTTAATTGGTCCTGTTTCTAATTAGTTAACAAAGTGATTCCCGCATCGCGGGTACCAAGTCAATTTAATAATAATAATAATAATAAAGCGAATTTTTGTTCGAACACAGTTTTCTCACTCTGCTTAAAAATTAGAGCAAAAAATTCAAGCCGCAAAACCACTCGCTTTTTCACTCCACTTCCTATTTCGGCGTCGTGACCAAAATCACTACTCCAATTTGACTTCAAAAATCATGAAAATGTGTGAACAGATCTTTAAAAAAAAGACAGCGCTTCAATACAATTCAAATTCTTTGAATTGTAAAAAAGACAGCTCCCCAATACAATTCAAATTCTTTGCATTGTAAAAACCACGATGTACCCAATAATAGCCTCTATTGCTTCGCGGCTATTAATTACAGACCAAAGAGACATGAAATGCAAACCACTATCGTTTCGCTTGATTGCAAAGAAATCTTTGTATAATACAAACAAATTATTTCAAAAAGGTAAAAAAAAGCTTTAATCTGAGTCACAAATGCTTCCTTAAAATATATTAATGGGCTTTGAAAAAACTATTATAATATGGATAGCGCTAGATAGTTTTACTCGTCCAAAGAAAGATCATTATTATATTTCGGGCGATTTGCTCTAACAACTGGCGAGCGGTCGGCTCCGTCAGTAGCAAGCTGAGACACCGGGACGCTAGTTTAAGCTGAGAGAAGGGGATGGGGAAGGACGGAACTGATAAAAGGGGCGAGTTAGAAGGAGGCTGAAAGATAAGCGGAGTAGAGACCTTGAGAGTGCGGGTTTATGACCAGAGCACTAGTTTATGGGTAAAATTATTTCGAAATTTTACTACAAGTCGGAGCAAAATTGCGTCAAAAATTGAAAATTTACTTTGCAAAACTTGGGGGTACTAACTTACTTTTGACATTCAAAATTATCAGCAATATTTGGTTAGTAGCAAAAAACCAAAATTAAAGCCCATGACTCTTCCGGTGATATTGCAACTAATCGACCCTTGCTTCACGTCAGTAATAAAGATCGAACCCTGGTCATATGCTAATGTCGACTAGAACTCCCTGTCAATGACAGTGCTCGTTGGGGTCAACTACAGGTCCACAATGCCACCACCCACACACAAAGTAGCCGGCTCCAAATCCCAGAATGATAGCGAGGAACAACCAGACATTGAATGTCATTACCACCAACATCAAGACGTAGCTGATTGCCATCTGGATGATATGTAGACAGGTTTGGATCAGGTGACACTTGGACAGCATCTGGTATCGCCAACTTAACAAAAATATACAGGAATGATTTCTCTTGTTTAATTTATTCGTGATCTTCTCAATTATTAATAGAAGTCAAGACTCGATTCGTCTTTTTTGCATATTTATTTTCCAAGTTTGCATAACTTTCATTGTGGACATTTCATCCTCAATTTGAAAATGTTCAAAAATTTAACAACTTTTATTTGATGATGAGGATTTCAACTCTCGAACGTTACCGACTAACGTCGGATGAATTTCTCTCGAACTAGTGGGAGCTCGAATCTATAGCAGCCTGCTTCAGATCCGGGGAATAACTTCGACGTCCTTAGAGGTTAATATATACCACTATAACAGTTTAGGGTTAAAATAAAAAAAAAGAACTAGTGGGAGCTCGAATCTATAGCAGCCTGCTTCAGATCCGGGGAATAGCTTCGACGTCCTTAGAGGTTAATATATACCACTATAACAGCTTAAAGTTAAAATGAAAAAAAAAGAATACACCAATTATGGCGAACTTTTCATTTGACTTTTTTTGCGCCCCCCCCCCCCAGTACGTTTTGCGCTCCCCAGTTACAGAGCACGTGTCATTACATATAAATCATTATGTAAAAATATTGCACGTGCGTCTGGGGCATGCAAATAATATGCACCCGGTAAGCTGGAGGGCACAAACAGAAAAGATTTTTTGTAGTAGTCTACTGCCACCACTTAGGTTCAGTTGCAAAACAAAGAAGTCAGGGGCGTAAAAGTCACTCGAAAAATCAAAGCAGTCAAGAAAAATTGTTGTATAAAAGCATAGCCGGTAGAATAAGGGAAACGACTTGAAGAGTCGTGCAAAAAAAACTCTTAACTAACCCAACCTATATGAGAAATATCAAAGAAATAAAATTAAAGCAATCAATAGTTGAAAACAGGCGGTGGGGGTTAGGTAGGCGTAGGTGCGGGCAGGGGTAGAGAGTCTGAGGGGGTAGCTTTCTAGGGGACAAGGGCCGGTAAGTGTGAGGTAATTCGGGGGGGGGGGGGGGGGGGGGGGACAGGAGGTAGATAAGTGCACAGGTGGGGTAGGTAGGTGTAGGGAGTTGGATGGGATCAGTTGTAAGGGGTTAGGTAGGGGTAGGTGGGGGCGGGGAAGGAATAGGTTGGGGAAGGGGGTTCGGGTATAGGTATAGGGGCGGCAGGTGGTTTAATGCGTAGGTGGCTGCTCTGCAGGTTAGATAGGTAGGAGGGACTTAGATGGGATCAAAATTCTTTTCACTTTGAATATCTCCAGCAGTTGCTAACACTATACAATACAAAATAAGCTATTGTTAAAGCCCAAAACCAGAAGTTAACTTTAAAAGACAGAGGTAGATGTTCGATAAGAAAGAAGTCAATATTCAAGTCATTATGAAAGTTGCTTCAGCTAAAAATTGGAAAACCAATACTCCTCTTCCTATCGTAAAAAGACCAAAACGTTTATAATAGTTGCCTAAAATTCGTTCGAGAGCAATTAATTAGTCCATTTGCATAGCCTTTACAACTGTATTACATGATTTCAATCTAAGATTTTCAATTTATTACTGTGCGCAGACAGATAAATTGTCACGGCCAAGAAAAATATTTGCAAGATCCTATTTCAGATGTCAAATATTCTTCAAAACCAGTGATTAAATTGGACAGGCATCTCTAACTCCAGAGAAACTATGATCTAAATCTGGTAACACTGAGAAAGGATAGCAAATGGTAGTGACACCAGCTGGGCTTCGCACAGTAAGTGTTCCAACCTATTAGCCAGCCATTTTTTTCAAAGGAATAAAAGGAAAAAGAAGACATGAGCTTTCATTAACAAAAAAAGTTCAAGTGTCAAACAAATTATTATTTCTCAAAAAATTAGTACGCTAAAAAAATCTTAATATTTTTATTCTCTCCTTTCTTTGAAAAGCAAAAAATAAAGGCTAAAAACAATCTAAACAATGTATGAAAAATATAGGAAACAATATTTAAAAACAAAATAACATAGCTGGCAGATTTCCAGAAAATAGCCGCAATAGCTTCGTAGATCTGCAGTCTGAAAAAAACAGTAAAAAAAGACAGACCAAAAAAACTAGTCTTTTCATTGAAGGCTGATATGTTATATTTTGATAAAAAATTTGTTTAAGTTTTTGCTGCCTCTATTAGCTGCTCTCAAATAACCTTCATTTAGAGTGACACATACCCATTTGACCTTATCTCTTTGAATTAAAGTAAATAAAATTCAATTTCAAAGTGAGGAAATCACTTTTACGGTGCAGTAACGGGAGATATGTTGTTATTAGAATTTCAAAGAACTATTGAAAGAGAATTAGCAATATATGCTCCAATTAAAACCTGTTATATTAGAAAAGACAAACCAAAGTTTTTGCTTCAAGAAAAATGGCTATGTGAGAAAACAAAAAAAACAGTTTTCAAGAATTAGCGATGACAAAACTAAAAACGATTTAATTCGTCAAAAAGAAAAACAATTTCTCTCAAGATTGTCATGGAGTTAAACAGTAAAAAACCAGATGGAAATTTATTCAAGATCTTCGTAATAAAGAAAAGACTCACACAAGAATTCACTCTTTATTAAACAGTTTTGGTAATAAGATAACAAGCCTATGGAAATTGCAAATCTTCTAAATTACAGATTTTCTACTCTAGGAGAGTTCATTGGCTTACAACAAACAAACAACATTCCCCCTAAAACTGCTCCGAGAAAGTTTCACATTCCGATATATAAAAGCCAAGGAAACCAATGTGCTCATAGATTCATTGAAAACAAGTAAACCACTCGGTCCTTCAAAAATACCAGCTTGGGCAATAGAAGATGCTAAAGCAGCGCTAGCAGAACCACTATGTTATCTAATTAATCAGTTCATTACAGAAGAAAAATTTCCACAAGATCTTAAAAAAGCTTGTGTAAATCCACTCTTCAAAAACGGAAATACCAAAGACCCATTCAATTATAGTAAAAGTTTACCAGAGAAAACGAAAATCTTATTGCTTAAAGCAATAGTAATAAGTCATCTACATTATTCCGCTTTAATTTTGATAGGGTTGCAAAAGTCATTACTCACAACTTTGGAAAAACAATTGAATTGGGGAATAAAAAACCATTTTTACAGGAGAAAATACGAACGGTCCAAAGATCTCAAACTTCGCAACAAAATATTACCAGTCTCTTTTCTCTTGAAATATCATTGCAAAAAAATTTTTTTCGCCTACTCAGCAACGACCTTCCAGCATATAAAATTGAACCTCTCTCTACCATGAGAGTAAAACACCATGACAAGTCAAAAAATAACGTTCGATATAAGAAATAACAATAAGTTTTTAACTGATTCTTTTATTGCACAAGCCATTCCAATTTATAATAGTCTGCCTTCTAATATGAGACTGAAAACAACATCGAAAGCTTCCTTAATGAAAGAACTGAAAGAATATTTTTTGGAAAGAAATTTTGATGAACTCAAAAGTAACTGATATGAAAGATGACATTGAGAGCATTAGATTTTATTTTTTTTTAGTCTTCATAATGTACATATAAAATTGTAAGAACATTTTATAATCACATTTTTGGCCATTTTTGTTACTAATGTAACGTCACATTTTAGTTGCGTAATTTAATGATTTTATAAGTTTACATAATGTGATATTCTTAATCTTACATTGCCTTCTCTACCATTTGTTTTTTATTCTAATGTGTACCAGAGGAAATTAACAATGTTCTTTTTATTTGAGTGAGGTAAGTCAAATGTGACCAAACTTTAATCACGCGAATGAACAAAAAACTCGCTTCACTAAGATCGAAAAATGACGTCACGCACGCAATTCAGTTGAAATTGCATGAATGAATGAACAAAAAGCAGATTTGAAGTGGTTGTGGCGTCATATGGTTGTGACGTCAAAAATCGCGACGACGAAATAAAAAACATAGCAGGACAAGTCCTGACGTACAATTCAAAGAATTTTCATTGACTAAACAAAAAACTAGACCTAGAACGGACTATGAGTGAATTCGGAAAACCATTTAGAAAAAAATCCGATCCAAGAAATCGAGAAAACAATAAAAACCGAAGTGAAATTGCCGCATGTGAACAAAAAACCACTAGCGAGAGAGCGCATTTTTGTTCAAACACTGTTTTCCCACTGTATTTTAAAATTAGGGATACTTTTCATGCCGCAAAACCACCCGCTTTTTCGTTCCATTTCCTGTTTCGGCGTGACCAAAATCACGACTCCAATTTGACTTCAAAAATCATGAAAATGTGTGAACAGAAGTTTAAAAATATAGCAGGACAATCCTGACGTACAATTCAAAGAATTTTGATTGACTAAACAAAAAAACTAGACCTAGAACGGACTACGAGTGAATTCGGAAAACCATATAGAAAAAAATCCGATCAAAAATCGAGAAAACAATAAAAACCAAAGTGAAATTGCCGCATGTGAACAAAAAACCACTAGCGAGAGAGCGAATTTTTGTTCAAACACTGTTTTCCCACTGTACTTTAAAATTAGGGATAATTTTCATGCCGCAAAACCACCCGCTTTTTCGCTCCATTTCCTGTTTCGGCGTGACCAAAATCACGACTCCAATTTGACTTCAAAAATCATGAAAATGTGTGAACAGATCTTTAAAAAATGACAGCGCCCCAATACAATTCAAATTCTTTGAATTGTAAAAAAAACCAAGAGAAGGCCAATAATAGCCCCAGCTATCGCTGTGCGGCTATTAAAGAAAAAATATAAAAACAATATAAAATAAATATATAAAACAAAATATAAAAACAATAGTAATAAATTGCTCGAAAAAGCAAACAATTTCACAATTCCTGATTCATGAAAAGGTCATTTTGAAACTTCAAGATCACCAACGAGAAGCTAACGCATCTAAAAAAGAAACAAGACCTAAGAGAACCTATTTTAACGGAAAAGATAGACTGCACAACGTGGCAAAGAGAAAAATAACAAAAAAAATTAGACGAACAATTTTCATGTTAAAAATGGTACAGTCGACATATTATCAAAAATCTCAATCAATCACAAAAAACATTTTACAAAACTTAAAATTTTAAACATTCTATTAAACCAACAAAAAACGAAACAAAATCGTCAGAACTAATTATGCAGAATATCCAGGTCATCTTTAAAAAAATACCCATTAGCTCAAAAAATCACCTCGTTTAGAAAACGAGCTCACAACTTAACTTAAACT
Source organism: Convolutriloba macropyga (assembly GCF_964194025.1). Lineage (NCBI taxonomy): Eukaryota > Metazoa > Xenacoelomorpha > Acoela > Convolutidae > Convolutriloba > Convolutriloba macropyga. The sequence goes on from NC_134474.1 coordinate 45,666,214, forward strand.
TGAAGATATTTTAAAGTTTCACTTACTAAGAAAACTTCAGACGCAGTTGATTCAAAACAACAAGGTTGTTGACATGAACCAAGCTAAGTTTAGCTGAGAAGATCAAGCAAAATCTTGTTCACGCACTCTGATTAAAATAATTATTGAAAGCTATATATTATCGGATGTTGATCTTTCCCTCTCCCAATTTAATGTTATATGGTCCGGATAACTCCGGAAAGAGCTACTTGCACAAATTTTTAATAAAACAACCATATTTGGTCACACTTAGCACTCCCATTATAAAGCATTAAGCTATGATTAGATTATATTCCAGATTCTTCTCATTGATATTGGGTACAAATACAGCAAAGACTGAGCTCTTTTCGTCACACAAATCCAAATCACTATCTTGATCTATTAATAAGATCTCTCCGGCTTACTTCAAAATTCTACTTAAAACATAATTTTGATATTCGCACATTCTTTAGTTCATTTTTCAAACTAAGCTGAAACAAAACTTCTATTTCGCCTGCGAAAGTTTATAAACTAAATAAACCAACAGGTTGGGTCCCTCGCAGTTATCTAGGTCACAAAAATAAATGAAACCAGCCAATTATTTTTTTCGACAGCCAAAAGCTTCGGCTGAGTTACTTTCTTTTCAAAAATGTTTTGCTCGGTCAAATAACAAGGGACCAACAGATAGTGAATATGTTGACCTACACATGACTTCACAATGTGGAGCACGATATTCGCACATTCTTTAGTTCATTTTTCAAACTAAGCTGAAACAAAACTTCTATTTCGCCTGCGAAAGTTTATAAACTAAATAAACCAACAGGTTGGGTCCCTCGCAGTTATCTAGGTCACAAAAATAAATGAAACCAGCCAATTATTTTTTTCGACAGCCAAAAGCTTCGGCTGAGTTACTTTCTTTTCAAAAATGTTTTGCTCGGTCAAATAACAAGGGACCAACAGATAGTGAAAATGTTGACCTACACATGACTTCACAATGTGGAGCACGAGGTTTGTAGTTTGCGCGATGATGCAGACGAAGGGGCTATGACAGAGGATTCTTTACTGGGACAGAGGAACAACAAGATGAAAACGAGCGATTGCCCAATGGAGCAAACAATGAAGATAAGAAGGCCTATAAAGTAAAAAGATGCATATGAGAAGGCAGTTCTAGAAATCATGGATAAGAGACACAATGTGTACTGCCATCTGACACCAATTTTAGAAGCAAAAACCCTCAAGCGAATGAGACATGACTGTGACAGAATACGGCACCTGAGACGGACCAAAGGCTGGGAGCTTTTGCAAGAGATTGCAGAGTGTGGAGACCACGACAGTCGTCACTTTACTACTAAAGGATTGAGGATTTGGACAGCTTCTGCATCAGAGGACAGGAGCTCCTCACTAGGCTACAATAAACAGAAGCAGACTAAGAGGCCAACTTCAGTGCTTTGGTCATCAATGGTCTGGTCTGCCAATGAGGCATGAAAGCTCCGTCATAAAAGAACACTTCAACTCCACACAAACTTCAAAATTTCGAGGAAAAGGCTACAGATCTTTCATTACAGCTTAGCAGAGACATAGGGACCAAGTGGTTCAGAGGAACTATCAGTGAGTGTGAACGCAATGAAGATTCAAAAAGAAACCGCCATGTTTGTGGGACCGCTGAACACTTTGCAAAGGACTATATGAAGACGAAGACAGAACAGATCAGCACGTGCAGTGAAACGAAACCTCATGAGGGCAGTAAAAGACCCCAAGGAATGGGGAAAAACGTGAGTCAGTGGCAATCGTTCCAGCATTGACTACACTCGACAGATACAAGTCGGCTCTTACCCAATAGAAAACGGCAGGCATGCAAGTGGACAGGCAATGAAACATTGATTAATTCCTGGACTGCATGAGCACTCACTCAGTGCTCAGAAACCCTAACGTTCTCAGTATGGGGACGTCGAAGAAGCTCAGACACGACAGTTCAAAGGAACTTCACTCTTGATGATCATCAAGCGGACTGCAGAAAAGCGATGAGGACTAGTACCAGACAGAAAGCGTAGGTACCAACAAATAACATTGAGAGAGCTAAGGCGTTGAACAGGTAGCACCGGAAGAAGAATCCTTTGCCATCAGTAGACGGAGCTCATGATTATTTCCAAACAGATGACTTCTCACCCGCAGAGACGGTTGGCTTCAGTAATTGTGTACAGAAGTGCAGGGGCTTAGCCTATAGGTGGGAAAAAAGCAAAGTTCCACAATTTCATTGAAGCAATCAGAACTCATCTTGCTGTGACGGAGGCGGACTATGTGGAAACCAGATCAGTCTATGAAGCCAATAAAGTAATGAGTGTAATCAAATGTTTCGGTCAATGAGGGACGAGGTCAATCAAAAATCTCGACTTCAAATTTAGAGCGACCATCCAGACAGGGATTTCATTCCGGGAAAATTGATTTACACAGTAAAACTGGGACCCAGTGGTTAAATGGAGGAGCAGAAAGCACAATATGTGGCGAACGATTTCAAACAGGTGCAGGGACTAATTTTGAGACTTGTGTTCCAACAAGCAAGTCAGAAACATTCAGCATTCTATTTCAACTTCCAGCAAAGGAAGGCAATGCGATGCCCAGATGTGTACCTGGAACAACTTCAAGAGTTTGCGAAGTGATGACAAGGCGATGAAAAGTTAATATGAAGATGTAATCAATTAACAACGGGTATAAGGAACTGTCAAAAAGCAGCAACGATCATCGTTTGTTTGTAAAAGTAGAAACAGATGGTCACACCTTTATTTTGGACGACATCATTGTGGCATCAAGAAAAATAAAACTCAAAAGGAAGGCTTGCGCACTTTCAAATAAATACGACAAAACTTCAACTTCGGCGTAATTGAACTTCAGTTAGCAGACAATGTAGACGAAGAACTGGATCAGAGAATCTAAATCAAACAGAGCCTGAGGGATCAGTTCTTCATCTAGCAAAACAGACGAGTCCAGATAACATGTTCAGAGTTAAAATTTTGTCCAGAATCATGATTTCAGTCACAAAACAACACTGGGATAGTGGAAACTGACTACAAAGTTATCTGCAAAGCTCGAAACAGCTTAGTCTCATCCATATTAAAGAGGCTAAATATAAATTAATATTGTTCCAAGCTCAAGGCTGCAGCACTCTGTTTGAGTATCAGGAAGCAGGCAAATTGCTCTATTGTCATCAGATGCAGAATACCATGGAGTGTCGGCAGCAGTCCAGGAAGCACTCTGCCTGAAACAACTTCTAGATAATTTTAGCGTTCATAAGCGCAGCAAACACACGGAGACGAACTCTCCCTTCATCCAGGGCAAGATATAACATTTGACGATTTCCATTCCCAACGTTCATTGACACGATGGCAGCAGTATCGTTACAAAATTATTCCCAGTCTCAAAATTGTAATCTTTCCGAGCAGTTTTCATGGAAGCAGACTCTATGCAATCAGCTCAAGTCTGATTGCTGGGTTTCGAAATTGAGTTCGAAACTCATGAATTTGAAGGAATGGTAAATTTCAACTCACCAAGATAATGTCAGGCGCAGTTGACTTAAAGTAACCAAGTAATCAGAACAAACCAAGCTAAGTTTAGCTGAGAGAATCAATTTCTTGTTCATGTCCTCTGATTCAGATAATTGTTAAAAGCCGTAAGTTATCTGATGTTGAACTCTCCCATCCCCATTTCAAGTGGTTATATGACTATTATACTCATCCGGAAAAATCTAATTCCGGAATTTCTAATGCACAAATCACATGTGGTCAGACGTTGAATTCACCATAAATTATGGTGCTATGATTAAATTCCATTCCTGATTTTTCTTTTTGACATTGGGTATACATACATGCATTTTGAGCCCTTTTCATCACAAAAATCCAAATCACTATCTTGATCTAATAATCAGATTTCTCCGGTACATCTCAACATTCTACTTAAAAAAATCATTTTGTTATCCACTCACCCTTGAGTAGTTCAATTTTCTCACCTAGTTAACAACACTTTTAATCCACCCCGAAAGTTCATAAACCAAGAGTACATAACTGTTCTCATTGCCCTCGGGATCTATAAATTGATACTGTTTCAAACAGTCAGACCAAAAATTGCAGAACGTCGACCAAAAGTGAATATAAAAAATATATTGCAATTAAAATTGAAACATTAGCAAGACCTGAAAGTAGAAAAGCAACCCTTTAGAGAATAATCATATTTTCCCGAAAGTTTAAATTTGTGATATATACCAATAGAATAGACATCAAAGGCATTTAGAGCTCAAAAATATTTAGTTAAAACACTGAGCGAGCAATTTTCCTTGACCATCTACATTACATTTAGAAAAAACTAAAACCAAAACTTTTGTAAGAAAAATGGCACATAAATGACGTACTTATTGGAACTTGATTTTTGAGCTGCTATAAATATTATCGAAGCATAGCCTTGTTGGAGAGACTTCTCTCTAGCATCCCTGTGTAGATCTAAAAGCTCTGTAAGCTCTGTGCAGATCTATTGAATCATAAATTAGTTTTAGAGTACCATTAATTGACCGATTTCTTTCTTAAAAAATAGACGTATCTAGATGCAAACTGAAAAGAAACTCAAAATGTGAAAACGTGCCAGATTTCCCTTAACGTCGATCGCTTTGGTTGTTTCTCTAGACTATCTCATTCATTGAAGTGGAAATTTAGGGAAACAACGTTTAGCAGCAAGATAGCTAAATTTTAAGGCAATAAATTATTATTTGATTTCTTGGTTTCAACAGAGCACGTTACTCAGACATCAGTAAGAACAGTTGAAAACAGCTGATACTTTGAAATTCAGAAGAGCCTCAATAATAGCCCTATATACTAATAAGGGTTGGATACCTAATACACTAATACAAAGCAAGACGACAGCGATCAATTGAATCAAGACTTTCAGAACCGCTAAGCATCAAATTGTCTTCCATTGTCATTTAGCCTCCATAAAATCGGTCCGAAACAAAAACAAGTGGTACGGTTAACTTCAACAAATTTGGCATTCCCTCGAACTTCATTTTGTTAGAGAGCAATTAAAAAAACTTTTAGCTGCATCCATCTTTTTTTTAAATCGAAAAAACTGGTTTCTGTACCGATAACATCAAAATGAAGTATAATTCACAATATTACAAAAAAATTACGAAATAGTAGGGCAATAAATATCTCATTTAAACTGTTAACTAGACATTGTTTTTTCGGTAAAAAAAGTTTTAAAAAATAAAACTTAAACGACAACATCGGGCGAATTGCTCTCGAACGACCGGCGAGCAGTTGGCTTCGTTAGTAGCTAGCTAATGTTAAGTGAGACTAGCTTTAGCTTAATTGAAGTGGGCGTGAGGTGAGAGCAGCGGGTTGGGGGTGCAGCGGGTTAGGGGTGATGGGGGGATGAGGTAACAGTGGAGTGGGGCAACGGTGGGAGGGGAGTCTTTGGCTGCACAGGGCCTTTACGGCCTGAAGGAGGTGCAGGGGTAGGGATTGGGGGAGGGGTGAGGTGCAGTGAAATTTAAGTCTAAAAAACGCAAGAACGTCAACCCAATGAGTATAAAACTAAGATACACTTCTCTCTTGTTGGAGATATGATAGACAAAATGAGTTCAAACTATTGTAAAAAATAAATTACTCGACAAAAACACAGAAACAAAAATATACGAAGGAAAAGATCGTTTACTTCCAGAACCGAGGCCACAGAAATATTCGCAAAGTATTTATTAGTCAAAATTGTTAGGCGGAACTCCGGAATGACGAAAATCTCAAATGCTGCATTACATTAATTACATTAAATGAAATCAATGTTAAGCCAAACAAAACAAAAATTCAGAAAAGCTTAAGTAAATAATAAGTCTTTTATAAAAACAAATAAAAGCAACGGCAATAAAACTATAGGTCTTAACAAGAGATAGAGTGATGCATGCTAGAAAATGGAGGAAACTGTTACAACGTAAAATGAACAGTGTAAAAAACAAGATCTCTTCTTGATTTTTGAAAGCTTAAAATCAAATTTAACAGATGAAGTAGAGAGCAGAAACATTTCTTTATTTAGTTTTCAAGGATTAGAAAAAGTACAGCCTTACTACTGTTTAGATCAGAAAGTAAAAATAGAGTTTCAAGATTCAAAGCATTAAAAAAAATTGCAAAAGTCAAAAATTATTAAAAATGCACTTGAAAAAGCTATTTCAATTTTGAAGAGTCAAAGCCAGGAATTGATTACATTTGCAATTCAAAATATTACACCTGAAGGTGTACAGAAAACTTTTGTAGTATATAAAAATAGAAAAAACAGAAAATTTGGACAAAAACTGAAAAATCGTATCATGTGTACAGTTTTATAAAACAAAAATACCTCACGTTATAAAAAGGCAATCAATACATGAATTGCCAAATGCAAACTCCCATATGTATTAATTTTCCAAAAAAAGACCGCTTAAAGATTAAAAAAAATAATGAAAAGCCGCTTTTGATCTTGAAACGCATTATTAGGCTCTAAAAAACACAGGTGGTATCAATTTCAGAGCGTTAAAAATTAAAAACGGTTATCAATTCTGTCTAAAAGACATTTCAAAGTCTTACAGTCATTCACTGAACGTAGCGCATAATAAAAAAGACTTCTCTCGCTCAGAAAAAAAAAGAGTTCGGTCAAAACACCGTCTGAACGAATAGTACTTCTTGTAAAAACAACATAGCCAGAAGTATTCCGGAAACGACTCGAAAACGAATATCGATCACCCTAACTAACATTATGATTGTCCTATATAATAACCACTAATTACGTTGAAATAATTACATGAAAATGAAAAATGCAGAAGCATTTGACCAGAAAAGATGATGAAGCATCTGAAAAAAATTCATTATAAGTTGCAACATCAAGTCAACTATTAGAACTATTGGCAAAAGACCAGGCGAAACTTTTAGATTTAATTCATTAAACGACTACAAGTTGACAGAAAAATCCTAAAAAATGTGGAGAAATTGGATTTAAGGGAAAAGAAATGAAGAATAAAAAAAATATTCTCTGAAAATTCCAACAAAATTTAGCTACAAAAACGGATAAAATTCCAAAATGCTATTTCTCAACCATTATTTTAAAAAAACTTTTACAACTACTTCTGTTCAAGTATACCAATCCAGCACCCTTTCGACTTAAGTAATAAAGAAGCGAAAATAAAAAAAGTTGAAATATTTCTCATTGAAAAGTGCCAGTGTCTAGCTTCCTGTGACTTCCAGCAACGTCACTCGAAACGCACTGAATAAAAGACTGAACACTAAAAAGTAACCAGAAAGCACAAAATCATTAGAAATCAGAAAAAAAATAAGCAAAAAAAACAGACGAAAATCCACCAAAATGAACAATTATCTCAACCAAAACAACTCAAAACAATCAAAAGGCAGCAAAATAACTAATTTGGACAATAGACATTCCCAAATGCTATAGAAACTTTAAGAACACAAAAAGCAGTTTCCAAACAACTTGAAATAAAAAAAGTCTAGATCAACTTTACGAATTTTTTTGATACTACGAGCGCACATAGAGCCTCGTATTGACATTACGAGCGCAGTTTGACATTAAAAGTTTATTGGAGCAAAGAGCGTATTGAAAAGCTCGCAAAACAAGAGGCAAGGCATACTAGGCTACGAAACTTATCTAAGAATGCGAAAAAGAGCAAAAGATTTAAAAAAATTCAAAATTTTTCAGTTCATTGTACATTTTTTGCAATAAAAATCGTCAAACACTAATAAACCTACTCAATTGGTATCATAAAAGCCCTTAAGTAATAAGTGTCTATTCAAACCCCACACAAAGCAGTAAAACAAAAAGCGAAAAATCGCTGAAATTCGGCTTAAAGTAAGCAAAATAGCTGAAAAACCTGTAACTTGATATAAAATTCACAAATTTCCGAAAACCTATAAACCACCATCCAAATAATCCTAACATTAATACATCATAAGCAAATTTCTAAAACAAAAAAAATTAAGAAAAAATTTTAAAAAGCCGCAGGTGAACACAATTTCACTCGCTTAGAGAAAATTTTTTTTCACACCTCAATTTCTCGCTCTCCTAAAAACAGCGGTATGATCAAAAAACCATTCTTTTCGCTTCACTGTTCAATTTTGTTCAGCAACGGAACTACTCCGAGTATTCTCATTCGTTTCCTTTCCTGCTTGAAAAATTCATTCCATTAAAAGTGATTAAAATGGACTTCTCCAATACTCCTCTTGTAGTCGTAAAAACTAAAGAAAACCAATTCTCCTCTTCATGTCGTAAAAAGGAAGAGCGCCTAAATCATAGCTGTTGAAAGGCTAACGGCGGATCAAAAATGAACATAGTTTTCGAGAACTGTTTAAAATTACCGCAAATTAACCAAAAGTTTATATCTCAGACTTTTAAGAAAAATGCGATACATAGAGCTTTAAAATTATAACTCATATGTTGGTCTGGGACACCCTCAGAACAGTTGAAAATTGTCTCGATAAAAATGGCGCCAGAATAAAGTTCTGACACATTTTCTAAAAACATGGAAACAATAACTATTATTACATGAAAAAAATCCGTTTGTCACAATTTACAATAAAAGCGAGCATAAAACAGCATGTTGAGTAGAAAATAACGATATCCTAAGTTGAAGCTATTGTTCTCATTGTTGACCAAGGATTATCCTACTTAATAACTACTAATTGCGTTGATCTAATTACATGAAAAGGAAGAATGCAGAAGTATTCGACAAGAAAAGATGATGAAGCATCTGAAAAAAATTCATAAGTTGCAACATCAAGTCAACTATTAGAACTACTGGCAAAAGACCAGGCAAAAATTTTAGATTTGATTCATTAAACGACTACAAGTTGACAGAAAAACCCAACAAAAATGTGGAGAATATGGATTTAAGGGAAAACAAATGAAGGATAAAAACAATATTCTCTGAAAATTCCAAAAAAATTTAGCTACAAAAAATGGATAAAATTTCAAAATGCTACTTCTCAACCATTATTTTAAAAAAACTCTAACAACTACTTCTGGTCAAGTATACCCATCCAGCACTCTATCAAACGAAGGAAAAAGCGAAAAAAAAGAACAAAGTTGAAATATTTCTCATTGAAAAGTGCCAGTGAATAAAAGACTGAACGCACTGAATAAAAGACTGAACACTAAAAAGTAGCCAGAGAGCACAAAGTTAGTAGAAATCAGAAAAAAATAAGCAAAAAACATATGAAAATCCACCAAAATGCACAATTATCTTAACCAAAACAACTCAAAACAATTAAAAGGCAGCAAAACAACTAATTTGGACTATAGACATCCCCAAATGCCATAAAAACTTAGAATACAAAAAGCATTTTCAAAACAACTTGAAAAAAAAGTAGATCAACTTTACGAATTTTTTGATTCTACGAGCGCACATAGAGCCTCGTATTGACATTATTGGAGCAAAGAGCGCATTGGAACGCTCGTAAAAGAAGAGGCAAGACATAATAGGCTAAGAAACTTATATAAGATTGGGAAAAAGAGCAAAAGATTTCAATAAAAAAATTCAAAATTTTTCAGTTCATTGTACATTTTTTTGCAGTAAAAAAAATCGTCAAACACTAATAAACCTACTCACTTGGTATCATAAAAGCCCTTAAGTAATAAGTGTCTATTCAAATCCCACACAAAGCAGTAAAACAAAAAGCGAAAAATCGCTGAAATTCGGCTTAAAGTAAGCAAAATAGCTGAAAAACCTGTAACTTGATATAAAATTCACAAATTTCCGAAAACCTATAAACCACCATCCAAATAATCCTAACATTAATACATCATAAGCAAATTTCTAAAACAAAAAAAAATTAAGAAAAAATTTTAAAAAGCCGCAGGTGAACACAATTTCACTCGCTTAGAGAAAATTTTTTTTCACACCTCAATTTCTCGCTCTCCTAAAAACAGCGATATGATCAAAAAACCATTCTTTTCGCTGCACTGTTCAATTTTGTTCAGCAACGGAATTACTCCGAGTATTTTCATTCGTTTCCTTTCCTGCTTGAAAAATTCATTCCATTAAAAGTGATTGTTTAAAATTACCGCAAATTGACCAAAAGTTTATATCTCAGACTTTTAAGAAAAATGCAATACATAGAGCTTTAAAATTATAACTCATATGTTGGTCTGGGACACCCACAGAAACAGATGAAAATTGTCTCGATAAAAATGGCGCCAGAATAAAGTTCTGACACATTTTCTAAAAACATGGGAACAATAATTATTATTACATGCAACAAAATCCGTTTGTCACAATTTAAAATAAAAGCGAGCATAAAACAGCATGTTGAGTAGAAAATAACGATATCTTAAGTTCAAGCTATTGTTTTCATTGTTGACCAATTTCTATTCACAAATTTGGTGAATTTGTGAATCGAACCACTCGAACATCTTTTGTTAAATCCACCAATTTAACAAAAGATTTCAAATTCGATTCAGAAAAAAAAACGCACAAAGCAGTCCTTTTTCTTTCAACATAACAACAGTTTAAAAAGGAAGATTGTTCACTGTACATGTATTGAACAAAGAAAACTATTTCATTAAACAGCATTTTTCAACAACTAATTCAAATATGAATACATTACTTTGTTTCAATCCAACCCACTTAATAACAATAAAAAGGCTTCTACAATTCCTATTGAACAAGTCAGAGAAAACATCAACATTCAATTTAGCTAAAATGCTTTTAACACTTAACGATGTCACCACTGAGGGACTTGGCACCAACGATGCATTAAATTTGACAAAATGGCACAAAATGTAACTGTCGAAGGCAGAAGCGTGGTAAATGGAGTACAACAAAGACATTAGTAGCAGTAATGAAAATTGTTTCATATGAATTTCGTGAAAAACTCTGAAATAATAGTTCATCACAATTATGTTCCATTAAGAATGGATGTATACTAAGTTGCAAAATAGCTCACATACTGTCAAAAAGAATGTAAGAAAATAAATTTTACATGCATCAAAAATTCTCAAAAATAACCTTGATAAGAGTAAACTTGAAAGAGATATCTTAACTAGAGCGATAAAAACATGATTCGAACCCTTGAAAATTCAAATTAGAAAGAACCTAGATTGCGCTCTTTAGCCTAAGGTAATACGACCGAGCAACAAACGTCGTGTGATAGCTTTTTCACGTTTCTGCTCAGTACCATTCATGCTGGTACGAAATGGATCAAAAAAGTGAAAAATAACTTATCAAGCAAAATAACCATGAATGAATGGCTATATTTGAAATAGAAACGAAAACCATACTCGGGGTACTCTATGTGCCTGGTCAAAAACCTTCGAAGATCTTGCAGCAAGAAAAACCTTTATTCATTTGGGCACCAAATGTTCAGCTGAAGTTCTCCCTCTTTTACCTAGTGGGCCGTAAAATAGATAGCAACAGATACAAAGCTGAATTGGAGTAGCGGACGAAATCTATAAATTTCAAAAACATACAAACAGTTTTAAAAAATTGGAAATAAAATCGCATGTTTCATTCAAGAACCCATGTTTCTTTATTGCCTTAATTATACAAGGGTCTTTTACTAGCCTTGAAAGGGTTAAGAGAACCCCAAATGGCGCTTATACAAGTGTTAAAAAATGTTTTTAATGCTCAACTTCACATTAATTCTAATAATAGCACGCATAAAAATAATTTTAAAGTGCAATGAAACGTTTTTTTTAAAGAAGCGTTTTCAGGTTTGCGACGTAAAAAATTTAACGTTAAAATTTAACGAGTTAAAAAAATTTAACTCACGCCCTTAAAATTTGGGCGTGAGGTTGTCCACTTCAAAAATTTTAGCCCGAAACAGCAACTAAGAGCCCTCAGTAAAAAAGATGCAACCAAAACCGAATAACAACAGCAGAATAGAGGAAAAGACTTCGGCAAATTGAACTTGAAAACTGAAAATAACCGAAACATGGAGACCAAAAACAAAATAGAGAGGCAATAAAGGTAAACTATGTAAAAATTTCAAATGTTCAGCACGATTGTTAGAAAACGACCACTATTGATTGACATCAACGTCCATTCAGACTGCAAGAGAAAAGGAAAGATCAACCGACTAACGTTGGACGAATTGCGAGGCAAACAATTTAAGGGGGCATAGGCACAAAGAAATTTTTTTGGTGCAAATTTCTGTCTGGTAGGTGTTTAAACCTTCGATCTATCGGATTAGGGACGTGGACATTAACCTCTACACCACACGAGATGTCACAGTTTTAAAATCAGTTTTGTTTTAGCAACTGACTTAATTTCAATGAGTGCAATTCAAATCACTCAAAAAGATCAAGAAGTCAAGTGTAACGAAGTCACTCAAGGAGAGAGATCGAAAGAATGTTCAAGAAAACGGTGAAGCGAAAACATTTGCATTAAAAGGACACACACTTAGGCAATAATTGCAGCAAATTTCGTCCGAGAGCAGTTAAAAAACCCACTAACGCCAGACAAATTTTCATCTGACACCATAAGTTCTGATCGTCCGAGGCTTTGTCAAAACATACACATGGAGCTCACTAAATCTCAACGAGACCTACCCCACAATTTGACATTCTCGTATTACCCTAGATTACACCTAATAGAGCCTTTAAACTGAAGGCTGATACCACTATGAACAGATTTTGAAGATGCCTTTAAAAAAAGAAAACGGACAAAGACTAGAATGAACCGTTTTTGAAATTCGCTTCTTATGCAAAATATATATATCATGAGCTTTTAACAAAAAGAACGAACTTCAGCCAACATAACGGCAGATTGCCGAAATATCGGCAAAATAGACTAGCGTTCAGTATATAGTAACAGATACAAATATGAGTTGAAAAAGTTATCTACGCCACTCAAAAAGCTGCGTAAAAACATTTAGTGGTAAATTGATCAGGCTTGTTCACTGGCAAAAGCCTTTTTATCCCGGACCTTCCCTTAAAAACATGAGTTCCCTTGACCTTAAATTAATTTAAATTAAACTTAAGTTCCAAAGTGCAAAAGTCGTATAAAGTGAATTAAGTCACCTATGATCAAAATCTGTTCAAGCATCTTGAAAACTTTCTATAGAGAGTGAAAAAATACATCACAGATGCAAATTCCATTAATAAGAGGATTAAAAGATTTAGAATATTTGACATTTTCAGCTTTGGAATGAATAAACGTAAAAGAAAGAGAGCGACAGAAAAAAACCTATCAAAAACTGAAACCAAAACTATCAACACGGAAATATAGCTACGCTCAGCTTACAACTTCCCAGCTATAATAACCAAAATTTTTGTTATAGAAAACGAAACGACTGATAAAAAATAACAATTAAATTGCAATACTTTCAGTGTAAAGGTATTAAAAAACCACGTTTCGCAAACAGAAGAAAAATGATGAATAAAATAGACCTAATTGCAAAATTCTACTGATTTTATTTTCTTAATATTAAGGCCAAACCCATTTATTTCTTGCCAAAAGCCATGAGAAATCAATTTCGTGGCAGTCAGGAAGCTTGCTTGACCTATCAATAACAGAACAGCAAAGACTGTCAAAAAACTGTATTGCAAATACAACTATAGAAGTCTTTAACGTTCATATTCTTCCACGAAACCATTAATTTGATATAAAAATCAACCAAAAGCTTTTACAAAAATTCCTTGTCCCCATGGAGTAAGCATAGCCAGCAGAGTGCCGGAAAATAGCCGCCGTTGACGCGCTAGACGCACATCGGGAACGAAACAGAAAAAAGAAGGGATAGAAATTGACATAATTTTTTTCTCAGTTTCAAAAATTGTTCTAATTCAGTGTGGTTTCAGTTAGATTCTAAACCTATACATACTTCAGCTTCCCAACTGAAGGGTATTAAGCTGAATAATATCAGCTAGCAATCGCTCTAATGAATTTTGATAACCTTATTCAAAAAGACTTAATGACCCGGCTTTATCGGTTTATCTCGCTTCTTTTGATTTTGCTCTTTTGAAATTTACCGTATTCACTAAATTACGTAATTAAATGCCTGAAAGAACTTAAAATCCATTCAGTTGAAGCAGTGAGTGAAGTAAGTCAGAAGTCAAGCGTGAAAATTGTGAATTACGTAAAACGAATAAAGTGATCAAAAGGTAAAGCGAATGAACAAAAAAGGAGAGCGCCTAAATAATAGCCGTTTGAGAGACTGACGGCGGCTATTAAAAAAAGACGATTGACAAATTCTCAAAATTCGTGAAAAGATTTGCAGAAAGCGCTACAATTTTCGATGTTAAAATTGACATATCTAATATCAATGAAAAGCTCTCATAAAAGCAAATTATATCTTTCATAAGACCGTTAGTTAGGAACTGTGACCAAGTTTCTGAGCAGACAAATAGTAAACATAACCGACTAACGTCGAGCGAATTGTTCTCAAACGACCCCTAGCAACATGAGGAGGCAACATTGGGAGGGGGATCTTTGGCTGCATGGCGGGCTGATGGGGCGGGCTGATGTGGGGGCGGGATCAATTTCTAAGAACCGCCCTTCACACCAAAAGTATAAGTCTCCAAAACAGTTTCTGTGAATCACACACTTTGAGACTAATGAGCTTGAGGCTCAGTGCTAACATAATGCCAACTGAGCCCTAACTCTTTATCCCGTTTCTTAGGACAAAAAATCAAATGGGTTTGACAAAAAAAACGCACGAATAAACACCAAGTGGATTAATATAACGGGTACACTTCGTTTGAGAGTAATTAACAATGAGTTCCAAGAAAACGCTAGCTACGCCACTTATCATAAATTACTTCTACTATAAATCAGCGTTAAAGAGGGTAACAGATGATATCACGCCACATAACAGCAGCTGAATAGCGGCATCAAAAAAGAGTTATGGAGAGAGTGTGTGTGTGTGTGTGTGAGAGAGAGAGAGAGATAGGGTGAGAGACAAAACGTGAACAAGAGAGAGAGAGAGAGAGAGAGAGAAGGAAAGAAACCCCAACTGACAGAGAGTGAGAGAGAGGGAGAGCTAGGAATATTTTCCATGGTGTGATTAGATTCTGCAAGTTCTAGTTTTCAAGTCTAGTTAGTAATTAAATCATAAAGAAACAAAATTAAAAAGTGCAAAATTTAAAGGAGTAGTTTCCAGATTTAGCAGCGAAAATGAAAAAAAAACCATTTTTTGTCTCTGGAGAACTGTCAAGTAACCCATCTTCAAGACCTAAAAAGTTTTGTTGGCCAGTAATGATCGTTGAACTGAATAGGACAAAAAAATAAAATAAAACAACTGAAAATTTTAAAATCTTGCTAAAAATCGTGATATTACTATCTTCACAACCATCTCATTGCTTCAAGACACTATCCAGTATTCCTTTTTCAGGCCTTGAAGAGTTTCACTGGCTCAGAGATCCATAAACTTGGAACATGATAATAACTAACAAAAATTTGAAAATTAAATTTTATCAAAAAATTGCTAAAACTCAAGTAATTAAAATATTGATACCCATTCCATTAACTCTGAACTATGCAGCAGCTTATTATCAAACCTTGAAGGAGGTCCCTGAGCCCATGGTGATAGAAAAAATGAAAAACCTTCATATTTAAACTTGAAAAAATTGCAAATATTTTTTAAACTTGCAAAAAATTCGTGATAACACATTCGATTACATCTAGAACAAATGCAGTAACCTATTATCAAACACTAGAGAAGGTTCCGTGGCACTAGAAGAAATAATTCGAAAAATTTGAAAAAAATTGCAAGTTTTATCAAAAAGTTCGTAAAATTTGAGATATTAAAAAGTTGAAAACTAATCCATGGCCAATAAAAAAATTCCCCTATTCCATTATCAAACTCTAATGGAGGTTTTCTGAACCCTGAGGCCGAATAAACCTGAATAATGACAATAAATGTCAAAAAAAGAAAAAAAACTTAGAAATTTTATCAAAAGAATGCTAAACTTCGTGATGTTAAAAAACTCGAAAAGCAATATCCATTACATCTAGAAACTATACAGTAACCCATTGTCAAACAATAGAGGAAGCTCGTTGCCTCCTGAGGCTGGAGAAACCTAAAAAAAGACAAAAATTTTCAAAAAACTTGAAAAATTGCTAGAAATTTGTGATATTAATAAATTGAAAACTAATCCATGGCCTTCAAAAAAATAATAATTTGTCACCTGGGTCTGAATAATGACAACGTGAATAATGACAATTAATGTCAAAAATATTGAAAAAATGCAAGTTTTGCTCAAAAAAAGCTAAAAATTTGTTATATTAAAAAGTTGAAAACCATTCCATTACCCCTAGAAAATATGTCGTAACCTATTATGAAAACTTAGAGGTTCCTTGACACCATGGGCTAAAATAAAGATGACAAAAATATCAAAAATCTTAAAAATTGTGAAAAATAGTATAGATTTGGATTACAAAAACATATAGCCCTAGGTGTCTCAACAAATGCATCTTTAATATAGCTCTAGGTGTCTCAGCGTTTCAACAAATGCATCTTTCTTGTTTAATATCTTATTCTTGAATTGAGGTTAGACCATTGCAGAATTTCAGGAAAGAAATTACCAGGAAAAAAGTGAACAAAGCATAAAATCGATTATTATCAGACCCTAGCCCAATTAAATTCACAGAAAAAAACATCAATCAGTTAAACCATTAATACGAGTCAAAATAAATCAAAAATTACAAAAAATTTTCAAGGAAATCAGCTGCAAAAAAACCTTAAAAACTATCGAAAACTTATAAAATCTTTTAAATTTTTATAACTAAAAAGACAGAGCAAAGAAAAACTAAATAATATGTCATAATTCAGAATAAATATTGAGCAGAAACAAAAAGGGTTCAATATGCTAGAATGTGAAGGTTACAGACAAAAAAACAGAAGGCGTCTTCAAAATTTCGCAAGCTGAAAAAAGCTGAAAAGAAGCAAGTTCATTGTTTGGCTTTGAAAATTCAGTAAAATTTTATTATCATCCTCCTGTCAAATTAGAGCGTTGAAAACAGAATTCAAAGATATGAATCATTGCGTAAATTGAAAACTTTGCGTAAATTGAAAACATCGTTCAATTTGCAATTAAATAGATTTGCCTAACGCCGAACGAATTGCCCTCAAAGAACCGGCAAGCAATTGGCTTCGGTGGTAGCCATTTTGGGCTTAGGGATGCTAGCATTAGGGTGGGGTGGGCACAGTGTGTGTGTGGGGGGGGGGGGGTCAATCGTTGCGGGGAGGGGCTACGGTTGAAAGGTCCAAATCGCCAGGTGGAGGAGGGTGGACTGGGAACGTTGTGGGGGAAGGTGATTGAGGGGGGATTGGGTGGGTGACTTGCGGGGTGAATGAGGTGGGGGGAATAAGAGAGGGGTAAGATTAAGAACCGTCCTTTCACCATGAAATTGTCTCCTCAAACCAGTTTTGGTTAATCGCATAATTAGACACTACTAATGGGTAAGGCTCTAAGAAAGCTACTCGGCCAGTTAATGCCCTCTGAGCTTTACCTTTTATCTCGGTTTGAGTACAAAAAGTTGAAAGGGTCAGACGAAACCGGTCAAGCGAAAAATTGCATCAAATACCAAAGGACTAAGATAATTTCTACAAACTTCGTTTGAGAGCAATTAAGAGAAATATGAAAGGCTGTTCACTTTAAACGCACTATTAGGCTCCATCAAACGTTGAAATAACAATTCTAGTTGGTTATATATTGATGCAGCGCCGATCAAAACATAGCCGGCATATGGCCGGAAAATAGCCGCGATAGATGCTTGCGGCTATGACCACCAGTCCTTTAATAGACCACTAGACTTTGTGGGTTAGATTCGGAATGTCATTTTTATGAGACATATAAGCTCTATATGGAGAATCCTAATAGGGCTTTTCAAAATTAATATTTGAAATCAAAAACTCAAGACTCTAATAATCAAGAATTAGGGAATATATGTTTGGCACTAATTAGATGCACACTATTCAGTTCAGAAGTCATTTTATTAAGTTTGGTAAGTCACGCAATTGACCTAAAAAAACAAAAACGCGGGACGCAGGGTAAGACGAAACAAAAATCTGTTAAACGAAGTAAAAAAATTAGGAGCGCAATAATAGCCGCTTGGAATTATTGACGCGGTTATTAAAAACTATTTAAAAACAAACAAAGCAAATTAAAATGAGCTAAATTTTTGAAAAAAAAACCGGCTATACACAGTTATTTATATGCGCAATTTTTCTAAAAACAATTTTCAAAGTCTCAAAAGTTATTCACAACGAATCGCACGCACAAAATACTTCTCTCGCTCAGAAAAAATTAATTCAGACGTCAACTTTACTCATTTCGCTTTTAGATTAAAACGACGTCTGTACGAATAGTAATTCAGGTTTAAAGAGAACCTCACAAAAACCAATACTCTTAGAGTCGTAAAAACATCGTTGCGTGCATTATGGCCGATGCACTTTTCATGAAACTCGTGGATATAAAAGATCTAAATTTAGGCGTTTAAGTAACAATTGCTTCATCCGTTCAAATAAAGTCGCAATAGCCATTATTTTAACATGATATTTACCTAGTAGCCATGAATCCATGTGGAGGTATCATTCTGAAACAGAAAATTAGTGTTAAGCAATTCACTTTACTTTTTATAGCCTATTATCTGTCACGTGGTTATTTCGATGAATGACAATGAAAAACCGAACCGCCTATCAATACACAATGCTTTTTGTACAGATTTTTTTAAGTATAGTGATTGAACTATGATCAAGTCGAAAAGATGCTGAGACCCGGCTTAAACGAGACTCAGGTTCAACTCGATTACTTCAACTGTTCGCAGATATTAATAGAGTAATATTGAGTGAATAAGAATTTGAATGAAGTCATTACTGATAGATATATAAAGTCTAACGCTTTTTAAAATTTCATCAGGATCACTAACTGAATTTCAACTAAGTCTTGAGCAGGTGGCGACAATCGACTCCTGCTGGCTTCTATACAGGGGCACGCGTCCACTGGCCCATTACTTGTCATAACAGCAGCAGAAACTCCATTGATATGATCTGGACAGTGATTATTGCCATTGCTCATTAGGCCATTGTTGTCTTCTATGTTAGGCTGTGCACTGCTCACTGGTAGAGTACATTTTCGATGACTGACATCTCGGATTATGATCTCTTGTCTCACTGCTTTCAGCACTTCGTACAAAAAAGCGACGATAAACCAGAACACACACGATAGGACTATTTCTAAAAACATAGGACTATTTCTAAAAATATCTAAATCATTTAAGTCGCACGAATTTCTCTTGGTCGAAATTTGGGTCTCAGTTTTAATGCAGCCTCCTTCAGCCGGGAGGGGACACCTAGAGGCGAGAAATAAGGTAACTACAGGTCTCCAAATAATGCTTTTAAAGCTTATTATAAACTACTAACCTGTACTATTAAACTGCAGGCAACTTCAGATGCTTAAAATTGTGAATGAGAGAGCAATTTGGATCACACGAAGTTAACAGTGAAAAAGTCCATCAAAAAACCAAATACTCTCATTAACTAAAGTAATCGATCAAATCACAAAATTAAATAATAAAGAGCCTGTTTTAGCAGGGCATTCTGAGTAACATTCAAATTTTCGTTTTCCTCAAATTTCATATGGATCGACTTGAAATCGTCATTTTTTACTCCTCTAATTTCTATAAAAAAGCGAAAAGCACTTACTGGCAAAATCCAGGAAGAAGTTTACACCTTTTTCACCTAAAAAGCAGTATGCGGAGTTCCACGTGAAATATCTTCATCTTGATCATAAGGCTGTTGAATTTACTATTCAGAGACTTACTTCAAACGATTGAAGCATGATAAAGATCTACATAATTCACGTAGAACTCCAGTCACTGATTTTTACGGAAAAACGGCATATTTCTGTCTGGATTTTCTCCGTAAGTATTTTTCTGATTTTTATAGAACTCAGATCAATTGTAAATCTATCAATTTCACGTCGATGCATAAAAAATTGAGGAAAACATAAATCGAATCGTTACTGAAAACGCCCTTGAGAAAACGGTTGTTTGCTGTTTAAGTTTGCTTGAAATAAATTTCAATATTATACAAATCCTCTTGAAACTCATTTTCATGTAGAGACAATTCTCAAGTATACTTGAGAACTTTATAACATGTGGACGTTGAAGTACCACCCGTAATTTTTTAAATTGGTTTTCGCCTATATTCCACTAAATGGGAGTTAAAATTTTTCGCCTAATGGCTGTGAAAAGTGGCTTCGGCTAATCAAGTTTCCTCCTAAAATCCAATCCCCGTTAATGAGTTTTCACCTCGAACATTACCAGCAGTTACTAATTACTATTCATTTCAAATTAAGCTACTGTTCAAGTTCAAAACAGATGTCAATTTTCAAAAACAAGTAAAGGTTTGAAAAGAAAGAAGTCAAAATTCAAGTCATGCACAAACTTACTTCAGCTTACAAAAGCCGTGTAATACCAATACTCTTCTTCGAGTCAAAACAACCTGTGTGATAGCAATTATCCTCTTCGATTCATAAAAACCTGGGTAATACCAATACTCCTCTTTGAGTCGTAAAAACCAGGAACACCGCAGTATAGCTACACTCAGCTTCGCAGGTATAAACATAACCGACTAACCTCGCGCGAATTGCTCTCAAACGACCGCCGAGCGGTTGGCTTCGTCAGTAGCTAGCCACGGGGGGGGGGGGGGGGGTACACCGGGGGCTGATGGGGGGGGGGGGCAAGACTGGGATGGGGGGACAGCAGCGCGGTGGGGGTGGATGCAATAGTGGGGGTGGTGGTCAACAGGGGGGGGGGGGTGTCAACCTCTAAGAACCGCCCTTCACACCATAAGTATAAGTCTCCAATACAGTTTGAGCTGAAACAGAGCTGAAAGGCTCTAAGAGCACTTAATGCCCGCTGGGCGCTACCTGTTTATCCCGTTTTTGAGGACGAAAAGTCAAAAGCGTCAGACGAAAAATCGGTCAAGCGAAAAATCGCTTAAAAAAGACCGACGGGACTAATATAATTGCTACAAACTTCGTTTGAGAGCAATTAAAAACCTTTTCGAACAGCGCTTATTTTTGAACAGGATAATGCACCTGTGAATGAACCAAAGATTATGAGCTAATTTTCGCAAGAGAAGGAGTAGGGGGTACTGGAACGGCCAGCATACAGTCCAGGCCTGAATGCGAGCTAAAATGTTTGGGCGATTCAAAAGCAGCAATAACAAAAAGTTTTGATGGGAAAATTTAGAATTTGAAGAATCGGAAATTTGTAACGAAATTGACTCTGATGTCGTTAGAAACTTGCATGAAAACTATACAAACCCTTTAATAGATGTTTACTTTAAAAAATTAAAAGCGTAATGACTCGTTCTTAGAGAATTTATTTGAGCTCGAAAGGCTTTTTGGTACCATAGTGTATGAAACAGTTAATTTTTCGCCATGGAATAAGTAATACCCTCGAGGTACATGCACTTTATAGAGAAATGCAGTTTGTGCTTATCAGTTTTGACGGGAAAATAAGTCTTAACTAATCATGATTAAGAGATTCGATGAAGCTGCCTACAATTAAAGGCAGAGCACCAGTTAGGCAACAAACCAAGAAACAGATAAATCACTCACGCCAAATTTCATCGGTCTTCCATTCTTTGAACAGGATTGTCGTAGAAGCAGATGCTGAGAACCACATCTAAAACAATATAACCCGTCTAACCATTTTGAAGGCAATAGTAGTCTAAGTTAAGATTCATTAGATTAGTCAAATCATAAATTACCAGGCAGATAGCTGAGCTTATTTATTTTCCTTCCTCATTAGCTCTTTTAAAAAAATTTTTTTTACAGGGAATAAATTATTGATCAGTCAAATAAAACAGAATGATCACGGGCCGCTTTAAGCATTTCTTTAAAAAAAAAAAAAAAAAAAGAACATTGTTAATTTCCTCTGGTACACATAAGTATAAAAAGCAAATGGTAAAAGAGGCAATGTAAAGTTAAGAATATAACATTATGTAAAATTATAAAATCATTAAATTACTTAACTAAAAATTTGACCTTACATTATTAAAAAATGGCCTAAAATGCGAACATAAAATGTTCTCACAAATTTATATGTACATCGTGAAGATTAAAAACTAAAATTAAAATCTAATGCTCTCAATATCATCTTTAATATCAGTTACTTTTGGGTCCTTCAAAAATTCTTTCCAAAAATATTCTTTCAGTTGTTTTTTTAAGGAAGCTTTCGATGTTGTTTTCAGTCTAATATTAGAAGGCAGACTATTATAAATTGGAATGGCTTGTGCAATAAAAGAATCAGTTAAAAACTTATTGTTCTTTCTTATATCGAAAGTTACTTTTTTTGACCTGTCATGTTGTTTTATTCTCATGGTAGAGAGAGGTTCAATTTTATACGCTGGAAGATCGTTGCTGAGTAAGCGAATAAAATATTTTGAGCAACGATATTTCAAGAGAAAAGAAACTGGTAGTATTTTGTTGCGAAGTTTGAGATCTGTAGACCGATCGTATTTTCTCCTATTAAAAATGGATTTTATTCCCCAATTCAATTGTTTTTCTAAAGTTGTGAGTAATGACTTTTGCAACCCTATCAGAATTAGAGCGGAATAATGTAGATGACTTATTACTATTGCATTAAGTAATAAGACTTTCGTTTTCTGTGGTAAACTTTTACTTAGTGTATTCAAAACTTTTATTCCACAAGCCATTCTCTGAAGAATCTTTTTCACTTCTCCATCAAATTTTAGTTTGCTGTCTATAATTACGCCAAGATACTTCAACCTATTTGATTCTGCAATTCTTTCATTGTCAACATTCAGAACAGTATTTGTTAACCTCTTCCTGGTGCTGAACACAATATATTCTGTTTTTTGTTTGTTCACTACTAACTGGGACTTTGCAAAAAAATCAATAATTTTTGAGATGTTATGTTCAAGTTTTGTTTTTGCCGATATTTCATCAGTGTCGGATGTAAAAAGAAAAGTGTCGTCTGCGTACTGTACAACCGTGCAATCCTCTTCAACAATCTTTGCTAAATCGTTGACGTAAATGTTAAATAATAGAGGTCCTAAAATAGTACCTTGTGGAACTCCTCTCTTCAAATTTATCCAGTCCGATTCAATTCCATTCAGAACAACTCTTTGCGTTCTTTTACTCAAATAATTCTCTACTAAATTGGTAGCATGTTCGTCGAAACCTATATTTTCTAGTCTCCGTAACAGTATTTTGTGGTTTATAGAATCAAAAGCCTTTGAAAGATCTAAAAACGCCCCTGTAACATTTTTTTTCTTGTTGAGTTCTAATCTTATTTGTTCTGTCGATTTCAGGATAGCATCAATTGTTGAAATTTGTTTTCTATAACCAAATTGACTAGCCGACAATAATTGCTCCCTTTCGAGGAAGCTTGTGATTTGTGAACTGAACGCCTTTTCAAAAATTTTTGACAAAGCAGAAGTGACAGAAATAGGTCTATAATTGAGTGGGTCTTCGGGATTCCCTTTTTTGAAGAGTGGAGTTACACAAGCTTTTTTAAGATCTTCTGGAAATTTTCCTTCTGTAATGAATTGATTAATGAGATAACATAGTGGTTCCGCTAGCGCTGCTTTAGCATCTTTTATTGCCCAAGCTGGTATTTTTGAAGGACCGACTGGTTTACTTGTATTCAAAGAATCTATGAGCACATTTGTTTCCTTGGTTGTTATATATCGGAAATTGAAACACTTTCTCGGAGCAGTTTTAGGAGGAATGTTGTTTGTTTGTTGCAAGCCAATAAACTCTCCTAGAGTCGAAAATCTGTAATTTAGAAGATTTGCGATTTCCATGGGCTTTGTTATCTTATCACCAAAACTGTTTAATAAAGATTGAATTCTTGCTTGAGTCTTTTCTTTATTACGAAGATCTTGAATGAATTTCCATCTGGCTTTTTCACTGTTTAACACCATAAAACTTGAAAGAAGTTGTTTTTCGTTTTGACAGATTAAATCATTTTTAGTTTCATCATCGCTAATTCTTGAAAACTGTCTTTTTGTTTCCTCACATAACCATTTTTCTTGAAGCAAGAATTTTGGTTTATCTGTTCTAATATAACAGGTTTTAATTGGAGCATGTAGTGCTAATGCTCTTTCAATAATTCTTTGAAATTCTAATAACATCATATCTCCTGTCACTGCACCGTAAAAGTGTCTCCAGTCTGAATTTTTAATAAAATTTTGGAATGCTATGGCTGAATATTTTTTTTTGTCAAAAAACTTTTTCTTTGTAGTTTTTGATTTTAGCATCACAGATTTAAGAACTGTGATTGTTGCAAAATGATCAGTTTTCAAAATCGTATCCGCTACTATGCCAGTTTCGAAATCGTCTGTTATGATATAATCGATAAGTGTTGAAGAAGAGTTAATCATTCTTGTAGCTGTGTCATTATTCGTTGGTTTAAGGTCATATGGAGAAATTACAGATTGCAGCAGACTTCTGTCGCGCTTTGCAAAATAGTTTAAATTGTAGTCTCCAGCAAGTATGACAGATTTTCCTTCAGCCATAGCAAGATCAATTCCCAGGACCAATTTTTCCAAAAACATCTTAACAAGTTTTTTTTCCGGACAGTATGATAAATTCAAAACGCATTTCTTTTTTTGTATGCTCAACTCAACCCATAAACTTTCAAAAATTGTATCCGGAAAGCAGTTGAGATCATCGCGGAGACGAGGTTTTAATAATTTTGGAATGTACATGATAATACCACCACCTTTTGTTTTTGTTGTTTGGATGCGATCTTTTCGAAAACAGTCAAAGTTTTGCTTATCTATATGCCAAAATTCTTCCGGATGGTTTTGTGACAACCATGTTTCACTAAACGCATATATGCAGTTGTAACCAATGTCTTGAATGAGTTCTTTCAACAGCAGATGTTGTCCTGCTAAACTTCTGGCGTTTTGATGTAGAATTTTTATTCTGGAATCAAATAATTTTAACTTTTTCATCATAAGTGCATATGGCAGAACTGGTCCAGGGTTTATTTCGATATCACCACTTTTTAGTAGAAGATACCATATAACAACCAAGAAAAAGGAAAAGTTGAATTTGGATGGTGAAGCACATTGTTTGCTGTTACAGATTCCTTTGAATGAAGGTATTCGAGATGCATAAGGAAGACTGTAAAAACATTCTGAAATACTATCGGAAGATGTGAGTAGTACACATAGTATAACTATGAGTCGAATACCTGCCATTTTTGGTTATATCTGATTATAAATCATTACACGTTGCAAAATAGCTTAAAAACAACAGAAACTGCAGCTAAAATCCATTTGTATAACGATATGTTTGTCTCCATGGTTTGTAAGTGTTAGCCCTACTCACGTATGCACTTTGAGAATATTGCAAAGGTTGTAATCGAACAAGATTACAAGAAGTTAAAAGAAAATGACTTAAAACTGCGTTTTTAATAAACGGAATTCCCTGCTGAAAATTAAAATGTATGTCATCATAAAAGAGAGCGTTGTAATTTGCCATTTGACTCAACATGTTGCACACAGGAAGTATTTTGATTTTTTCAGTGTTTTCTTGTGTAATATACTCTCGCAGTTTTTCATTGAATTCATAAATTTTGTTGTTTGTCTGTTCGTTTTTCGGCAATTTTTTTAAAGGAGGCACTTCCATCAATACCAATGATTCTGGGCTGAACTTTTCCTGTATTGCAGAGACAAGATCTTTGTAATCTGAGAATAATGTTTCTAAATGATCACTTTTTTGTTTTAGAATAGCATTGGTCCCATCCTGTAAAATAACTGTTTTCATCTTTTTTTGATCGTAACCCTGTAATAATTGCAATTTCTCCTTTGTTGTCGAGCCTGGGTAAGCATGTATACTGCAGTCCTGAGGAAATGTCCGATCTCTTGCCAGGTGTTTGATTATACTACTACCAATTAAAAAATTTTCTGTTTTCTCCTCGATCTCTAATGTTTCAAACTTATTTCTTTATGATAAGTTTAAGGGCCCTGAGTTAAAAATATAGTGCGCGACCAAAATTTTGATTGGGCACAAAAACTGAAATAATTGAAAACAACGACGAGGCATAGGATATCTTTTTTTTTCATTTTCCGAATTTCAGACGTAATTTAGAAAACTTAAATATCTAAATTATTGTAATAGAGCTACCAAGATAGGAATATGCAGTTTTGAGCTCAACGGAACAAAAATGTGCTCTTTGTGCAATATTATCATGAGCGTGTATACAAAAAGACACATTTAGCCCCAAAAACCGTTGTTAAACTTAACCGACTAACGTCGGGCGAATTGGAGTGGGGGTTGATGACTGGCAAGGCGTAATGCTTTAAGAGCTGCTCTGCAACCAAACTTTACAGACCTTACCTAAATCAAAAGAAAAACAATTTAAAAAAAAGTAGAAAAAGAACAGATCGAAGCCTCCAGAACCGATTCGAATTAAAATCTGACTATGACCACAGCCTACTTGTATAATTGTATCATTAAAGCATTCAATCAAAAAAGAGAAAAAATAAACAGAAAATAAAATTCTGAAATCATTTTTTGGATACATCTGCACAAACTGTGAATCCAATTCGATTACTCTGAAATGAGCTGTAAAAACTGGTCAAGGTCAACCATCGACTTACTAACAATAGAAAACAAATTGAACTAACCTCAGATAACCAAAAAAAAACGAACTAATCAAAGAGGGGGAAAAATCAAAATCCGATTTCATTTTTTCTTGAAGTTTCTCTTCAAGTTTTGAGATCCAAGAATTGTTCTCGAAGAGCATGACCCAAGAAAAGAAGCAAGTTCATTGTTTGGCTTTGAAAATTCAGTAAAATTTTATTATCATCCTCCTGTCAAATTAGAGCGTTGAAAACAGAATTCAAAGATATGAATCATTGCGTAAATTGAAAACTTTGCGTAAATTGAAAACATCGTTCAATTTGCAATTAAATAGATTTGCCTAACGCCGAACGAATTGCCCTCAAAGAACCGGCAAGCAATTGGCTTCGGTGGTAGCCATTTTGGGCTTAGGGATGCTAGCATTAGGGTGGGGTGGGCACAGTGTGTGTGTGGGGGGGGGGGGGGTCAATCGTTGCGGGGAGGGGCTACGGTTGAAAGGTCCAAATCGCCAGGTGGAGGAGGGTGGACTGGGAACGTTGTGGGGGAAGGTGATTGAGGGGGGATTGGGTGGGTGACTTGCGGGGTGAATGAGGTGGGGGGAATAAGAGAGGGGTAAGATTAAGAACCGTCCTTTCACCATGAAATTGTCTCCTCAAACCAGTTTTGGTTAATCGCATAATTAGACACTACTAATGGGTAAGGCTCTAAGAAAGCTACTCGGCCAGTTAATGCCCTCTGAGCTTTACCTTTTATCTCGGTTTGAGTACAAAAAGTTGAAAGGGTCAGACGAAACCGGTCAAGCGAAAAATTGCATCAAATACCAAAGGACTAAGATAATTTCTACAAACTTCGTTTGAGAGCAATTAAGAGAAATATGAAAGGCTGTTCACTTTAAACGCACTATTAGGCTCCATCAAACGTTGAAATAACAATTCTAGTTGGTTATATATTGATGCAGCGCCGATCAAAACATAGCCGGCATATGGCCGGAAAATAGCCGCGATAGATGCTTGCGGCTATGACCACCAGTCCTTTAATAGACCACTAGACTTTGTGGGTTAGATTCGGAATGTCATTTTTATGAGACATATAAGCTCTATATGGAGAATCCTAATAGGGCTTTTCAAAATTAATATTTGAAATCAAAAACTCAAGACTCTAATAATCAAGAATTAGGGAATATATGTTTGGCACTAATTAGATGCACACTATTCAGTTCAGAAGTCATTTTATTAAGTTTGGTAAGTCACGCAATTGACCTAAAAAAACAAAAACGCGGGACGCAGGGTAAGACGAAACAAAAATCTGTTAAACGAAGTAAAAAAATTAGGAGCGCAATAATAGCCGCTTGGAATTATTGACGCGGTTATTAAAAACTATTTAAAAACAAACAAAGCAAATTAAAATGAGCTAAATTTTTGAAAAAAAAACCGGCTATACACAGTTATTTATATGCGCAATTTTTCTAAAAACAATTTTCAAAGTCTCAAAAGTTATTCACAACGAATCGCACGCACAAAATACTTCTCTCGCTCAGAAAAAATTAATTCAGACGTCAACTTTACTCATTTCGCTTTTAGATTAAAACGACGTCTGTACGAATAGTAATTCAGGTTTAAAGAGAACCTCACAAAAACCAATACTCTTAGAGTCGTAAAAACATCGTTGCGTGCATTATGGCCGATGCACTTTTCATGAAACTCGTGGATATAAAAGATCTAAATTTAGGCGTTTAAGTAACAATTGCTTCATCCGTTCAAATAAAGTCGCAATAGCCATTATTTTAACATGATATTTACCTAGTAGCCATGAATCCATGTGGAGGTATCATTCTGAAACAGAAAATTAGTGTTAAGCAATTCACTTTACTTTTTATAGCCTATTATCTGTCACGTGGTTATTTCGATGAATGACAATGAAAAACCGAACCGCCTATCAATACACAATGCTTTTTGTACAGATTTTTTTAAGTATAGTGATTGAACTATGATCAAGTCGAAAAGATGCTGAGACCCGGCTTAAACGAGACTCAGGTTCAACTCGATTACTTCAACTGTTCGCAGATATTAATAGAGTAATATTGAGTGAATAAGAATTTGAATGAAGTCATTACTGATAGATATATAAAGTCTAACGCTTTTTAAAATTTCATCAGGATCACTAACTGAATTTCAACTAAGTCTTGAGCAGGTGGCGACAATCGACTCCTGCTGGCTTCTATACAGGGGCACGCGTCCACTGGCCCATTACTTGTCATAACAGCAGCAGAAACTCCATTGATATGATCTGGACAGTGATTATTGCCATTGCTCATTAGGCCATTGTTGTCTTCTATGTTAGGCTGTGCACTGCTCACTGGTAGAGTACATTTTCGATGACTGACATCTCGGATTATGATCTCTTGTCTCACTGCTTTCAGCACTTCGTACAAAAAAGCGACGATAAACCAGAACACACACGATAGGACTATTTCTAAAAACATAGGACTATTTCTAAAAATATCTAAATCATTTAAGTCGCACGAATTTCTCTTGGTCGAAATTTGGGTCTCAGTTTTAATGCAGCCTCCTTCAGCCGGGAGGGGACACCTAGAGGCGAGAAATAAGGTAACTACAGGTCTCCAAATAATGCTTTTAAAGCTTATTATAAACTACTAACCTGTACTATTAAACTGCAGGCAACTTCAGATGCTTAAAATTGTGAATGAGAGAGCAATTTGGATCACACGAAGTTAACAGTGAAAAAGTCCATCAAAAAACCAAATACTCTCATTAACTAAAGTAATCGATCAAATCACAAAATTAAATAATAAAGAGCCTGTTTTAGCAGGGCATTCTGAGTAACATTCAAATTTTCGTTTTCCTCAAATTTCATATGGATCGACTTGAAATCGTCATTTTTTACTCCTCTAATTTCTATAAAAAAGCGAAAAGCACTTACTGGCAAAATCCAGGAAGAAGTTTACACCTTTTTCACCTAAAAAGCAGTATGCGGAGTTCCACGTGAAATATCTTCATCTTGATCATAAGGCTGTTGAATTTACTATTCAGAGACTTACTTCAAACGATTGAAGCATGATAAAGATCTACATAATTCACGTAGAACTCCAGTCACTGATTTTTACGGAAAAACGGCATATTTCTGTCTGGATTTTCTCCGTAAGTATTTTTCTGATTTTTATAGAACTCAGATCAATTGTAAATCTATCAATTTCACGTCGATGCATAAAAAATTGAGGAAAACATAAATCGAATCGTTACTGAAAACGCCCTTGAGAAAACGGTTGTTTGCTGTTTAAGTTTGCTTGAAATAAATTTCAATATTATACAAATCCTCTTGAAACTCATTTTCATGTAGAGACAATTCTCAAGTATACTTGAGAACTTTATAACATGTGGACGTTGAAGTACCACCCGTAATTTTTTAAATTGGTTTTCGCCTATATTCCACTAAATGGGAGTTAAAATTTTTCGCCTAATGGCTGTGAAAAGTGGCTTCGGCTAATCAAGTTTCCTCCTAAAATCCAATCCCCGTTAATGAGTTTTCACCTCGAACATTACCAGCAGTTACTAATTACTATTCATTTCAAATTAAGCTACTGTTCAAGTTCAAAACAGATGTCAATTTTCAAAAACAAGTAAAGGTTTGAAAAGAAAGAAGTCAAAATTCAAGTCATGCACAAACTTACTTCAGCTTACAAAAGCCGTGTAATACCAATACTCTTCTTCGAGTCAAAACAACCTGTGTGATAGCAATTATCCTCTTCGATTCATAAAAACCTGGGTAATACCAATACTCCTCTTTGAGTCGTAAAAACCAGGAACACCGCAGTATAGCTACACTCAGCTTCGCAGGTATAAACATAACCGACTAACCTCGCGCGAATTGCTCTCAAACGACCGCCGAGCGGTTGGCTTCGTCAGTAGCTAGCCACGGGGGGGGGGGGGGGGGTACACCGGGGGCTGATGGGGGGGGGGGGCAAGACTGGGATGGGGGGACAGCAGCGCGGTGGGGGTGGATGCAATAGTGGGGGTGGTGGTCAACAGGGGGGGGGGGGTGTCAACCTCTAAGAACCGCCCTTCACACCATAAGTATAAGTCTCCAATACAGTTTGAGCTGAAACAGAGCTGAAAGGCTCTAAGAGCACTTAATGCCCGCTGGGCGCTACCTGTTTATCCCGTTTTTGAGGACGAAAAGTCAAAAGCGTCAGACGAAAAATCGGTCAAGCGAAAAATCGCTTAAAAAAGACCGACGGGACTAATATAATTGCTACAAACTTCGTTTGAGAGCAATTAAAAACCTTTTCGAACAGCGCTTATTTTTGAACAGGATAATGCACCTGTGAATGAACCAAAGATTATGAGCTAATTTTCGCAAGAGAAGGAGTAGGGGGTACTGGAACGGCCAGCATACAGTCCAGGCCTGAATGCGAGCTAAAATGTTTGGGCGATTCAAAAGCAGCAATAACAAAAAGTTTTGATGGGAAAATTTAGAATTTGAAGAATCGGAAATTTGTAACGAAATTGACTCTGATGTCGTTAGAAACTTGCATGAAAACTATACAAACCCTTTAATAGATGTTTACTTTAAAAAATTAAAAGCGTAATGACTCGTTCTTAGAGAATTTATTTGAGCTCGAAAGGCTTTTTGGTACCATAGTGTATGAAACAGTTAATTTTTCGCCATGGAATAAGTAATACCCTCGAGGTACATGCACTTTATAGAGAAATGCAGTTTGTGCTTATCAGTTTTGACGGGAAAATAAGTCTTAACTAATCATGATTAAGAGATTCGATGAAGCTGCCTACAATTAAAGGCAGAGCACCAGTTAGGCAACAAACCAAGAAACAGATAAATCACTCACGCCAAATTTCATCGGTCTTCCATTCTTTGAACAGGATTGTCGTAGAAGCAGATGCTGAGAACCACATCTAAAACAATATAACCCGTCTAACCATTTTGAAGGCAATAGTAGTCTAAGTTAAGATTCATTAGATTAGTCAAATCATAAATTACCAGGCAGATAGCTGAGCTTATTTATTTTCCTTCCTCATTAGCTCTTTTAAAAAAATTTTTTTTACAGGGAATAAATTATTGATCAGTCAAATAAAACAGAATGATCACGGGCCGCTTTAAGCATTTCTTTAAAAAAAAAAAAAAAAAAAGAACATTGTTAATTTCCTCTGGTACACATAAGTATAAAAAGCAAATGGTAAAAGAGGCAATGTAAAGTTAAGAATATAACATTATGTAAAATTATAAAATCATTAAATTACTTAACTAAAAATTTGACCTTACATTATTAAAAAATGGCCTAAAATGCGAACATAAAATGTTCTCACAAATTTATATGTACATCGTGAAGATTAAAAACTAAAATTAAAATCTAATGCTCTCAATATCATCTTTAATATCAGTTACTTTTGGGTCCTTCAAAAATTCTTTCCAAAAATATTCTTTCAGTTGTTTTTTTAAGGAAGCTTTCGATGTTGTTTTCAGTCTAATATTAGAAGGCAGACTATTATAAATTGGAATGGCTTGTGCAATAAAAGAATCAGTTAAAAACTTATTGTTCTTTCTTATATCGAAAGTTACTTTTTTTGACCTGTCATGTTGTTTTATTCTCATGGTAGAGAGAGGTTCAATTTTATACGCTGGAAGATCGTTGCTGAGTAAGCGAATAAAATATTTTGAGCAACGATATTTCAAGAGAAAAGAAACTGGTAGTATTTTGTTGCGAAGTTTGAGATCTGTAGACCGATCGTATTTTCTCCTATTAAAAATGGATTTTATTCCCCAATTCAATTGTTTTTCTAAAGTTGTGAGTAATGACTTTTGCAACCCTATCAGAATTAGAGCGGAATAATGTAGATGACTTATTACTATTGCATTAAGTAATAAGACTTTCGTTTTCTGTGGTAAACTTTTACTTAGTGTATTCAAAACTTTTATTCCACAAGCCATTCTCTGAAGAATCTTTTTCACTTCTCCATCAAATTTTAGTTTGCTGTCTATAATTACGCCAAGATACTTCAACCTATTTGATTCTGCAATTCTTTCATTGTCAACATTCAGAACAGTATTTGTTAACCTCTTCCTGGTGCTGAACACAATATATTCTGTTTTTTGTTTGTTCACTACTAACTGGGACTTTGCAAAAAAATCAATAATTTTTGAGATGTTATGTTCAAGTTTTGTTTTTGCCGATATTTCATCAGTGTCGGATGTAAAAAGAAAAGTGTCGTCTGCGTACTGTACAACCGTGCAATCCTCTTCAACAATCTTTGCTAAATCGTTGACGTAAATGTTAAATAATAGAGGTCCTAAAATAGTACCTTGTGGAACTCCTCTCTTCAAATTTATCCAGTCCGATTCAATTCCATTCAGAACAACTCTTTGCGTTCTTTTACTCAAATAATTCTCTACTAAATTGGTAGCATGTTCGTCGAAACCTATATTTTCTAGTCTCCGTAACAGTATTTTGTGGTTTATAGAATCAAAAGCCTTTGAAAGATCTAAAAACGCCCCTGTAACATTTTTTTTCTTGTTGAGTTCTAATCTTATTTGTTCTGTCGATTTCAGGATAGCATCAATTGTTGAAATTTGTTTTCTATAACCAAATTGACTAGCCGACAATAATTGCTCCCTTTCGAGGAAGCTTGTGATTTGTGAACTGAACGCCTTTTCAAAAATTTTTGACAAAGCAGAAGTGACAGAAATAGGTCTATAATTGAGTGGGTCTTCGGGATTCCCTTTTTTGAAGAGTGGAGTTACACAAGCTTTTTTAAGATCTTCTGGAAATTTTCCTTCTGTAATGAATTGATTAATGAGATAACATAGTGGTTCCGCTAGCGCTGCTTTAGCATCTTTTATTGCCCAAGCTGGTATTTTTGAAGGACCGACTGGTTTACTTGTATTCAAAGAATCTATGAGCACATTTGTTTCCTTGGTTGTTATATATCGGAAATTGAAACACTTTCTCGGAGCAGTTTTAGGAGGAATGTTGTTTGTTTGTTGCAAGCCAATAAACTCTCCTAGAGTCGAAAATCTGTAATTTAGAAGATTTGCGATTTCCATGGGCTTTGTTATCTTATCACCAAAACTGTTTAATAAAGATTGAATTCTTGCTTGAGTCTTTTCTTTATTACGAAGATCTTGAATGAATTTCCATCTGGCTTTTTCACTGTTTAACACCATAAAACTTGAAAGAAGTTGTTTTTCGTTTTGACAGATTAAATCATTTTTAGTTTCATCATCGCTAATTCTTGAAAACTGTCTTTTTGTTTCCTCACATAACCATTTTTCTTGAAGCAAGAATTTTGGTTTATCTGTTCTAATATAACAGGTTTTAATTGGAGCATGTAGTGCTAATGCTCTTTCAATAATTCTTTGAAATTCTAATAACATCATATCTCCTGTCACTGCACCGTAAAAGTGTCTCCAGTCTGAATTTTTAATAAAATTTTGGAATGCTATGGCTGAATATTTTTTTTTGTCAAAAAACTTTTTCTTTGTAGTTTTTGATTTTAGCATCACAGATTTAAGAACTGTGATTGTTGCAAAATGATCAGTTTTCAAAATCGTATCCGCTACTATGCCAGTTTCGAAATCGTCTGTTATGATATAATCGATAAGTGTTGAAGAAGAGTTAATCATTCTTGTAGCTGTGTCATTATTCGTTGGTTTAAGGTCATATGGAGAAATTACAGATTGCAGCAGACTTCTGTCGCGCTTTGCAAAATAGTTTAAATTGTAGTCTCCAGCAAGTATGACAGATTTTCCTTCAGCCATAGCAAGATCAATTCCCAGGACCAATTTTTCCAAAAACATCTTAACAAGTTTTTTTTCCGGACAGTATGATAAATTCAAAACGCATTTCTTTTTTTGTATGCTCAACTCAACCCATAAACTTTCAAAAATTGTATCCGGAAAGCAGTTGAGATCATCGCGGAGACGAGGTTTTAATAATTTTGGAATGTACATGATAATACCACCACCTTTTGTTTTTGTTGTTTGGATGCGATCTTTTCGAAAACAGTCAAAGTTTTGCTTATCTATATGCCAAAATTCTTCCGGATGGTTTTGTGACAACCATGTTTCACTAAACGCATATATGCAGTTGTAACCAATGTCTTGAATGAGTTCTTTCAACAGCAGATGTTGTCCTGCTAAACTTCTGGCGTTTTGATGTAGAATTTTTATTCTGGAATCAAATAATTTTAACTTTTTCATCATAAGTGCATATGGCAGAACTGGTCCAGGGTTTATTTCGATATCACCACTTTTTAGTAGAAGATACCATATAACAACCAAGAAAAAGGAAAAGTTGAATTTGGATGGTGAAGCACATTGTTTGCTGTTACAGATTCCTTTGAATGAAGGTATTCGAGATGCATAAGGAAGACTGTAAAAACATTCTGAAATACTATCGGAAGATGTGAGTAGTACACATAGTATAACTATGAGTCGAATACCTGCCATTTTTGGTTATATCTGATTATAAATCATTACACGTTGCAAAATAGCTTAAAAACAACAGAAACTGCAGCTAAAATCCATTTGTATAACGATATGTTTGTCTCCATGGTTTGTAAGTGTTAGCCCTACTCACGTATGCACTTTGAGAATATTGCAAAGGTTGTAATCGAACAAGATTACAAGAAGTTAAAAGAAAATGACTTAAAACTGCGTTTTTAATAAACGGAATTCCCTGCTGAAAATTAAAATGTATGTCATCATAAAAGAGAGCGTTGTAATTTGCCATTTGACTCAACATGTTGCACACAGGAAGTATTTTGATTTTTTCAGTGTTTTCTTGTGTAATATACTCTCGCAGTTTTTCATTGAATTCATAAATTTTGTTGTTTGTCTGTTCGTTTTTCGGCAATTTTTTTAAAGGAGGCACTTCCATCAATACCAATGATTCTGGGCTGAACTTTTCCTGTATTGCAGAGACAAGATCTTTGTAATCTGAGAATAATGTTTCTAAATGATCACTTTTTTGTTTTAGAATAGCATTGGTCCCATCCTGTAAAATAACTGTTTTCATCTTTTTTTGATCGTAACCCTGTAATAATTGCAATTTCTCCTTTGTTGTCGAGCCTGGGTAAGCATGTATACTGCAGTCCTGAGGAAATGTCCGATCTCTTGCCAGGTGTTTGATTATACTACTACCAATTAAAAAATTTTCTGTTTTCTCCTCGATCTCTAATGTTTCAAACTTATTTCTTTATGATAAGTTTAAGGGCCCTGAGTTAAAAATATAGTGCGCGACCAAAATTTTGATTGGGCACAAAAACTGAAATAATTGAAAACAACGACGAGGCATAGGATATCTTTTTTTTTCATTTTCCGAATTTCAGACGTAATTTAGAAAACTTAAATATCTAAATTATTGTAATAGAGCTACCAAGATAGGAATATGCAGTTTTGAGCTCAACGGAACAAAAATGTGCTCTTTGTGCAATATTATCATGAGCGTGTATACAAAAAGACACATTTAGCCCCAAAAACCGTTGTTAAACTTAACCGACTAACGTCGGGCGAATTGGAGTGGGGGTTGATGACTGGCAAGGCGTAATGCTTTAAGAGCTGCTCTGCAACCAAACTTTACAGACCTTACCTAAATCAAAAGAAAAACAATTTAAAAAAAAGTAGAAAAAGAACAGATCGAAGCCTCCAGAACCGATTCGAATTAAAATCTGACTATGACCACAGCCTACTTGTATAATTGTATCATTAAAGCATTCAATCAAAAAAGAGAAAAAATAAACAGAAAATAAAATTCTGAAATCATTTTTTGGATACATCTGCACAAACTGTGAATCCAATTCGATTACTCTGAAATGAGCTGTAAAAACTGGTCAAGGTCAACCATCGACTTACTAACAATAGAAAACAAATTGAACTAACCTCAGATAACCAAAAAAAAACGAACTAATCAAAGAGGGGGAAAAATCAAAATCCGATTTCATTTTTTCTTGAAGTTTCTCTTCAAGTTTTGAGATCCAAGAATTGTTCTCGAAGAGCATGACCCAAGTTCTTTGCTAAATCATTGGCCACGCGGACATCCCAACAGATCAACAAAGATAACAGTTACAAAAGAACAATGACCATAAAAATTGAATAACAGAAAAAAATTAATTCAGAAGATACTTGCTTATCAATTGAGCAAGGTCTTTCTTTAGCATCGCAACAAATAAAAATTTTTCAGAAAGAATAAAAACCCAGAAAAATTAGGGAGATAATGGGATCAAAAAGGACAAACAGTGACAATTAGACTTAATTTGATCAAAATTCTGAAACAAAAACAACATAAAACTGATCCCCGTCAAACAAAAAACCTTACACTACAAAAAACTAACTGCAGCCAAAAAAATCATAGATATTAAAATACTTAACAAACTAGGAAAAACCGATATAAATCTTCTGCAAAATGACAATAAAAACCTCCAAATCTCATCTTAAAATCTGATAGTTGATTTTAATGGTCAAAGATGATCCCAAGCATACAAATACCTATTTTACATATACCTTCAATTCTGTGAGGAAACAAAGTTAGGCCCAAAAAATTGAAGCAAAAAATTAATTTTGGAAAAGCCGCACGTGAACAGCAAAAATCTGCTTGCTTACCAAAAATTTGTCGCCCACTCTCCCCTTTTCTCCCTCTCTAAGAAAAATGAATGAGCAAAATCTACTCTTAACTTTCCCTCTGCTTTGAACTTTTGTTCAGAAGAATGACTTAAACAGGTTTTTGACAGCGGCATTTGACTTCCTCTAAACACATCCTCTAAAAATAGAAGTCTTAAAAAAAGATCGCCACCAGTTGTAAAAAAAGGAGCGCGATATTAAGCGGCTGAGAAGTTGAGGGCATTTATTACAAAAAAAAGATTTTTCATTTGACTCAATTGTGATATGCTCAAAAATGACTTAAGTTGCCTCCTAAGTTGTGAATGTGTGAAAAATGAGATCAGGCAAAAGTCGCAAAATTGCGGACGTAGAAGTCAGTCGAAACATCAAAACGGTCATGAGAAAATTTGCATGGAGAAACATACGACTAACATAGCTGGCAGATTGCCAGAAAATAGCCGCAATAGATTCGTAGATCGGTCGTCTAAAAAAACAGTAAAAAAGACAGACCAAAAAAATTTGCCTTTTCATTGAAGGCTGATCTGTTATATTTTGATTAAAAATCTGTATAAGTTATTGCTGCCTCTATTAGCTTATCTCAAATAACCTTCATTTAGAGTGACACACACCCATTTGACCTTATCTCTTTGAACTAAAGTAAATAAAAGTCAATTTCAAAGTGAGGAAGTCATTTTTGAGAGTGAGGTAAGTCACGTGTGAACAAAAATTTAATCACGCGAATGAACAAAAAACTCGCTCCACTAAGAGCGAAAAATGACGTCACACATGCAATTCAGTTGAAATTGCATGAACGAATGAACAAAAAGTGGCTGTGACGTCATATGGTCGTAACAAAAATCATGACGACGAAATAAAAAAACATAGCAGGACAAGTCCTGACGTACAATTCAAAGAATTTTCATTGACTAAACAGAAAACTAGACCTAGAACGGACTATGAATGGATTGGTAAAACCATTTAGAAAAAAATCCTATCCAAAAAAACGAAAAAACAGTAAAAAATCAAAGTCAAATTGCCGCATGTGAACAAAAAACCACTAGCGAGAAAGCCAATTTTTGTTCAAACACCGTTTTCTCACTCTACTTTAAATTTGGAGCGAAAACAATTCACGCCGCAAAACCACTCGCTTTTTCGCTCCACTTCCTGTTTCGGCGTGACCAAAATCACTACTCCAATTTGACTTCAAAAATCATGAAAATGTGTGAACAGATCTTAAAAAAAAAGACAGCGCCCCAATACAATTCAAATTCTTTGAATTGTAAAAAAACCAAGAGAAGGCCAATAATAGCCCCAGCTATCGCTGTGCGGCTATTAAAAATAATAGCTTCAAACTTTGTTCGGACACAAATACAACCGACATCGATTATTTGATCCCGTTCAAACATTTTTTTTTAGCAACAATGGGTTCACACTAAAAATGCCTGCCCGAAACATTTTCTAATTTTGCAAAAATAGGAAATAGCAATTCTTCATGCAAGAGAGAACCAATGGGTCTTGCAAAGAATTCACATGATCGTTCTTCTTGACGTCTGGAGTTAGGACCTCATTCGTGGCAGAAAGGACCTCATTGATTAGTCAAATGAAAGAGTCAAGTTTCAAGCTACGCCATTAATGTTCTCTGATGATGTATTTCAATTAAGGAACAGGTCAAAAGACATCACTCGTCCTTGCCCCAGTACTACCGCTATCATTTTCTGGGTCCCGTTTGTAACACAGGACCCATTTAATATTTGTGAAATAAATTTTAATTACTTGTGCGCCGCACTTTTTTATGAGCGGCGTGGCTTTCGTAGAGGACGAAAGATTCCTTCAGTTAGTTGCATCATTGGATCAAATAAATAGGAGCAGTCGATACGTTAATACTAATGCTCTTTATCTCAATTTATGCATGTGATGAAGTTTTACATTTAGCCTTGATTAGAGAGCTATTCGCCCTTGATTTACGCGCAACCTTTTTCATACTAATTACAATTTACCTATGACGTAAAAATTGATTACGGCAAAAGCACAGACAATAAAACCTTTTCCAACAAAACTGAAACAACAAAACTGACCTTGGTTAGACTGAAAAGGCTTTGTACATACTATGAGACATCTCCAGATGGTCTCAGATTTGTCCAGAATATCAAAATCTGGATATAAGGAAAGGACAAACAAAAATTGTACTCAAGCTTCTAACCAATCTTTTTTTCAAGAATTGAACTCGTGCTTTTGACGACAATTCAATATTCCAAATCAATGCGGTTTTAAATCCTCACCACTTTTAAGACTGAAAATTGATTTCTAACAATTATACTTGATCGCCTATGCCTAATAGCTCAAAAATTTGCGTTACGCTGCAACAAAATTTAGGAAGACTCGCTACTACCGATGCTCTCCGTCTTCTTGCTCACACTGTGTCGCATCTAATGATGCCCCGTCAGAAAAACCCCAAATACCTTATCAAATAACATTTAATTTTTCTAATCAGTTTCAACTATCGCACTTTGGCCAGAGACCTTTCCAGATGAAACGACTGATTATTAGATCAGATCTCGACATGAATCAACTGAAACTAGCGTTGCGCTCATTCTGTCAAAAGTGGTCCCGCTTCAAAAGACTTTTGTTGATAGCAAACAAACAGAGTACTTGATCGCCTATGCCTAATAGCTCAAAAATTTGCGTTACGCTGCAACAAAATTTAGGAAGACTCGCTACTACCGATGCTCTCCGTCTTCTTGCTCACACTGTGTCGCATCTAATGATGACCCGTCAGAAAAACCCCAAATACCTTATCAAATAACATTTAATTTTTCTAATCAGTTTCAACTATCGCACTTTGGCCAGAGACCTTTCCAGATGAAACGACTGATTATTAGATCAGATCTCGACATGAATCAACTGAAACTAGCGTTGCGCTCATTCTGTCAAAAGTGGTCCCGCTTCAAAAGACTTTTGTTGATAGCAAACAAACAGAGTGCCGGAGGATCCATTTTGGAGGATCAGTGATGCTTTAAAAACTCTATGCTAAGATTGAATAAATGGTTTTCTGAAAACATGCTTTAGCATGCCTTTATAGTGGTTATCAAACGGAAGACGTAAAAGCCTTTGCCCCTACCTCAACTGTCAACTTACTATTCATAGCGCCCGGATAGCCCTTTTTGCTTGAAGTTAAAATTATTAACTATACAAAATTTTTTCCAAAGGGGATGTAATGAAACTGTCAAGGTTGACAACAACGAATTTATCCCTGATCATGACTCATGTGTTGTCCACTATATAAGAGCTAGTTATGAACTATAGATCCCGTTTCCTTCTTATTTACACGCGAAAAGCATCAAATAGATGTTTATCTGGCTGTCAATCAAGCCAAGCATTGAAATTACGACATTGTTGTTTGCTCGCCAAAATCATCGCCTAATTCCTGTTTGTTTGGCTCTCGGAAATTAATATCCAGCGGGAACAAGATGACAATATGTATAAAATCTCTTGGTCAAAGGGAAAGAACATAATAAACTAAGAAATTGGACAAAAAATGAGGATTGAGTGCAAATACCACCGAATAACGTCGGGCAAATTGCTCGCAAACTCGAGGCAACATCGATTCCCTAAACAAACTCACCAAAATACAGGACAAGAAGCATGGCTAATTAAACTGAGTACTCACTCCATTCACATTAAAACTAAGCCAAATAAAGGACAAAGAAACCATTGGCAGATTTTTTCTGGACGAAACAGACCTAAGACAAGCATAACCTTAGCCTTAAAATGAGATATATAAATTAACTACAAAAAATTCTGGCCTAAATCAAAGGTGGACCAAACTGTTTAAAATTTACGATCACAGCCAGCAAATTGCCATAAACTAGCCGCCGTTGACTCCGTCAACGCCCTTCAGGCTATTAAAACAGAAAAAGTCAATTATTTGCGCGTGCATTTTCAACTAAATTCTAAAATTATAAACAAACCGACAAATGTTGGAAGAATTGCTCTTGAACGACAGGCGAGGCAATTTCATTCCTGGGCTATAGCCTAGATAGATTTTTCTTTGTGGGTGCAAAAAATCTTTCCCTGCCGGGATTCGTACCACTAACCTCCCGATCCCCAACACCCGCACCGACCACTGCACTACGAATCACTTACCTCTGCTATGCCGCAACTGATTTTATATTAGCAACCAGCTTTACGTCGGAGCAATAGAGATCACTCAAAAATGAAGAACAAAAGCGTGAAAAGTCACTTGAGAAGTCAATGAATGTTCTAGAAGAAAAACGCAAAATTGTCCAGCAAAAAATTTGCATAAAAAAGACACACGTTTACAATAATTGCTATGAACTTCGTTCAAGAGCAATTAATTATGTCAACATCAACGGTGAAGGCTTTGAGCTTAATACTAATGCCAGCTAGCAGTCACTCTAATAAACTTTGATAACCTAATGCACTATGATTTAATTACCGGTCTTTATCGGTTTATCTCAATTCTTTTGATTTCGCTTGTGACTGTAAGTACTACATTGCGAGAGAAAGAATTTAAATTACATCCACTTTAAACAATGAGTGAGCTGCTAAGTCAGAAGTCAAACGTGAAAGACATGAGTTATGCAAAATGAAAAACGTGATCAAAAGGTAAAATGAAACAAAAACAGCAGGAAAAGTCCTGAAACACAATCCATGGAATTGACAAAAAACTATAAATTAATGTATCTGACCAGCAGACCAATTCAACAATACCATCCAAGCATTCTCAAAAAATTTCAGCGCTAAACTGAAGCTAAAAACCAGAAAGTCAAATTTTATCCATTAAAACATAGCCATTAACCCGCGCGCAAGCTTTGAAGAAGGTTTATTGGCCCCTGAAAATCCAAAAAATTGAAAAAATGAAAATCAACAATTCATTTTTTTTAAAATCTGTGTCTAGTAACCCGGTTTCAAGCCCTAAAAAATTTCAATGGCCCTTAAAGATAAAAACATACCCGGCAGATTGCCGGAAAATAGCAGCCGTTGATTCCAATAAGCATGATTGGGATTGAAAGAATAGAAGATATCGAAAAAAAGATTTTTGTACAAAAACATTTTTTAAGTCCGATTTATTTTGATGGCATTTCGTAGTTGAACATACTTCTGTTTCTTAGAGAGAGGCTACAGGGGCTACTATCAATACCAATAAAGCATAAGAGATGGTAACTAAGACTTATAGGAATGACGTTCAAATAGCGATCATC
The DNA here is from genome assembly GCF_964194025.1 of Convolutriloba macropyga. Classification (NCBI taxonomy): domain Eukaryota; kingdom Metazoa; phylum Xenacoelomorpha; order Acoela; family Convolutidae; genus Convolutriloba; species Convolutriloba macropyga. Next base: position 45,708,645 of record NC_134474.1, read on the forward strand.
TAAAATTGGGCTTTATGGGTTTATCCCGTTTCTATTTCTGACTTCAAGTTTTTATTCTGACTCTGTTCATTTTGAACTGCTTTGCTGAGCAACTGATGTTTAAATCCACTTTTAGCAGAATGAGAGAAGAGAAACTAGCCTAGAGAAGTCAAAAAGATTTCAAAAAAGTTCGACGAAGTAAAAAAAATAGGAGTGCTATAATAGCCGGCTGAGAAGATGAGGGCGGCGATTAAAAATGAAATAAAGGACAAAAATCAAACATAGTTGGCAGATTGCCAGAGATCAGCCACAATAGCTTTGTAGATCTGCAGTCTTAAAAAAGTTAAAACAAACACCAAAAAAGAGATTTATTCTTTTTTTAAGGGCCGAGATGTTAAATTTTGATTAAGAACCTGTATAATTTATTGCTGTTTCTACTAGCTGCTCTTAGATAACCTTCAATTAGAGTGATATACAGAAAGTTGACCTTATCTCTGAACTACAGGAAAGAAAATCAATTTCAGAGTGAGGAAGTCATTTTTGAGAGGGGTAAGTCAAGTGTAAGAAACTTGATCACGCAAATAAACAAACAGCTCGCTCCACTAATAATGACCTCGCGCACGCAATTCAGTTTAAATTAAATCAGCCAATGAACAAATAGCACGTTTGAAGTAATTGTGAAACCAAGAGGAGTCCAATAATAGTCTCGGCTACCACTTCGCGGCTATTACAAATTGAAAAATTTCTAAAAAGTCACCAAAAATTATGGCTTGCAATAGACCTATAAGAAGTTTGAAAAACGTTAATTTAAAATCCATCCCACAAACTAAAACCAGCTTAGGGCCTCAAATGAAACTTAACGACCACTTAGCGTTACCTGTTTATTCTATTTCGAAAGGTCGAAGTCATGCAAAAACGTCTAAAAAGTCTTACAAAAAACGGGGCACAAATGAAATCCAAATTCTTCGGATTAAAAAAAAGACAGTGCCTAAAAATAGCGGATTAGAAGCTGATGGAAGCCAATATTAATAGATATAACATGGAAAGTTGGTTGTTTTTAGCTTCTCACATTAGCGAAGTTTTGAAAACTGATCAAAGCAAAAAAAAACATTTCTAGCTAAACTCGCGCTACCCAACCAAAGGCACTTCAATCTAAATTATTGACACAAAAATCCGTTAAAAGGCTACTAATTTTCTTTAAAATTAACTTAAAAATCAATTAAAACTAAGCGCCAATTTTATGCTTGAAATTTGTCATTGGGCGGGCTTTCAGCAAGTATGTAGCCTCAGTTGAAATCTGTACATTACAGATCACAACAAATATCAAGAAAACCAAACCACTGGCTGAAAATTATTCAAAATAATTGTTGACTAAAAACGGTTAATTAAATGTACCATTCTAGGAACAAAAAATACTTTCGAAGTTTAAAATTCTTTGCTTTAACAAGGGACCTGAACCCATTCTCTCGCTCCAAAAGAAAAATCATTCATTGAGCAATTTCTCATATTTTTCTGTTCAAATCAAAACGCTGTTTCGAAAAATAGTACTCCCTTTTAAAAATGTACCTAAGCGAATCGAAGCGACCCAACTTCCCACAATCAACTAAAACTTTCGATTACAACTTTAAACAGAAAAACAGAACAACTCCAACATTTAGATAAAAGGAACATACATATATTTAAAATGACTATTACCTAGTCATTATGACACTTAAATTCACACAGCAAGTGCAAAGACGCATTAGGATAGCATATGGCAAACAATAATTGTAGAAGATAGAATTTCGAAAAAGAGGTAAACCCGAAAAGTTGTCTCAAACTGGAAAAACTCATAGCAGAGAATTTAGTTTTCTGGATTCAGGTAAAACAGCATCTAAAAAGTTTCACTGAGAGAAAGCTTCGATGGAATAAGTTTATCCTCTTGCAAATCTTAAAGTTATCAGGAAAACGAGATAAAAAATAAAAGTAAAAATGAAAGTAAAAATTCAGGTGATTTTCACTACTTGGCCTTGACGGATCAAAAAATTAATTGAGCCATCTTCAAAATAAAAGTCAAAATAAAACGCCAAAAAACAACGAACATTCAAAACGTTGAAATCTTTTGCCCAAAGAGTTTCAAAGTCGCAATTAATCAGTTATTCAAGGAATTTCCAAAAGTTTATTAAAAAGAGCCAAAGTTTACTTAAAATGGAGAAAGATCATACGATTCTGCTCTTGAAACAAATGATTGGGCCCCCAAAGAAACTCTAATATAAACTGCAGAGCTAGATGGTACATGTTGCAGCTACGATCAAAAACATTAGTACCAAAAAAACGCAACTATCAGAAAAAAGTCAAATAGACCCAAAAATGGCTCAAACCGGTTAGCTGCATGCACCATACTGTCGCAGAAACTCGTTCAGTCAAACAGTCTTTCGTCCAACGCAGCACAAGACTAAAAACTTCCCTTGATCAGAAAAAAATCAGTTCAAACGGCAGTTTTACTCATTTTCGCTTTTAGGTCAGAACGCCGCCTCAACACATAGTACCTCCAGTAATAAAAACTTCACGAAAACAGATGCTACTCTTCGATTCGTATAAAGCAACTCCCAAACGACCAGCGAGAGGAAGATGAATTGAAAACTGCGTTAGCAAGGGGATAACCTAAGTGGTTTCAAATGCCTTTTTTAGAGCTAAAAACAAGAATTAAAATTTTAAAATCTATTTCTGCACACTTTTACTAGACTTCAGTAGTAAACTGCTGCTAATTAAATTAACCTGCAATAAACATAAATAAGATCAATTAAACACACAAATAAAGCGTGGAAAAGTCGCTTGAAACGTGGCCAGACAAAGAAAACGGTAAACGAAAAATCGGCAGTGCCAAAAATCGGATAAAGAAGACGGATATGACCAAAGAAATTTCTAAACTTCGTAGTAATATTGAGAACTATGCTAGAAAAACTCATAATGCCACATCACAGAATAGGAGCAGGGTTGCGGGTAGCTATTTGACTAAAGATATACTTCTTAAGGGCAACCATTAAAAAATAGTAAACCAAGGTATCATTTTATCATCCGTGGAAATTCTGAACAAACGTTGGTGAGCCAACTTGAGAAATTAGATGTCTGATGAAAATCTGGATGAAATAATACCTGCATTTGCATTGAGGAGTGATGCCGCGTCACTGCAAATGGATGGCCTCCGTGACCAACGGGCTGTTCCATGTCACGCGTGTCAGCCATCTCATTATCCATGCCCATATGATCGGACATGACATCATTTATATCGCTGTGTTTCATTTCCATATTGCTACATTGAACTGCATTCAAACAATACGAACACCAAACGATAAGCTACATAACACTTTAAAACTGAAACAGAATGAAACGTATGCATAAAAGGGAGGACTGTTATTGGGCAAAATATCCTATTTTAAGCCATGGCGTGTATATAATTGTAAATTTAAATAAATTAAAGCCTTTTTCTTCGTGACAACTAAGATGGGGGTAGATTATATTGCAAAAAAAACACAAAAATTGGTGGCCGAAAAAGTAAAGCGGGTTAAGGAGCGCAGCATAGCTTGGATTCAAAACGCCATATCCTATCTAATTGAAATAGGCATCTAGCATCTATCCCCCCAAGCGCCCGCCACCAGGGATTTTGAAAAATTAATTGGAATTGCAATAATTGGCAATCAATTGATTACAATAACTGATTTGTGACTCAGATTTTATTGCAATAATTGATTGGAACGACACAATTAATTGCTCAATGATTGGAACTGTCACATACAAACTCCTAATCCAGATTTGACATGAATAATACACTTTTCTATTGGGTGAAAATTATGTAATTAGAAACGGATTGTGATTGGTTTAGTAGATTGACTTTGGAACAACATTCTCCACCATCCGAAACCTAGAACTAGAGGAAAAGTTCCCCGATTAAGTTTTCCTGTCACAGATCGCATTTAATTTGAGATTTTGGGTCTTTCCTATTATAGCCCCGCCAGCTTAGTGGTCAGATAACATATAGCCCCCCCCCATCATGGTAATTATACCATAATGGGGGGCTATAATTTCATGGGGGGGGTACACGAGAAGATTAACGGACAGAAGGTGGCTTTCTCGGCATCGATTATACTTTGTTCGTATTTCAGCTTCTTGATGTACTCGTGATATTTGTAGGAATCCGGTATGCTTCTTGGGCAGCTCTTCGCATACGGATTAAACACTTTCACATCAAAGAACGTTCGGCTGAAGCGTGAATCGAAGAAACCATTAGCTTTGATATTTAGTCGAGCATCGTCATCAATAGTGGTAGTTCTATTTGCGAAGATTTCCCCTCGCAAAGACTGAAGAAAGGGCTCTACTTCGAAATCATCGCAGACATCATTGAGCAGGTTGGCAAAAGAGCCACGGACCTCATTGTGTCTTATGTGCGTATAGCCACCTTTTGGCCAATGAAGAGCGTGCGCTACATTAAAGTTTTCTACCCATGCGCAACTTGATGCCTTATTTGACGTGATCCCGTCCATATCTAAGAGCAATTCCATCTCTAAAATCTCCCTTGGTTAAATCAAAGTGATATCTTTTCAATGAAAGTGCGTTTAGCCAGCATGATGGTCATTTTTCTATAGCCAAATTTAGAGATTATGCCTGTTTATCATTGATGAGATCTTTGATTGCAAATTTTTCGCTGGAGCTTCTTCCTGTTTTTCTTCTCTGATTTTCTGAAGGATTTTTTCCTGATGAATCTGTGCATCTATAGCGTCATGGTTCTGTAACGGCTCACAAATCCAAATAGATATTTTATATTAGTTTGCCGTGTCTTCAGGAAGAAGAATGCTTAGCCCAACCTCTTTAAGAGGAAGAGAGAAAACCTTCCGGTATCTATCATTGTAAGAGTGATGATTCAACATTGAAGGTATAAGATTTTCATCAATTATTTATTCAGCTTCCCTCAGCAGACTGTCCGCGTTTGCAGTAGTCCTAGTTAATAAAAGTCAGTTTGTGTTGCAATCCGTTTTCAAATGATTTGTACACATTGAGGGGACACCTTACTATGTTCGGCGAGCATCTCAAGCAATTTAGAGTAGTTCACTATCTCTTCTTTCAGAAAATCGTTATAACATTCATCAGAACCAATATTTGAACACAGAACTCGATGACCTTCAATAACATTAACATCTAATCCCGAAAAAATCTTGTTCGCCTTCTGAACAAACTCAGGTTTTGTAATAAAAAGACATTTGATCACTTTATAACCGAATGCATCGCCATATTCATAGAGCTTATCTAGCACGATTCGCAGTGATTAAAGGCTACCGGCCACATTACCGTCATCTGCGTACCATTCATTAGTCTTAATATTTGAAATTTGAGAGAAAGATATGTCCAAAATTTGATCTTCGAGCATGTCGATGAGAGGAAGTGTAGCAACTCCGTGGCTATTGGATCACTTTGTGTTGTTCTTTCTTGAGACTTGATTACTCTTTTATCAATGAAGAGGTCCAATGGGTCTTATAAAAGTTTCCGTCTGCGGTATAAATTGAGAGACAAAGCTTTCTGGTGACTTTTAGAGTCAGATATCTATTCAAGCTATTAAACGAGTTCCTGGCACCAATCAGTAGGATCGCTTCAGTATGATATTCAAGAAAGGGCCACTGGAGTGCATGGATTGCATGATCGATCCCGCTGGTTTGTCCAAGGCAAATCTGTACGTTTCCGCCCAAGTAATTGGAGATCTCGTTTAACGCACTTCACTATATTCCTACCTATAATTCGTCTTAAGACCTCGCCAATACCAATTAGTTGAACCCCAGGGCATTTATCTAGTGCAATCAGACGACAAGCGTTTTAAGAATCCAAGAAAATTAATTCTCCGGTGGCAATTCTGATTGCAAGTTTGATCACTGTTTTGCTAAGATCGTTTGAAGAGGATTTGTATGATCTCAAAAGTTGTCTCTGTTTGCCTGCATCAAGACCGGATGGGCCATGGCTGCCATTTGTTTTCATTGCGGCTCGCTTTATTTCAGAGCCATTAATGTTTTCAAAAAGAGAGAGATGGAACGGCAAATGCCAATTTTTCTGGACAGATACTACGTATTTAAGATCAGCTGTCTGACAACATGGAAGCTTTTCTTGTAGAAGATCGAGAATGGTGCAGTTTTTTTCCTTTGATAGTCATTTTATTGGATGTTGATAGCAAACCGCTCTTTGTATTGTCTGAAAGACATCGTAAAGCACTCGATATCTTAACAGACTCCATTTGTTCGTCAAAGAATTTAAATTCATCCGCTTCTCGTTTTCGATTTAATTTCCTTAAGCGTTCCTGAATTACCTTGGCCTCAATAAAAAGGTCGTCGAATTTGCACCTGATCCACCGATCGATCATTCTAGAAAAGTTTGTGTTATTGAAGCATCATTTTCACTTTTGGATCTCGCGAGAAGTAATTGCGGCATAATCATTGTGCAAATCATAACGCACTCAGTCTGAGGCCCATATTCAAGCGTCCTGGTGCCTGGTGTGAATGATGTTCATGACGTCTGCAATTTTGAAGCCTACTTTATTTTTGCTAATGGTAAAGGAGATTGGTCTCCAGTGAACTATCTCATTGTATATTGTCGGTAGTATTTCTATTTGTTCGTCTTGAAAATTTGTCCAAAAGTCGCACGGTTCGGGGATGTTTCAATTGAGGGTGTTGCGTCGTGTTCAAATGTTTCTTGAGGGTCAACTTTTGCAAGTTCACAGCAGTGTTTGCAAACGAAGTTTGGATGGTGATCGTTTTTAGTTGATAGGCCGCTGCATTTGAAATGCATATATGTATCGCAACCGTAGCACCAAACTCCACCTCCTCGGAGGTGAGTATAACGCTTAGAGCAGTTGGTTTGAGTATCTGACATTGTCAGAAGGAGGCTGTTCGCCGAGAGTAGATTATTGATAAAGAAGAATATAACATAATATATACGCATAAAATTCATTGCAAAAAGATATCTCACTATAGAGATACAAGGTAAACAAATGGTTACCGTAGAAATACAAATGAACTCCATCTCGACAAAAGCAGACTTGCTGAGATAAATGGTGGAATGATCAAATGATCAAGGAACTGCATAAATTTGAAGAAGTCGATGCAGAGCCAAGTTCATAAAATATATTTTCTTGTTAAAAAGTTTATTATTTGAAGTGGCAATTGTTTTAGGTGACACCACATTAAGCGGTTGGAATTTATAACTTATGATATCCAACAAAGCGTGATAGCATTCAATGAAGTGAAATGAGAGCATGAGTAGTGGTGAACATTGAATACTGCGACAATGCACACTCATCTCAAATTGAGGGGAGGATACTGGCTGAGTACATTGAAGAGGTCGATTAGGTTAGCTCCGCGATATGAGTAGCTGATTGCTCCGACTGCGCTGCCTTCAATATATTTTGTCCTGGATCTGCCAATTACTGAATCTTGTGCATTCCAGGGCAGGACCTGTGCAGCAAATTGTCTCATCACCCTCAAAAGTATGAAGCAGTACCGTCTGGTTTACGCATGTACAATCGGCTTCAAATCACCCGCAAACACAGGAGCACACTCGCAGACACACAGACACACAGCATATATATATAATATATATATATATATATATATATATATATATATATATATATATATATTATATATATATATATATATATATATATATATATATTATATATATATATATATATATATATATATATATATATATACATATATATATATTCACATACACTATAAAAATATACATTAAACAAGCATGTATAGGTGTGTAGGTGTGTAGGAACAGTACAACCTGACGGTTAGATGTCGTTTCCTCCCGGTTTGGTCACAGACCCCACAGAACACACAAAACCTGGGGATCGTAGACCCAAGAACACCAACAGCACGCAGGACCACTGACAGAGCACAGAGAGCAGGGCACAGCGAAACACTGAGAGCAAACTTGACGAGCCTGTTTCTAAAATCCCTTAAGGGCGCTCCACCACACACAGGCAAATCATGATCATAGCGCATCTATTTAATAAGTTCATCACTACAAATAGGCTACATACGCACCATTAGTATAAGTCTCCAAAACAGACTTTGTGAATCGCATAATTGAAGAGTAGTGAGCTGGGAGGCTCTAAGAGCACTTAATGCCAACTGAGCGCTACCTGTTTATCCCGTTTTTGAGGACGAAAAGTCAAATGCGTAAGACCAAAAACTGGTCAAGCGAAAAATTGCGTCAAAAAGACCGACAGGACTACTATAATTGCTACGAACATCGTTTGAGAGCAATTATTAATATAATCACGTGCTACTTTTTGGGCAAAGCAGGGCAAATATGTGTTAAAAACTATAAAAGAATTAGTGACAGATAATCAAAATTAATTGATCAATAATTGCGTTATGGCAACAAATGATAATTTTTGTTTTGCCAATAAAATCAATCGATTATTCCAATTTTTGTATGCCCAATTAATTTCAATTAATTTTTCCAAATCACTGCCCGCCTCCTGCCAGCATAATGGCATATAACTTCTACGGAACTGAGAAAACATTCAACAAAAATTTGTAAGAAGGTGTCATAAAGTACACTATACACTGCGCACTATACTAATGAAATCCATCTGTTTAGAACCAAAAGTTGTTGGTAGAGCTTCCATGGGGCAATAACAAAAATGATAACATTTGAGCAAAAAATAAATGCCATTAAGCAATTGGTGGGGCCAAAGTTCAACACATTAAATCATATCCAACAGAAGAACACTTATGGCTGGCAGATTGTCAGAAAACTGTCGCTGCAAAAGTTGATATTAGTAGTCTTTACGCTAGTCCTTAAACTAGTATCCTTTACGTAGTCCTTGAATTGGAAATATCTTTACGCAAATTCTGGTTTGTTTAAAGCTTTAGAAACTCTTCTTGACACTAATCTTCTAAGGATTTTTTGCAGAGTTTTAAGGAGTAAGTTCAATTTCGTAAGTCATACAACGTGACTCCAATTACATGAATGTCTGTTCTGTTAATAATATGCTCACCAGATGCCATTTTGAAGTGGCAATTTAAAATTATATAAATGATATTTGCAAATTAAGGTAGTATTCTCTTCAGGAAATTCATCTGTTTAAACAGCAAATTCTATAGTAAATATCAACTTAACCACACTAGTTAAATCAAAATGCAAAGATGATGAAATTTTAACACCACAAAAAAGCATGACAATTTACATTAACGTTTCTGACCTAATATCTGGCGTTTAAATGACAATTAAAACAGGAAACACCTAATGTATTACTCAAATATCAACTAAATATTGGTAATAACTCAAATGCAAATTATGAAATTGCCCATATATTAAGATCTGGCATAAGTTTAACTGCTCTTGACATTTAGACAGCATTTTGACACAACGCAAATAATTATATAAACTATATAAAATATAATTATATGGCAAACACTAGGTTGAATTTAGCAAAAACGAAAATGCGCAGTTCAGTGTCAGGTCGCAAAGTTGACGAACAAAATGAGCGTCGAGACTATCACCAATGGTGAGTTCACAAGTGAAAATCATGACCAACCGCCATTTTAGGGTCCTAAATTCCAGTCCCTAGGAACTAGAGCACTTCAAAAGTACAGCTAATTTTTCAGGGTCACCCGACTATTGGAAACAATTGCTGTGACTTTCAGTTTCAAACCATCACAATTAAGAAAACAGCCCAGAAGAGAAACAATACATATTAGAAATATAAAATAGTGACCTTGAGGGCCATTCACTGCTGTTAAAAGTGAATTTTTTCATCAATTTAAAGAAAATTTTACAATATTTCTGATATAAAATGCAACCTAGATTGCTTTTGACCTGTTTCACTGGCCGTTAATGGCCGTGAAATGCACGTAGACGGCATAGTTATATTGTCATTATGAAACAATCTAATGACTTGATATAAAAGTTCAAAAAATGAGTTTTGACTGCAACAGTCGCGAAAGTTTTGTTGACACACAGTCACAAAAAAATATGACAAGCATGATTTGCGCCCAAAGAAACCGTAACATCACCTGCAGAGCTAGACGGTGCAAAACGTTGCCGCTACGATAAAATTAATAGTACCATAAAATTAACTTTAATAAAAAGCAAATAGAAATAAAAATGGCTAAAACTGGTTAGATGCATGAACTTTGGGCCAGAACGCCGCCTCAACACATAGTACTTCCAGTAATAAAAAATTAACAAAGACAGATGCTACTTTTCGATTCGTATAAAGCAACTCCCAAACGACCAGCAAGAGGAAGATGAATTGAAAACTGCGATAGCATGGGGATAACCTAAGTGGTTTCAATGCCTTTTTTAGAGCTAATTTTGAAACAAGAATTAAAAACTAAAATCTACTTTGCACTTTTTTACTAGAGTTTAGTAAACTACAGCTCATTAAGTTATATTCCATAAAGCAAAAATAAAGTCAATTAAAGACACAGAAAACAAGCGTAGAAAAGTTGCCTGAAAAATGGCCAGACAAAGAAATCTGCGTACAGAAAATTGGATGAAACAGAATGATATACCTAAAGAAATTTCTACAAACTTTGTAGTAATTTTGAGTACAAAGCTAGAAATATTATAACGTTACTTCACAGAATAGGAGCAGGGTTGCGTGTAGCTATTTTACTAAATATAATAATCTTAATTCTAGAGTTCAAAAAAAGAAAAATCAAGGTATTCTCATGTCATCCGTGGAAATTTTGATAAATATATATATATATATATATATATATATATATATATTTATATATATACATATATATATATATATATATATATATATATATATATATACATATATATATATATATTATATATATATATATATATATATATATATATATATATATATGTGTATATATATATATATATATATATATATATATATATGGGCGGAGATTTCAGCCCATCTTTATGGGCGGAGATTTCAGCAGTCTCGTCCGTTGTAAGGGATTTCCTGGCTTGGTATCATTGGCGGGATACTTTCATAGAATGGGGTTAGTCTTAAAGTTTACCAGGGTTAGTAACAAAAATTAGGAGTTGCTGACAGTCCTGCTATGACATGAAATCCAGTAGCAGTGTTTGCGAAAGCCTCAAATGATCGTGTTCCTCGCAATCGAAGAAAAAGTGGTAGGTTTTTTGTCCTGATATTATACATTGGCAATTGGGACAAGCTGCTTGGCCTAATTTCCATTTCATTTCCTTGTATCCCAAGGAGTTTCTAAACAAAAGTCTATCAATCTTACTTGCTTTGTATAGATTTCCGTGGAGCATCGGTATTGTTGTTTCTATCTCTGGATCAAGCTTTGGAAAATTCTTTAATGTTCCAATAGGTATGGACATCTGTTGGCCATTCTTTGGTGACAAAGTTTGTTTTTGATTTCGCTGACTATTGCAGTGGGTCCTCGTCTTGGACAGTTTACTTTTAAAATCTTTCTACATCGCGCTGAAGAATTTGTCTGTTGCTCCTTTGTAATTGAAGTGCTTCATAGTGGGCAGTAGAAATCAGGTCTTGGCCAATCTGACTTGTTTTGACGAGAAAATTTTCAAGCTTTTCAAGCTTTCGCAAAAGTTGTCCGACACAATAGGCTGCTCTAATTGATGGTGGTTAGAATAAGTTTTATAGGATCAAATACTCTTGTTTTGAAATGTTTAGCGATTTTTCGTGTTTTTTTTGCCCCATACCGTGAAAGCATAGAAGGCTTGCGGTTGGATTACTTTTCTGTATAAAAAGTCTTGGGTTTGTGATGGTAGACCCCACTTCAGGGAACATTTGCTTCCAGATCCCTATTGCTTTAGTGATGACTGATCTGGCATGCTCTTTGTATTCTAGATATGTAATTGTACAGGTGTCACTTTTTACAGTTGGTTCATCTAAAACTGTTGGTGAGCAGTTCAAGGGCATTAGCTCAGTGCTTGAGCTTTTCACGGACATTCTTCTTTTATAGCATCAGTTCTCAATTTCACAACAGGCACTGTTGAAGTGCGCGTTTAGAGTTTCAGATGTCTCTGTTTTTTTGGTACTGAACGGTCATTCTCAAATTTGATATGCGAATTCCAGTTTTTCAACATGTCGTCAATTTACAAGATAAATAGCACTGGTGACAGAATCCTGCTTTGTGGTAATCCATTCTCGACCTTGAATTCAAGCGTGTCATATTTATCGATTTGCAAGCAATTCCGTTTTATATAATTCTGCAAGATGGCGATTAGTTTTCCAACCACTCTTTTTTCTTTCAATTCGTAGATCTATCCACTTAACCAAACGCTATCGAACGTTTTCACCATTTCGACGTTCAGTGGGGCTGTCGGCTTTTCTTTGGATTTGTTTTTCTATCAGAAGCCATGGACGGTACAGTGACTGTACTCTTCTTGGGTTTGACGCCTTCTTGGGTAGGGTTTACGCAAATGTTTTCTTCGAGACATTTCCTCAGCCTGTGTTTAATTATTTTTTCGAAAAGTTTACCAACATGACTGTTGATAGATCGAGGTCTGAAGCTATAGCAGAGTAGGCAAAATTTTTTGTTCAGTTTTCTGATGAACTATATCCTTTTATCCAGGGGAATTGAAATTCTGCCACTATTTGGTTTAAAACTAGAGAAGTAAGCTCTTAAATCTTGGGGCGAAATGCTTCAACTTTCTTATGTAATTCGTCATTGTCCATTGAGGAGCATTAAATTCATTCCGAATAGCTGTATCAATTTCGTTTT
>NC_134474.1:45721566-45781316 GCF_964194025.1 Convolutriloba macropyga
GTGCACAATTTGACTAAAATTGACGATTTGGTGTCCAAAACAAAGTTCGGTGATCGAAAAAGTTCGGATACTTTTTTTGGAAAAAGGTAAAAACTTGTCCAAAATGGTTCGCTCAACCCGATTTTTTTATTTCATCCCCAATTACGGCTAAAGTGGAGAGTGCCCACCAAAAATTAGCACACTTGGACTAAAATTGACGATTCGGTGTCCAAAACAATGTTCGGTGATCGAAAAAGTTAAGCCTCATCGAGCGCGGATACTTTTTTTGAAAAAGGTAAAAACTTAAGCAAAATGGTTCGCTCAGTCCAATTTTTTTATTTCATACCCAATTAGGGCTAAAGTGAAGCGTGTCCACCAAAAATGTGCGCAATTTGACTAAAATTGACGATTTGGTGTCCAAAACAATGTTCGGTGATCGAAAAAATTCGGATACTTTTTTTGGAAAAAGGTAAATACTTGTCCAAAATGGTTCGCTCAGTCCAATTTTTTTATTTCATCCTTAATTATGGCTAAAGTGGAGCGTGCCCACCAAAAATGAGCACCATTGGACTAAAATTGACGATTTGGTGTCCAAAACAATGTTCGGTGATCGAAAAAGTTAAGCCTCATCGAGCGCGGATAATTTTTTTGGAAAAAGGTAAAAACTTGTCCAAAATGGTTCGCTCAGTCCAATTTTTTTATTTCATCCCCAATTAGGGCTAAAGTGGAGCCTGTCCACCAAAAAATGTGCACAATTGGACTAAAATTGACGATTTGGTGTCCGAAACAATGTTCAGTGATCGAAAAAGTTAAGCCTCATCGAGCGCGGATACTTTTTTTGGAAAGAGGTAAAAGCTTGTCCAAAATGGTTCGCTCAGTCCAATTTTTTTATTTCATCCCCAATTAGGGCTAAAGTGGAGCGTGTCCACCAAAAATGTGCGCAATTTGACTAAAATTGACGATTTGGTGTCCAAAACAATGTTCGGTGATCGAAAAAGTTAAGCCTCATCGAGCGCGGATACTTTTTTTTGAAAAAGGTAAAAACTTAACCAAAATGGTTCGCTCAGTCCAATTTTTTTATTTCATCCCCAATTATGGCTAAAGTGAAGCGTGCCCACCAAAAATGAGCACCATTTGACTAAAATTGACGATTTGGTGTCCAAAACAATGTTCGGTGATCGAAAAAGTTAAGCCTCATCGAGAGCGGATTCTTTTTTTTGAAAAAGGTAAAAACTTAACCAGAATGGTTCGCTCAGTCCAATTTTTTTATTTCATCCCCAATTATGGCTAAAGTGAAGCGTGCCCACCAAAAATGAGCACCATTTGACTAAAATTGACGATTTGGTGTCCAAAACAATGTTCGGTGATCGAAAAAGTTCGGATACTTTTTTTGGAAAAAGGTAAAAACTTGTCCAAAATGGTTCGCTCAGTCCAATTTTTTTATTTCATCCTCACTTATGGCTAAAGTGGAGCGTTCCCACTACAAATGAGCACCCTTGGACTAAAATTGACGATTTGGTGTCCAAAACAATGTTCGGTGATCGGAAAAGTTAAGCCTCATCGAGCGCGGATACTTTTTTTTGAAAAAGGTAAAAACTTAACCAAAATGGTTCGCTCAGTCAAATTTTTTAATTTCATCCTCACTTATGGCTAAAGTGGAGCGTTCCCACTACAAATGAGCACCCTTGGACTAAAATTGACGATTTGGTGTCCAAAACAATGTTCGGTGATCGAAAAAGTTAAGCCTCATCGAGCGCGGATACTTTTTTTGAAAAAGGTAAAAACTTAACCAAAATGGTTCGCTCAGTCCAATTTTTTTATTTCATCCTCAATTATGGCTAAAGTGAATTGTGCCCACCAAAAAAGAGCTCCATTGGACTAAAATTGACGATTTAGTGTCCAAAACAATGTTCGGTGATCGAAAAAGTTAAGCCTCATCGAGCGCGGATACTTTTTTTTGAAAAAGGTAAAAACTTAACCAAAATGGTTCGCTCAGTCCAATTTTTTTATTTCATCCCCAATTAGGGCTAAAGTGGAGTGTGTCCACCAAAAATGTGCGCAATTTGACTAAAATTGGCGATTTGGTGTCCAAAACAATGTTCGGTGATCGAAAAAGTTCGGATACTTTTTTTGGAAAAAGGTAAAAACTTGTCCAAAATGGTTCGCTCAGTCCAACTTTTTTATTTCATCCTCATTTATGGCTAAAGTGGAGCGTGCCCAGTAAAAATGAGCACCCTTGGACTAAAATTGACGATTTGGTGTCCAAAACAATGTTCGGTGATCGAAAAAGTTAAGCCTCATCGAGCGCGGATACTTTTTTTTGAAAAAGGTAAAAAACATAACCAAAATGGTTTGCTCAGTCCAACTTTTTTATTTCATCCCCAATTAGGGCTAAAGTGGAGCCTGTGCACCAAAATTGTGCACAATTTGACTAAAATTGTCGATTTGGTGTCCAAAACAAGGTTCGGTGATCGAAAAAGTTAAGCCTCATCGAGCGCGGATACTTTTTTTTTGAAAAAGGTAAAAACTTAACCAAAATGGTTCGCTCAGTCGAATTTTTTTATTTCATCATAAGCGCTTTTATAACAGATTATAACCGTTATACAGACGAATAAAATAGAGTATAGATTATATAAACAACTGGATCGGGGGAGGGATAGTCCAAAAAGCAAAGAGCCGAAGTCAACAGATTATAATAATTAGATTGCAGATTATAAAATAGATGAATAACTGAATCGAGGGTGTGTGTGAATCAGTACTGATTATAAAATAGAATATAAATAACTGGATCACCCCCCCCCCCCCCCACGACCCAGCAACAGAGATTAACAACCCATTCCACCCCCCCCCCCGATCCAGTTACCCCCCATCCAGTTACCCCACCCCCCCACCCACCACCACCACCACCAGTAATAACCCCCTCCCCGATCTAGTTACCCCCCACCTCCCCTGCACGTTAGTCGGTTGTTTTCCTAATTGTGCATTCGTTTCAGCCTTGTCAGCATTCAACCAATTCAATTCAGCATTCGCAATCAATTCAGCATTTGCAATCAATTCAGCATTCGCAATCAATTCAGCATTTGCAATTCAGCATTCGCAATAAATTCAGCATTCGCAATCAATTCAGCTTTCGCAATCAATTCAGCATTCGCAATCAATTCAGCATTTGCAATTCAGCATTCGCAATCAATTCAGCATTCGCAATCAATTCAGCATTCGCAATCAATTCAGCTTTCGCAATCAATTCAGCATTCGCAATCAATTCTACATGCGCAATCAATTCTACATTCAATCAATTCAATTCAGCATCCGGAGGTCAGTGATGGCATTTATAACGCCTCCTCCTGGCAGCCATGCAAATTTGTGGAGGTCGGAGGACGATGGAAAAGTGTGATCCATCATACATGGAAGCTGTGCAAGACTCAACACAAGCTGCGGAAGGTTAGCCGGAGGTCGACAGTGAACAGTAGCAAAACTGAGAATCAAAACTATTTAATTACCTCCTTATATCCTTTAACTCCTTATTTTCCAATATTTATTTATATATACTATCTCCTTATTTTTTATCCAATATATTCATGAATTAACTTTTCTCTTGAAGATATTTTGTACATCGTAAAAGCATGATTTGCAGAGAGGCATTATTTATGCAGAGAAGCATAACTAGCAGAGCGCATTTTGCAGAGAGGCATTATTTGCAGAGAGACATAACTAGCAGAGCGCATTTTGCAGAGAGGCATTTAATTGCAGCGCGCTAGAATGAGATCAAAGAGTGGCGGCGTCCTTCAAATAACGATTAGCGTGGGTGTTACGCATTCTGAGTAGCTTAAACGCAGACTTAATTACATGTATGCACATATTGAAAACAGGATGTTAATTAACATGCGCATGAATAAAAGTCATCATGTACATATCAACTGCATAAATGATTGCTGAAAGTTACCCTTTTCATGGCATAAATTGCCATGATCTTGATACTGTCATCATAAAAATAAAGCATGTTTTTTTCCTGATTCAACGCTGAATTTTAAATGATCCCGACTCCGGGTAATGATGTTTTCCAAAAAAAAAACACAAGATCTGTTTTATGATCTGTCAGTGCTTTTACAATTTTAATCAATCTTGGATTTCGGAAGCCTACTTGTTAGCAATAAGCAAGCAAAAAACAATAGCGTGAAAACTGATTTAACAACACAAACTTTTAGATGGTGAGAACAATATGGTAACATCGAAATTTCTGACAACAAAGCTGTAGTTTTATGATCATTTATTCTAGATGTTTGCCGAAAAATTCTTTGCGCCTCCGCTTTGGTTTTGAAATGCAATATGAAGATTTTGCATTTGACCATCTGAACTCTTCCTCCTATGTACACAAACTACGGTATTTGTACATTCGAAAGGTGGCTAGCACATTTGGGCGTCCGTCTATTTGATTCACATGCCAGTATTCGATGGCTGATGAGCGCACGTCTGTTCACGTCTGAGGACGCTGATGACGGAACAAGAGGAAGATGCCTGTTGTGTTGTGGTTTCAGTCGTCTGAATTGAATTGGATGTAGTGAATTAAATGAAGATCAAATGACCGCAAATTTACAATGACTAGTTGAAATTATTGCGGAAATTACGATATTATGGTATGAACAGGAAAAAACGTCGAAAGGTTCGTGAATTATTGTCATTTAAAAATCTTTGGCCGATTTTTCCAGAAACTGATTTTTAACATTGCCTAATTTGATTCTTTTCGAGAAATCGACTATGTTATTTTTCAGGCTATTCTTCAGCATAAATACAGAACTAAGCTCATAATATATCCAGACTAACTGGAGAACAGTTCTCCAAATTTCACCCTGAAATATCTATCAAAAAGCTATCATCATAGAGTTCGAGTCATAGTAAAAACCAGAATAAATATATTTAAACACAGTAACGAAATATCATCAGATTCAAGTCAGTATTGACAATTATTTTTTTGAAATTATAGCCAATTTTTTGTGAACTTGTTCATCAGAATTTATATAATCTTTTTGTAGCCAACTTAGAATGTGTTTTTATTATTTTAGAGGTAAGCACAGCACAATGACGAAAAATAGCTGCAATTAATTGTCACGACGACTTAATAATTAAAATTTAATTCCGGCTTTTCCGAAAAATCGAATGTTAGCAATCTGCTGCTAACTGTTCATTAGATTGGGGAATATTCTGAATTCTGCTTTCAGTTTGTATTCAACTAAACTTAAAATCAAAATGAACTATTGGCTGCAACGTTTTATCTGATTTGAAGTGTCGAGGCAGCTTTTATAGGTCAAATGACTTAGAGAATTCTGATAACCTAATGCAGTTTAACATAATGAGTGTGGGGGTGAAACAGTTATATGCCCACTAAGCGCGGGGCGGGGGCTTTTAGCCTGGTGTGTAGTGGTCCTAAAACAGGTAACAAGATATTATCTTTTAATTCAATAACTCTATCTAAACATTTCTTCAGTTCACTTGATTGCTACAATTGATTCGCAAAGTTTTGATTTCTCAGGCTCGAACAAACCCAATATCTCAATAATGACTCCCTTTTTTGTTGGAGAGCAGTTTCAGTCTCCAAAGAGGAAAAATTATGACAAATTTTTAAAAAATTTTGTCAAAAAACCCTTGCGCAGCCTTTTTTGTTTTGGAATGGAATAAAAATTTTTGATTTGACCATCTGAGCTTTTCCTCCTATGTACACAATCTATGGTGTTAAAGTACATTCGAAGGGTGGCTAGCACATTTGGGCGTCAGTAGTATAGTATATTGCGTATAGTGGACCAATTAAAAAAAACATCACTCACTTACCCCGTTCGTTTGGATGTTATTTTCAAACAGTTCCACGATCTGCAATATACTAGCGCTGGCTCATATCTACGAGACTTCACCGCTCAATGCTGCGCGTCTCGCTCTTTCATACTACTGCTACGCATAAAGAAATAATGTGATCTAAATATATATGTGTGAGCTTACTACTTGCTACGCATAGAAACATAATTGCTTCACCGCTCAAAGCTGCAAATCTCGCTCTTGCTTACTACTCGCTACGCGCACTAAAATTAACAGAAATTGAATCATATTTGAACATATATGTTCATATAGTGACAGAAAAAGACTCATAAGCAAATAGTTTGAATGCCAATGTATCCACACTTTGGCAAGCTCATAATTTTGCATAGTAAGTGCACAACATTCAAAACGAAACCAGTTTCTTTTTAATTTGTCTCTTGAAGAAAAAGATGAATGCTTGAGTGATTTTAGTTTTGCTACGCGCACTAAAAATAACAAACATATATTTATCGTTGAAAAAATATGTTCACGTCTTGATAAAAAATAGAATCATAATTGAATATTTTTGTTCACATAATGATTAAAAATACAATCATAAATGAATAAATATGTTCACATAACTTAGCAAGCAAATAATTCTAAAGATTTTTTATTTTTGATAACTTCATGAAAGAATTACTTATGTCAGACAGTTCACTGTTTGAGTCAAGCAACTTTTTGGGAAAACATGTAATTATAGGCTCGTATCCTCTTACTGCTTCTAAAGTTAATTCTAAATCATTACAAGGTGTATCGGAACAGAAAGTAAAAGCATCTGAACAACTTTTAATAGCTTCCACAACAACCTCCTAATCATTTTTCATTCGATTCGAAGCAAATTCTGACCTATAATCATATTGTTTAACAGCTTTCATAACAATTTTTTTAAACCATTTTTTAGTTTATCAGATGCATATTCTAAAGCAAACCTACAGATATTGACAGCTTTCATCATAAAATCTGAACCACAATTTAATTCATCAGATGCATATTGTAAAGCGTGTACATTTTCTTTAGTAGCGGTTAAAACAATTTCTCTACCATTTTTAAAAGCATCAGATGCAAATTTCACTGCATGCCCTTGTTGTTTAACAGCTTTCATAATATTGTAATGTTATATTAGATCTTGATTGTTCATTCAATAGGAAACAAATTGTTCAAGTAATTTTTTCGCTCATAACAAAGTTAATCGATTCATTATTCAATTTATGTTTACAAAAATGCATCTCTAAATTTTATACAATTATAATGGGCATAAGTTTCATAAATTACATTATCCACTAGAATTTCATCATAAAGTTCTTTAAAAACTTGTGGGTGGCAGCTTCCGAAACAACTTCTTTATCAGTTTTTAACTAAGTACGTGCATCATGTATAAGAAATCCATTTGATTTAACAGCTTCTAAAACAAGTTCTTTATCATTTTTCAATTCATCACTTCCAAAAAAATACTATTCTCATTCCTGTTATTTAATCTAAACATTAAATCTTTATCAAAAATTACATCCACTTCTTGCTCTTTTTCAAATTTTTTCCAATAATATTCATCAATTGTTTTTTGTTTTCAATATACAAAATTAGATCGTTCGTATGGAAGTTCAATTTCATCACAATAGTCATTTGAACGTTGTTGCGTTATTTCACAACAATTAATGAATTCGAAAAGTTCTCGATTCACTGGTGAAATTGGAAAATAACAGGATGTCTAATTCCAATATTATTATTTGGAAGCTTTTGATTCATTTAAGTATAATTAAAAAATTTTATTTGAAATAGAGTGTAAATTGTATCCTAAACATCCAGTTCGAGCAATCATAACGGCTCATCTGCAAATGGGAAAACTTGCTTCTTAACAGTTTTAATAAATAAAATTATTAACGACTTCATTGAAATAAATATTTACTCAATTTCGATAAATCAAGATACATATCAAACTTTAACAGAATGTTTTGAAAATCATATTTCACCATAACTAATTGATAAAACCCTGGAGAACGAACAGACTATTGATAAAATAACTAGTGATAAGAAATTTGAACCATCAGAAATTGAAATATCAGCACATGAAAACATCGATGAGTTAAAATATCCACAAGCTCACAATTTTGCATAGTAAGTGCACAACATTCAAAACGAAACCAGTTTCTTTTTAATTTGTCTCTTGAAGAAAAAGATGAATGCTTGAGTGATTTTAGTTTTGCTACGCGCACTAAAAATAACAAAAATATATTTATCGTTGAAAAAATATGTTCACGTCTTGATAAAAAATAGAATCATAATTGAATATTTTTGTTCACATAATGATTAAAAATACAATCATAAATGAATAAATATGTTCACATAACTTAGCAAGCAAATAATTCTAAAGATTTTTTATTTTTGATAACTTCATGAAAGAATTACTTATGTCAGACAGTTCACTGTTTGAGTCAAGCAATTTTTTGGGAAAACATGTAATTATAGGCTCGTATCCTCTTACTGCTTCTAAAGTTAATTCTAAATCATTACAAGGTGTATCGGAACAGAAAGTAAAAGCATCTGAACAACTTTTAATAGCTTCCACAACAACCTCCTAATCATTTTTCATTCGATTCGACGCAAATTCTGACCTATAATCATATTGTTTAACAGCTTTCATAACAATTTTTTTAAACCATTTTTTAGTTTATCAGATGCATATTCTAGAGCAAACCTACAGATATTGACAGCTTTCATCATAAAATCTGAACCACAATTTAATTCATCAGATGCATATTGTAAAGCGTGTACATTTTCTTTAATAGCTGTTAAAACAACTTCTCTACCATTTTTAAAAGCATCAGATGCAAATTTCACTGCATGCCCTTATTGTTTAACAGCTTTCATAATATTGTAATGTTATATTAGATCTTGATTGTTCATTCAATAGGAAACAAATTGTTCAAATAAATTTTTCGCTCATAACAAAATTAATCGATTCATTATTCAATTTATATTTACAAAAATGCATCTCTAAATTTTATACAATTATAATGGGCATAAGTTTCATAAATTAAATTATCCACTAGAATTTCATCATAAAGTTCTTTAAAAACTTGTGGGTGGCAGCTTCCGAAACAATTTCTTTATCAGTTTTTAACTAAGTACGTACATCATGTATAAGAAATCCATTTGATTTAACAGCTTCTAAAACAAGTTCTTTATCATTTTTCAATTCATCATTTCCAAAAATAATACTATTCTCATTCCTGTTATTTAATCTAAACATTAAATCTTTATCAAAAATTACATCCACTTCTTGCTCTTTTTCAAATATTTTTTCCAATAATTTTCATCAATTGTTTTTTGTTTTCAATATACAAAATTAGATCGTTCGTATGGAAGTTCAATTTCATCACAATAGTCATTTGAAAGTTGTTGCGTTATTTCACAACAATTAATGAATCCGAAAAGTTCTCGATTTACTGGTGAAATTGGAAAATAACAGGATGTCTAATTCCAATATTATTGTTTGGAAGCTTTCGATTCATTTAAGTATAATTAAAAAAATGTATTTGAAATAGAGAGTAAATTGTATGCTAAAAATCCAGTTCGAGCAATCATAACGGCTCATCTGCAAATGGGAAAACTTGCTTCTTAACAGTTTTAATAAATAAAATTATTAACGACTTCATTGAAATAAATATTTACTCAATTTCGATAAATCAAGATACATATCAAACTTTAACAGAATGTTTTGAAAATCATATTTCACCATAACTAATTGATAAAACCCTGGAGAATGAACAGACTATTGATAAAATAACTAGTGATAAGAATTTTGAACCATCAGAAATTGAAATATCAGCACATGAAAACATCGATGAATTAAAATATCCACAAGAATATTCAGGTGAATCCCTTGCGGTAATTTTAGATTATTTAAAGGAAACAGAAATGGCAGACCCTCGAGTTCAGGCAATGTTCAAAAGATCACGTCACCATAACATATCAATTTTCAGTATCAACCGAGATTACTATGAGCTGTTAAATCGAACAATAAGAGCAAATGGTAATATATTTCACATATTCAAACCAAATAACTTCAGAGATGTCCAACGTCTAGTTCAAGATAAAGCTAGTACAGATATGTCTATTAAAGAATTCAAAATATTAGGTTCTATGTATTGGCAAACCAAATATCAACCATTAACAATTGATATGTCCAAAGATATATATGAAGGTAAAAAATTATTAGGACTAGATTCAATTTTTACTCCTGAAGCAAATCCAATTCGCCGATATATAAATGAGTGTATATCCAAATGTAACTGAAGAAGATTTGGTTGAATTAGCTAAATTGTCTGAACAACAGAAAAATGAATCCACGGGAAAAAGTAGAAAAGAGAACACTCAAACAAACATATGGTAGAAAGTTGGCAGAAACGTTCGAAGCTATCACTGAAGAAAATGACAAAAATAGTTGAAGCAACAAAAAAACTAGATTCACCAAACTCAACTGCAAAAACGTTTGTTTTAGGGCCACCTCATGTTGTGACAGTTAGCAATCAAATAATTCAAACGTTAAGTTTTATGACTGAAAGTACGAATCAAATTAATGCATCTAGAAATGAGCAAAACCAAGTAACAAAAAATGGTGTTGTTGTTGAACCTAAAGGTGAAAACAATGTAAAAATCGGAGATAACACTTACGAATTAACTCCAGAAGTTCAAACACAAATAACACCTGAAACACAAACAAACTATGAGTTTAATAAGATGAGTGATGATGATTTGATAATGTTTGATAGTACAATATTCTTAACGATTTTAATTATAATCCAAACACTGATCGTATATCAAGATGGCATGAATATTTAAGAACTAAACTGATTCTTCGAATTCAAAAGATTTTAAAGCCGCCAAAAGTAGCAATTACCTCTTCAGTTCCTTCAGGAAACGGTGAATCAGACAAAAATGAATCTCTAGAGTCAGACTTAGAAGCCGCTGGAACGAAAACAGTAAAAATTTCATCAGACTCCGATGAGATATGGACTAGATTACAAGTTCTCTTTGGCCCAAAAATAGCAGGACACACTTATACTCTCACAGAAGCTTCACAATTGCTTGATGCTTTGTTTAAAAAAGGTGAGATTGGGACAGAACAACACTATCGAAATGCTACTGATAAATTCAAATCTCAATATTTAATAAGAACATTTAAATCCAACTATCTTCGAAGAATGCCTATAAAACTTGAGAACAAATAGCTTTTAACACTAGAGCAAAAATTAATGAATATATGTTTAATGTCATGGATGAATCAACTCATGAGGAAAATTTGAACGAACCACTTAAAATTAACAACAAACAACCTAAAATAGCAATTACATTTTTAACAGGTTATAATGAAATTTTCAGTCTTACAGGGGAGAACAACAAATTTTTCTATAATACTCCGGAAAAAGTGATTGTTGATATTGAGATTCCGAAGGGTTCTTATTAGTTGGAAGCAATAGACTTAGAAATCTAACAAATAAAGATTATAAACGGAGACACTGATGATCAAAAAAATTCCATTTACAATTAAACCAATTTTCACAACTCAGGGATCAATAATCGAAATTGAAGTAGGATGGGAATTAAATTTTACCTGTGAAGGAACAATTAGAACAATTCTTGGATTTGAAGCAAAAAAAAGTCAGTGAAAACTATAATTTATCTGATCATCCTGTTGATATCATGTCTTTTGATAAAATTTTTGTTGAATGTGATATTGCACAAGGAATGACCATTAATTGAAAAAGAAGTAGTATAATTCATAACTTTACGATGGATGTAAATCCAGGCTATAAATATATTGAAAAATTTTTGATGTGGAAATATGTGTTTTATGATGGAGAGTAAAGATTTAATCTCTACAATCAACTTTCGATTACGAAACAAAATGGTACGCCCATTTTTTTAATGGTCAATCTATTACCTTTCGACTACCGATTAAGGAAATAAAGTCTTTTTGAAAAATAAATGCCTAAAACATTGATATCAAGACCCAACTTACATACCACACAGCTTGCCTGGAGAAACCAAAAACTAAAGCAAAACCCAAAATTCCAGATAACAAAGATAAATTAAAAGAATTTAAAGAAAAATTTCTCTCTGGTTCGGGATTCCTTAAAATTTATTAATGATTTTCAGAAAGTAAATGAGCATAGAAGACTTTCAAGTAGTTGACAAAATATCTATTGATACATCAATAATTAAAAGAGACTGCACAAAAATACATCATCAACAGGGAGCCAATCTCAATTATTCCGATCAAATTGTTGAAAATATTTCGGGAGAATATAAAAACCATCATCAAAATGGATATGCTTATGTTCAATATGATATAACAGTTAGTAGAGACGATAATGCAAATTTTGTAGATGCCTCTGTGATTAGATTAACAATGCATTTGCCTAATGTATTTGAGAAGCTACTCTTTCATTAACAGGAGGTTCAGAAATTGAACAAAACAAATATGTAGGACCAATTTCAACAATAATGAGAGTTCTAACAAGCAAAGATGGAGATTTAGTGTCATTTTTTGATAAAATTAACGAAACTCAAGCAGGAATTGTTGATAGCTCATTAAAAAAAATGCTAATCTATACTCATACAGTTGAAGCAGATAAAGGTAAAATAGTTGGTCAAATACCACTAGAACATATTTTTGGTTTCTGTAAAACATTCAAAAAAATTACAAACGGATTAGGATTTCAACAAACTTTGAAAAGAGCAAGATAACTAACAGACTTACAAGATATACTCTAAACAAAAATTGGAATACTGATATATATATATATATATATATTTATATATATATATATATATATTAGTATATTGATATATAATGTTAATGTAACCATAAACGACCTATAGTTGTTTGTTACAACGTTAATTCGAGATGCTGCAACTCAAATTATGTTTAGTAATTCTATAAAAGATAATTTCTAAATATCTTTTGATTCTTGGACGAGTGCAAGAAAAGTAGTTATTACTGAATTAGAGTATCAAGTTGATATATTTTCAGCACAAAAAATAAACAATCCTAAATTTTTAACTTTAGCACACCAAACATCTGCTAGAGCTGCAGCAGCAATTATAGCAAAAAACAATAATAATAACGTTATAACGATAACCATAATGTCAGAAAGTACTTTGACGAAATTGATGGATTAGATAACCCAAAGATGCAGTTGATACTGATTATACAGTTAATAACTATTTCGATCAATATAGAGATATTGAGTTATTTTTCAAAGAGTATGTTGGCGAGCCATCACTAAATTCATTTGTAAGCTATCCAGATGTGGTAGACAAATGTTCTTTTCAAGTTATTGATTTAAGATTTCAAGTTGGTCATAATAACCCAAAAAAGATGCAGTTATTTGAGGAAAATAGAGCAAATCCTGCAAGTTCAAGGCTGTTTATGGTCCTAATTAAAAAATCTGATGATCTCAGATGGAATGAAAATTCTCAGTGCTAATCTAATTTAGCTATACAAATATGATTTTAACAATAGATCAACTTATGAAAAAATGGAATTTAAAAAATGAAATGAGGCGGAACTCACTGGGTTGTTTTTATGGTTCGATGTATTTTGATTCATTCGGAGGTCCACCAGATGCCTTCATGATTAATCAATTACCAAAACCAATAACATATCACAATTAGAGAATTCAAAACTCAAATAGTATCATCTGTGATACTTAATGTCTCTATTTTCTATATTTGCTCTCGAATGGTGTGATATATGAAGATGCAGTTATGAATGTCTTTTTTTCAAAGTATAAATAATGCCTATGATTGTATTTGGTAGTACAAATTCAACTAATGATTCAACTAACACTGCGCTTTTTCTTCAAAAACCCTATTTGAGGAATAATTATACTGAATCTAATCTGGAAGAAGATATTGATATGGAACAACAGTTTAAAAAAAGATTTGCCCAACCCTATCAACGATTTCGATGCAGTAAACAAAAACTGTGTAGATCTGTTGAGTCATGATTATGTCCCCTCGATGATTCAGATAACTATGAAATTAATAATGTTGAAAATAATAACTATGAAAATAACAATCTGTACTATTGTTACCATGTTTAATGGTAACAACAATACAGATTGTGAAAGTATCTATGTAGATAGAAATCCTATATATGTTTCAGAAATAACACTTAAAATCATGTTGATACTCACAATAAAATTGAATACTATTACAAAGAAAAAAGCATGAATGAAAACAAAATTACAAACATTGGCTCACCAACCATGGAAAGTGATGCAAATAGTAAATGCTATGTTGATTCACTAATTGAAAGACATACCGATGTAATACGAAAAGAACTAGAGCAAACATTGGCAAGCAAATTGGTTTATGATAATTTATGTGAAATTTATCCAACCGGTAGAACTGATGCTATTAGTGAAATTTCAACTGAAAACAGTTTTCGTGGTATACCATATACTATTTTTAAAGTTACAGGTTCAAAGGCAAAAATTGCACAAATTCATATATCGGCTCTTAATATAAAAATTGGTTCTGAATATATAAATAGATTTATATTTCGATCAGCATCAACAAAAAATATTAAATTCGGATTTGCAAATCAGAGTAGTACTGATTATATTTTAACAAATGAATTTGAACTTATGGAATAAACTGCAATACGCAACAATTTAATGGTTTCAATGTTTTTTTTCTAGATTCACTAACAATAGGTGAAACAGTTGACATAGCTGCTTTATATATTGAAGCGTTAAATTTTTCTGAGTAGATAATTGAAAATATAGATTTGAAATTCCAACATAAAATTATTAACAGTGATAATTCAACTAATAATTATGATTTGGTTACTAAGAAATATATTGAATCACATTCTAAAATTATGTACGATAATAAAAACAATATTTTAAAAGGTAAAACTCTAAAAGACATTGGAGAATCAAGAGATGGAATTGATGCTGCTACAAAAAGCTAGATCGATTCTGATACCACAATAGTTCGAAATGATAAAGATAATTATTTCAACAATAAAAAGTTGACGGGTGTTAATATGTTATATCATGTTAGAGATCCTGATATGAATGCAGAGAGAAGCAAATTAGCAAGGGCAGTCACTAGAAAGGCATATGTTGATAACCACACTAGAAATTGTCTGAACGATAACGAAAACAATATGAACACTAATAAAATCACCAATGTGGGCTCTCCAGTTTCTGGAACTGATGAAAGAACAAAATCTATGTTGATTCTCAAAAACATATTAATCTATTTGGGCAGAAGAAACTAGAGCTTTAAATGGAAATACTTTGAATGGAGTTGGGGCAATGGGGCAACACATTCACAGTATGGTTATCCTACGTTAAATGATGGAAGAATTATACGTGCAGGAGCTTCAATCAACCCTAAAAACACTTCTGCAACAATTCAACTATTTGTTAACAGAACAGACAAGGGATCCTTCAGGAAAATCATGAACCAAGCGACAACAGTAATTTTTTTTCACCTCCAATAGAGCTAACCTAAGGAGAACTTATTGCACTAAAAACGAATTGTCAGACCGCAGCTCAAGCTCGAAACAGTAACATTGTGGATTGAATTAGAGTTATCATTTCAATACAAATGAACGAAATTTTATGAGAAATGTTTTGTCTTTTTCAAAGATAAAAGACAAATTTCGTATCAAATAAAACTCCCAACACTAAACTAAAACAAAATTGTAAAAGAAGTTAAATTTGATCCGTTGAATTCTACTTTAACACTCGATCCTAACAATAATTTTGTTTTAAATATCAAACAAATCATTACATCACCAACAAAAAACATTGAAATTCATGATGAGAAAAAAAACAATTCAATATGTGCTAGCTCATCTAACTAGGAATAAAATATTTTCATACGCTATTGCAGCAGATGATGGTCATCTCACTTCTGTAGAATTTTACGAGCGAATTGAGCAGAGTTTAAATTTTAAAATTGAATAAACCTATATTGAATTAGAGAATCTGTTTTCAAACTAATAAATGACAACATTCATTGAATTAAACAAAGATATTGAAGCAGATCTCATCTCAGTGAGACAAAAATCAGACAACTAAATGAAAGATTTGAAATATAATTATTTGAAACTGAATTATGATGGAGTTGTTTAAAAAATTATCGATGAAGTAGAGAAATCTAAGAAAAAATACAAAGCATTAAACCCTAAAAAGTATTTCAATTATAGGGGGAATAGTAAGTGAAATTCTGGGACTCTCATCTGGATTAACTTTAGCGGCAGCTGGTGTTGGTACAATTGCGGGTGTTCCTATTATTGGAGCAACAGGATTAATATTCTCTATTGCTGGTAAATGAGTATATTTCAAAACTAAAACACGATATCTCAGATTGAGAGCTTTCACTAAAAAGAAAAGGCTCCACTATGAAAAGGTATTGAAAAAATCATTAATAGATAGAGTTAGTAATGAAATAGAAGGCCTCAAACTGAAAAAGGTTTATGATTATTATTTAAATGATCAGAAGAAAATTATAAGTGCTAAAAAAGTAATTGTTGAAGATGTTTTCGGTAAAATGATGAAGAAGGTTATTACTAACGAATAATTACGGAAACTGGGTAATTTTTTAGCAGGAGTGAAATAAATATTTTGATTAAAAAATCGTAGTTGAAATGAGAATTTAATGTTTGTATTAGGCCAACTATTGAACCGACTTCTACTGAATTGCCGTTGTATGATAAAAATCAATTGAAAATTTCAAACATTTTATAAAAGATGAGTAAACGATGTGCAAAGTGCAAAGTTGAAAAAGCAGTTTCAGAGTTTGAAAAGCAAGCAAAAAGCAAAGATGGGTTATAAACATTTTGTCGGGCGTGTAATAGCAATTTTAATTCACAATGGAAACAAAAGAATTCGGAGCATGTGAAAAAATATGATTTAGAATGGAATTAAAATAACTCCAAGCATGTAAAAAAAGTAAAATCTAAGATATCAACAGCAATATCAAAAATATAGATGTGCCAACGATAATAATTTCAGACTTGCAAAAAATCTTAGAAATAGACTTCGAAATGCATTGTTAAATCAAGTAACATCAAAAAATGATAAAACAGAAGATTAGTTAGGATTAAGTTTTTCTGAATTCATAAAGTACATCAAACTTTTAATGACTCCAAATAAGAGTTGGGAAAATATGGAATTGGATCAGGTTAAACCGCTATCATCCTTCGATATAAAAGATATTGAACAAATAAAACAAGCATCACATTATTCTAATGTGCAGCCGTTACTAGCAAAAGATAAAAGGGCTATAAGTAACAAATATCAAGAATATGATTTATGGCTGCAATCGGAGAATTTATATGATTGTAAATTATATAAGTATTATTCTCAAATATGAAATGCCTGAATATTTTTGTGTGGGCGGCAATCATCTTTCACAAACAATTAAGGAAACACAAAATGAAAAACTCAATGCAAAAACTAAAAAACAATAACAATAAACAAAAAGACAATGTGCAAATTGTGGTACAAAAAAATCTAAGAACTTAACTAAATAAATAACCAGAGGCGAAAATTTTCAGAAACGTGAGAAATGTAAAAATGGACACTGTAATATTCCTGCAAATTTAGCGCGGAGTGATATAAACAAAAATGGTACAATTCTTAAACTACATGACATTTGTTCTAATCCAAATTGTAAATGCCAAAAACCGATAATATTTATACCAAAACAGTTTGGATTAGAAGGTGGTAGTTTCAAAATTTTTATGAAAAAAAGTTTTAAGTGTAAAAAAACAGCTTGGAATCGCTTTCAAAAACCTGCAGTGAACTCAGCTACGTCTGTTATTAGGATGGCAGCCGCAGCAAAATCGAATAATCGTAAAGCTGGCCAAGCTACTGCGCAAATAAAAAAAATCAATTTCGGGTGGTGAAATATTAACATTAACTGATAATTATGGTGGCCAGGGAATGACTTTCCGAGTTATGTATATTTATTTGAAAAACCTATAACAAAATAAATGGAAGAATTTGCATCAAATGTAAAATCGATAAAGATGTGAGTGAGTTTATTTTTAGAAGAGATACTCCAAAATATAAGAACGAATGTAAAGAGTGTAGAAGTATCCATCAGAAAAAATATCATAAAAATGATTTGGAAAAAAGCAGCAATTCGCAAAAAAGTATTATCTGAAGAGCTCAGCGAGAATTAAACTCCTAAAAGAAGAATACAAAAAACTAAATAAAGATCACATTAATGATTACTTTTGAAAGAAAAAAGACTGAGATCCCAGTATCAAAAAAAGCCTGCAATTTGGGAGAAAGAACAAATATTGCATTCAAATAACAAAAATTAACAAAACAAAATAAAACGCTCGATTTACTTGTTTGTTCACAATGAATTTTCAAAGAATGGATTTCATTTCAATTAAGTGGAAAGATGACCCTAGAAAATTATGTTTCAGTTTGGCATATCGATCATTGCATTCCAGTTTCTTCATTCAACCTTTTAAATGAAAGTGAGATGAAAAAGTGTTTTTATTGGAAAAATTTAAGACCAATATATGCTTCTGAAAACATTTCAAAAGAAAAAAATTGATCAATGATTATATCTTCTTCAAGAGATCAAAGCAAACTATTTTCAAAAAATAAAAAAAAGGTTTAAATACAATATTCATTGATAAAATTTATGATAGAGCTCCAAAAAAGGTTTATCCAACTAACAAAACTATTGTTAAAAGCACAGAGGATACTTGATTAGCTAATCTACTCGATCTTATTGATTATAGTGAGAAAAATATTAGAGGTTTTCGTTATATTTCAGTTGTTATTGACTATTTTTCAATGTATGTTTGGACTGTTGCACTGAAGAACAAATATGCTTCTACAAACAAGGATGCCTTCTCAAGCATCCTAAGTGAAAAAAAAAACCTACATTGACCGAAAGCGACGATGGAAAGGAATTTAAAAACAATCTTTATGAATCTTTACTATAATCTCAAAACATAAAAAGATGTTCTAGATATACATCGGAGCAATTTTTGACGGTCTAACAGAACAATACGAAACTTTTTGAAGAAGCCAGTAGTTGAAAATGGTGATGCCAATTGAATAGATATTCCAGAATCAATATTCGAATAATATAGAAACACAGTTCACAGTTCACAGTTCAACAAAGATGACACCAATTCAAGCTTCTAAACGAAAAATCGAAAAGAAAGTACTAATAAACTTACGAGTCAAACGACAAAAAAAAAACAAAAACCAAAATTTAAATTAGGAGATTTAGTTAGGTCAGTTGATATTGATAAAACTTTATCTAAAGGTGATACCACAAATTGGAGTAATAAACTATATAAGATAAAAGAAATAATTCATGCGGTTATACCGATTTATCATATTTAATTTTTAACTGAAAGATAAAAACAATCTTTATTGAAGAAATCAAACTTAACACTACATGAAAATGATCCAGCTATATCAAAACTAATACTAGAAAATTAATTTTAAGTTTTTGTTCTAATAAAAACGAAAAATATAAACACTAAAATTTGAAAAGAACTTGAGAACGAAAAATGAATAATTCACGATGCTAAAGTTTTTGTTGACAAATAAAACTTTTTAATTATTAAAAATAGATATGAAGTTATGTTCAACACAAAACTCTCAAAAACGCAAACAATAGTAGAATTAGATGTTTAATATGTAACTCTGTGATCACAAAACAGAAACGAGAATTGTCTAAAATTCAGAGAAAAAAACAAGCTAAATTTAGTAATTGATTCAAAAATGCAGAATTAGAATTTTCAGTTGTTTGTATGGATGTTATGCAGTTGTATTAAAGCTCAAATCTCAATTTAATTACAGCGACTTGAATGTTACTAAAGAAATCAAAACTAAATGTTAACAAAACTATATTTGGAAACTATATCAACATGCGTTTTAAGAACTCAAATGTAGTAGGAGTTTTGAAATTTGGATATGAAGCTTTATGACTTATGAAGTGGTTCTTAATAGATAGATATTATGCTAATATTAATTGTTTTGGTTTATTTTTTACTATTATGAATAAAGATAACAATATTGAAATAACTGCTCAGGATTTTTTTATTTATAAATGAGTTTCACGGGATATTATCCAATAGTAAATGATGGTGAAACTACAGATAGCGATAGTGAAATATCGAGTGATGAATCTTTCCTTGAAATTCATTTAGATTTTATTGATGATTCTGATTTATCTAGTGATGATTCATCTAGTGATGATTCATCTACTGATGATTCTAGTGTTGATTCTGATATTTCTACTGATGAATAATTGTACTATTTCTATGTGTATAGTAACAATTTTTTAATTTTTTATTCTAATTAATTAGATAGTTTTGTTGATTTAGTTAAAAAAGCTGCTTTTCATTTTGATTACGTAGATATATTTGGTTATCAAGTCGATCTCTTTCAAGATTCTAATTTTAAAGGTTATTTGAATAATTTTTCGCTAATAAAAGAAATACAACAAACAAAACTCAAAAAGCCAAGCTATTGATTTAGACATTGGACAATTTTTAAATGTGAGTGAAACGCAAAATCGACTTCACAGTCAAACTACAAACGAAGATATTGATTTAAGATTATTTTTCAACCTAGGAGAAGCTAACACAACTAAAAATAAAAACTTAAATATTTCCGAAACTAAGGAAAAAATGAATATCACAGACGGAATTAACTTAAATGGTTATATCACATTAATTAATGGAGTAAAAAAGAAGACCAATACGCGATTTAGAAATATGATCAATTTTGAGTCATATATTCAAAAAAATTGAAAAAAAATATGACGGTGAAGATGTTATTTTCGATGGTGAAAGTATTGAATATTCAACTCCCGATTTTAAACCAGTACAGAGATGCAAGTTTGGAAAGGGGAGCAACCATCTCTTTGATATTGAAGAATATACTGGATAAAGCTGTTTTATTCCAACATGTAATAATTGTTTCTCAAAATGTAAAATTATTCAACTGGAAAAGACTACAAAAAAGAAAATTTTGAATTTATTAGTAGTTAAGATCGAAGAAAAATGTTTTGACGACTGCCAGAATTCTACCTTTTGCTAAAACATGTGGAATAGAATATCTTAAGTGTAAACAAATTCTTCCTTCTACGGTAAAATTTAGAAAAATAGGTTTACATCTTCATATTAATCATTTCTGCGTTATTTGCGGAACGCAGTTGAAGAAATAGGAATCAATTTTAAATTAAAGAACAATTTTTGTGAATGATGAAAACGTAGATAAATTTGCAGAATATGTTTTTAATCCAAAAATTGTAGAAAGTCAACTTAAAATTGTTTGTGTTTAGCATATTGAAACATTCAAAAGAGGAAATGCTGTACCCTATGCTATTGGTTATTACCCCGTATCAAAACTTTCTGGTCGAGAAATATGGAACCGCGATTTAACAGAGACTGAAATTGAAAAATGTTCGAATGATGTTTAAATGTTTGAAGAAGAAAATTGTATAGCTGATATGTTTAAAAAGCTTCAAGATTTGAAAGGTGAGCCTAAAAAAATTACCAAAAATTACAAAAACAAGTCACTGTTGAATATGAATTCGCTTGCCCATGATGCGTCCGGGTTTGAAAATTGGATTCTTTTGAATAACTTACCAGATTGGTGTAGAATTACAATCATGATCAAAATTGGAAAGGGGATTATTAATGTAAAAATTTACAACGGTGTACTTAATGTAAATTCAACAGGTACCAAACAACATAAGGGTCAACCCCAATATCATATGAAATCTTCACTAAAAAAAATTAGGAGAAACATACAAACTTCAATCTTCACTTCTCAAAAAAGAAATTGATCAGAACAAAATTTATGTGGATACATGGGAATTTCAACTTGAAGAATGAGAAACTTATTTGAAAATGGATATTTTATTACTAGTTTTTATATAAGCAAGATGTTCAATGAATTTCCAATCTATCACTGGGTTTAAAGTGAAAGATTGTTTATCATTGCCTTCATTAGTCTGGAACTACTTTAACTCAAAACTAGATAAAGATGTCAATGAAGCAACTTATTCATACACAGATAAATTTGTAAGACGCTTCGTCAGTCAATCAATCAAGGGAGGAAAAGTTGGCGCTTTTAATCAGAAACAATCTACTATTTCAGATGACATTTTTTTAATAATCAGTGAAGAATTTAACATCAAAAGTAACAAATACGAGATTATCGAAGAATATACTTCAAATATTAACATGATTAAATTAAAATTTGAAAAAGAACATAAATAGCAATTTGACAATTATAAAAAATTCAAGCGAAAAAAATGGATAAATTAACAAAACTGAGTGAATTACCAATATCAATAAAGTTAAGGCAATTAGAGCAAGACGATTTATTAATGGCTTTTGATGCTTACGATCTTATACTATAAGGCTATGTATAATCCTGAAAATGAAAATCCTAGAATTGAAACTGGTTATGCCTTCACTCAAGACATGAATGACGCAATTGTTGAAAACTTCAAATTTATTTCTAAAATGAGGAAATTTAAGTCACTAATTTTCAAAATCAAAAATTACAATCCAACTGATATCATTCTACAACATATTGCAACAAAAAGAAGTGAATAAAATTGAAGTTAATAGCTTAAGAAATGGATATATTACAGATGTTTTAAGGAGTTTTGATATTGAAGAAAAAGTAAAAATTGGAGGAAAAGTTATAAAAACTTATGAAGGTGTGTTTTCAGAGAGAATTTCAAAATATCGCCATTCTGAAATTTCATCAAGAAACTTTTCGATCGGAGATCAAAATATAAATCGGAAGGTGAAGATATTTTACGCAAAATGGTTAAATTAATAATGAATAGCTTCTATGGACAAACTATTGGAAAAGATATTGATGAAGAGTATTGTTGTAAAAGAGATCATTAGATGCAAACTGAATTTGACGATCGAGTAAAAGATTAATGGAAGTTGTCAAATGGTGATCATATTGTTAAACTAGGTTTAGATGAAGGAGTAGACGCAGAAATTGAAAAAAATACAATGCCATCACATTTAGGCTCATTCATACTAAGTAATAGCAAACGTATTATTAATAATTTTATTCGAGTTTTTGATGGATTCCAAACTTATTATATATATATATATAACCAAGATTTTGATTCATTATATATGGTAAAGAAACAATGGAACATTCTAAACGAACATGAAATGGTAGGAGAAGACATATGTCAAGGAAAAATGATTATGCTGGTGGTGGAATATTTTTTGGATTTTTTCTATAGCTCCTATTAAGATAAAATATTGTTAAACAATTAATGAATTTGAAACCATTATTGAAAAGAAGACTTCCAAAGAGTTTGAAGATATTAAAAAATTATTAGAAAAAAAGTGTTTTGATATGTATAAAGTCAAAAAGTGAATGGTAACTTTCCAATTAGTTGGAAGAAATCATTGAAAAACGGTGTTGTTTTTCCATCCAAAGGTAGGAATTGAATTGAATGTGTAGATTCACATTCATGCGAACTATGCGAAATAAAAACTAAACCAATTGAAGAATTTCAGGTAAATCTTAATGAACTAATACACCAATCTCCTAATGAAAATGGAATTATGAAACGCTACTATATAATTTGAATGTTTTACTTGGAACTAAAAAATTATTTTAATAAATTGTTTCCTAATAAATGAACAATCAAGATCTAATTAAACATTAGAATATTATGAAAGCTGTTACACAAAAAGGGCATGCACTGGAATTTGCATCTGAGGATTTTAAAAATGATAGAGAAATTGTTTTAACAGCCATTAAAGAAAAAGGACAAGCTCTACGATATGCATCTGATGAATTAAAATGTGATAGACAATTTATGATGAAAGCTGTGAATCACTGTGGGTTTGCTTTAGAATATGCATCTGATGAATTGAAAAATGATAAATAAATTATTGTAATTGTTATGAAAACTGTTAAACAAGATGCTTATATTTTAGAATTTGCTGCTAATCGAATGAAAAATGATAAAGAAGTTGTTATGGTAACAATTAAAATTTGTTCAGAGGCTTATACTTTCTGTATCGATACTCTTTGTAATGATTTTGAGTTAGCTTTAGAAGCAGTAAGATGATACCATCTTAAAATTACATGTGTTCCCGAAGAATTGATTGATTCAAATAGTGAACTGACTGACATAAACAATTCTTTCATGAAGTTATCTAAAATTAAAAAATCGTTAAGGTTTTTTTTGCTTGCTAATTTATGTGAACATATTTATTCAATTATGATTATATTTTTAATCATTATGTGAACATATTTATTCAATTATGATTCTATTTTTTTATCAAGACGTGAACATTTTTTTTCAACCATAGTTCTATTTATATTATTGTTATTATTCTTAGTTTGCATAGCATAATTAAAGTCAATCAAGCATGCATCGTTTTCTTCCAGAGAGAAACTAAAAAGAAAATGGTTGCGTTTTAACTGCTGTACGCAAAATTTCACTGCAAAATTATGTGCCTGTCAAAGTGCGGATACACAGGCATTCAAACTATTTGCTTGTGAGTCTATTTTTTATCTTTATGTGAACATATATTTTCAATTATGCTTCTATTTCTGTTAATTTTAGAGCGCGTAGCGAGTAGTAAGCAAGAGCATTTGAATTCTAACTTTTTTAAAAATTATTTTTAGTGTGCGTACCGAGTAGTTAGCAAGAGCGAGATGCGCAGCATTGAGCGGTGAAGCAATTATATTTCAAGTAGTAAGCTCACACATATATATTAAGATCCATTTATTTTTTTATGCGTAGCAGTAGTAAGCGGCAGCAAGATGCGCAGCATTGAGTGGTGAATTCCCGTAGAGATGAGCGAGCGCTAGCATAAGGCAGATCGTGGATCTGTTTGAAAATAACATCCGAACGAACAGAGTGAGTGAGTGATATATTTTTTAAATTGGTCTACATTATACTGGACTACTGGCGTCCGTCTTTTGGATTCACGTGTCAGAATTCGATGGCTGATGAGCGCACGTCAGTTCACTTCTATGGACGCTGATGACGGAACAAGTGGAAGATGCCTGTTGTGTTGTGGTTTCAGTCGTCTGAATTGAATTGGCTGTACTAAATTAATCGAATATCAAATGACTGCACATTGACAATGAGTAATTGAAAATATTCTGGCAATTACGAAATTATGATATGATTGGGAAAAATGTTGAAATGCTCTTTCACTAATGTTGTTTTAAAATCATAGCCAATTTTTCCAGAAACTGATCTTTAACATTGCCTATTTTGATTCTTTTCGAGAACAAACAAGACGATGTTATTATTCGAGCTCTTCAGATCCAAATTTTCTGGAAGCTTATAATGCTCAGCATATATGGAGAACTGAAGCTCAATAGGTCCAGACTAACTGGAGAACAGTTCTCCAAATTTCGCCCTGAAAGGTCTATTAAATGCTATCATCAAAGAGTTCGAGTCATAGTAAAAACCCAAGTAAAAAATATATTTAAACACAGTAACGAAATATAATCTAACTAAAGTCGGTATTGACAACTATTTTTTGAAATTATAGCCAATTATTGGTGGATTTGTTTATCATGATTTTTTTATAATCTTTTTTGTTGCCAACTTAGAGTGAGATTGTTATAATTTTAGAAGTAACTACAGCACAATGATGAAAAATAGCTGCAATTAGATGTCACGACGACCTAATAATCAAAATTTCATTGCGTCTTTTCCGAAATGTCAAATTTCTGCAATTTGATGCTAACCTTTGATTAGATTAGGGAAAATTTTGAAATCATCTTTCAAATTGTAATCAGCTATGTTAAAAACCAAAATGAACTAATGGTTGCAACATTTGATCTGGTATGATGCGTTGAGGCGGCTCCTAAAGTTCAATTTTCTTAAAAACTCTGATAACTTAATCCAGTTTGATAATGACAGTATTTTTTTTCTTTATTGAATCATTGATTTACAGTGCTTGCTGTCTACCAATCGTAAACTGTTTTATTTTAATCACCTTTGGTAAGTAAAACTCTGGGTTAATCAAACTTGACATCTTGGAGCCCCGGATTTGTACCAGTTGTGATGAAAAGCACCGACGAAAAATCTTTGAGAAAATTCACACAATTTGAATAAAAAATTATTTATGAAATTTAATACACTAAAGAGCGTTATGAGTTACTCACGG
The DNA here is from genome assembly GCF_964194025.1 of Convolutriloba macropyga. NCBI lineage: Eukaryota > Metazoa > Xenacoelomorpha > Acoela > Convolutidae > Convolutriloba > Convolutriloba macropyga. Next base: position 45,747,596 of record NC_134474.1, read on the forward strand.
AATTCTTTACGCTGCTAAAAGTTATGTAAAACTATAGTGTTTGAAAGCGCTGGTGGAAAAAAAAACGGCAAATTTAAAAAATTCTTTAACGTTTTTAACAGATAAATTGTTTCAAAATATTTATGTCAGTGGCAATTTCAAAAAAGCTGAAATAATGAAGTTATAAGTTGTTGAGTATACCCACAAAACGATACATATAAAAAACTCAAATGACAGTCACAGCACCTAGAAGAACGATAGATATACAGAATCTGAAAAAAGGATTCTGCAATAAAACAACTAGCTAAATTAGTAAAACAACTGGTTCCGGGCCGATATCAGATACTCTAATAATTCCATCGATCATCGATGAGCCCAGTCAAAACTTGGCTGAACGCAAGTGCGGAGAAAAGCTGAACAGATCAAAAGAGCGTTAGAAATTCGAGGAAGATATCCTAATGAAAATTCGATCATTTCTGGAAGAAAAGGCGTCGAGGGAACCGAAAGATTGAATCTAAGCCCACAAATAACTACATAGCAAAAATACACTATTTGCCTTTCAGGAATCTTCATGAAATCTTCTGGAATAAAAGACATTGAAAACATAAACGAACTGTTGAACATTAATAAACCATTTCAGCCGAAAATGAACTAAATTTTAAGGCAATCCAAAAAATTCTCATGCCCTGGTTAACGATTCAGTGTTATTAAAAAGATAATTCAGTTTGCGTTCTATGATTGACTTCAATTATCATAAAACGAATATAACCACTATTGACAATAGATACCAAGGAAGAGGTAAAAGTTAGAAATTAATTAGTTTTCAAGTTGCAGAGCAGAAAAAATATATCTTAAGAATAAGCATTGAAAAACTCTGGCGTCTTCCGCAATGATAACAGAAATCCATATTGATGGGTCTCATATGATTTCAAAACGTCCATACTTGATCTCTTAGTACGATGCTTCAATGAAGCCAAAGAAATCATAAATGATTACTGCTTGATTTCAAAGAAATTGATAAATTGCTAATTATGATTGTCGGCAATGCGTTTTTTTTGTTCCTATTACGTTTTTATATTTATCAATAGAGAATCACACGTGTAATTTCCCGTTATCGTTTTGTGATGAGTCAAAAGAACCTGCAGAGCATTAATTTTTTGCCAAATTGGGCACTACATAAAAAGTTAAGTCTATGTATATGAGAAAACTTTGGATAATCTCTGAAAAAAAAGTTATAACTATGAAATTTTGTTTATATAACGTGAACAAAAATTTTGCAATCAACATCAAAATCTTGTTCAAATAGTTTTTTCAAAATACAATCATTGTTTTGCAGCAAATATAGGGTCAAACGGCAGAGTGAACATGCAATGACGTATGACTACATAAAGCAGACATTTATTGCACCAGCAGATATTTTATGGGGCACATACGTATTGTACAATTTTGAAGAAAATTTTGCAATTGCTCGTGCAAATGAAGATTATACAGAACAAATTTTTCCGTTTTAAAAGTTTTGTATAATTCCTTTGAGATTTCCAGGAAATCATATTTGATATTTGTGTGACAACCACGAGATCATACAAATCCAATGTGACTTTGTAAGATTACCAAGAATCAAATCTGACTTGTATGAAATCAAGGAAAGTCGTATGATGGGTTAATCGGGATTTAAAGATTGGTATTGTTGAACTACTCGCTTTTTCAAATATTTTGAAATGCCTGTCCAATAAAAGTTTGATAACTTATTGTAGTAAAAAACTGAAAATTTTCTGAAGAAAGATCGATTCAAAAAAACGGCGTCCCAGAACAATTGAATTCTCTAAATTTGTTGAAGAGAGAGGGAAGCGCTTGAGGAATTGCTAATTCCGTGCAGTTAGCTGACAGTATTTTTAACTGAGACCAATCTACATTTGTTTGTCAAATTTTTGAGGAATATGATTTTAAAAAAATGTGATAAAGTTTAAGACCAACCATCAAAAGCTTACTAAAAATCACTAATTAAGATCCAACAAATAGCTTTTGGTCAGAAGATAATTTCAAAAATCTTTTAAGCTGTTCAATTTTAGCATTTCTCTCGATAAACAAGACAAAATATTGCAAGAATTCAGAAGGCAGTCTCTATGCCATCTATAACTCTTTAATTGAAAATATACATGGAGTATGAAAGAATTTCAGTTCATAAGACTGTGATGGTAGTATACTGACTCCAAAATAATTGTCCATTGTTAGAAATAGTACACAAAGTATTAGGCAAGTATAAGGAAATCATTCACAAATCAACATTGCACAAACGTCTTTTTTTTAGATTTTCCCATCTTATTGTTTAACTTTTTCCCCGCTTTCTATATTGCCCTTTTCCATTTTTTACTTCCTTCTCTGTATTTTCCCAATTTGTCAATTTTTCATTTTGTAGACCTGGCTTTCATTAAAAAAAACAGATGATGTCAATTAGCTGCACTACAAATCCGTGCTCATGTAAATCCCAATTTTTTGATCTATTGTATGTTCTCAAATTGAAATGAGGGAACATTGTCTGCCACGCAACGCCTTTTGTTTGGGTCAATTGAAACTATAAACAACATGAGCCTGGAATAGAAAAGCCATCAAACTGAAAATTGTAATTTTGTTACATTCAGAATTACAGAATTGCATTTAGTTATTTATAAACCGAATAGTGAAACCTCATCAAATAAGCCTACACATATGTATGTCGAATGTTCCGTGGTATGTAAGCTGTGTGCGAGTTTTGATTATCGGCTTGATTTCCACTGATTCATTGCGCTTTTAATCAAAATGGGAAATCATTTCTGCGCGAGTTTTCTTTCCTCTGAAGCGCTTCTATAATTCTAGACAACACATATCTCGTCGTTTGCAATTCGTTTGGTTTTTCAGCTCTCGGTTCGGATGTCATTTTGCTTAGCATTTCCTTTTTTGGAAAGTCGAAATAACGACTTCGTGGCGGTTGATCGACATACTCGTTGACGGGTACCCATTGAAAGTTGGTCGAATCGGTTTTGGTTGGCTGGAAATGTTGGAGGTTGGATGGTTGCATTGACGAATCTCGGAAGAATTCGGGACCTGATCTTTTTCCCAAGGAATCAACGAATGAACCTTGAGGAACACCACGATTGGTCATGACAACTCTATCGGAATCTCGTTTTTGCTGCAGGGTTTGAATTATAGCTGGAAGAACTGATAATGTCAGGAGGATAAAGAGAAACTGATGGTTGTTTACAATCGTGACATCTCCGATTTTGCTCATTGTCAAAAACATTTTCAGCTATATATGTATGAACGAGGTTGTGGCTGATTTTTGCTTCAGATAAAAATGCTTGTTTGATTACTGTAGAGATCTGAAACAAAATAAGAGTTTCAAGAATTTATAACTAGAAAATTGGTTATGTTTTTGCTGTTATAAATGCTACGATGGTAGAAATACAAGCACGAATATTAAGTGTAAGTTGATAAAATAAGTTTTAATAAGTATGTGGGTTGTTGTTATTAATATTTCATTTTTTGTTAATTCAGAGAGAGTATTTTAGATTGATTGAGTGGTAGCTGATCGAAATAACAACCGTAACCTTACCTGTCTCGATAACATAACCTATCATGTCACAATCATTTCTCATTTTGAGCACCCTAAATATTAAATATAGAAAAAATGCAATAAAAATCAAACTGTGATGAAAAATTTTGATAGCCTTGGAAGCAATGTTCATCGCCTTCAATCATGTACGGCATCATAAATGCTGGACTAGCCATTCTTTGAAATTGAAGACTAAAACTTAATGATGGATTTGTTCACAATAAAACTGTTGTTTATTATCATTTTACTGATACACTATAAAATGCGACCATAAAATGAACGCCCTTGTGTATCGTAAACTGGTCAATCAAGAGAAATCACACCCAATATTTCGTCATCAAAAACGAAAATAACATTAGCTGACATTAGGTTTCTGGTTTAAGAAAATCATGAGAGCATACCCCGAGAATAAAAAACAATCATGTCAATATATATCATGTAGACGTAAGTATCTTGCTTTTAATTTTGAAAATCAACTGTTTTTCCTCTGATGTTTTTTGTCATGCAAGCAGTTATTAAATTATCATTGCGACCTGAAAATAGCAGAAGTGTTTAAATTTTCAAGTAACAATATTTTAGAAGTAAATTTAATTGTCTGTTTGTTATTTTACAAGTCAAACTGTGATTGGAGTTTGGTTATAATTGACGTTCAAAAAACAAAACGATCAAAAAAATAGAGTTTATCCCCTAAAACTATTTCTTGAGGAACCTTCAGAAAACTATTGAATTTTTTTCACAAAACTAAAGGAAACAATGGTCTGAAATGTAACACGCACAATCTTTACAATCGTAATTAAAACAATAAAACCAATTAATTCATAGAAATTGCTGAGTCGCAGCTCAAAAAATTTAATACGCTCTTAATAATTTTAACAGCTTGAAGGTAAATATATAAACTCGAAAAAGGCCAATATGTGGATTGAAAATTATGTGGAACATAAAAAACAATCTCGCAATTGAACCCGCCACGAGGCATGGTTTTAATAAAATCCATTCTCAAAGTAGATCGAAGAATCAGGTTAAATGAATTCTTTGGAAATTAAATTAGAGTTTTTAGTTGTTCCACAAATTGTCATTTTATAAAGAAAGACTCATTAAAATTCTTGAAGTATTGTTTCTGCAACTTTGTAAAGGTTTGACAAACATAGTAAAGCAATTTTGTTGGTGCCGAGCTTATTAAATGAACGAAAGCACTCAAGGGGGATTAAACAGTAGAGTTAGAGTGTAGTAAAACTAATAAAATTTAACGCTTTTTACAATCAAAGCCCGGTAAATTTGTTCACGACCATCAATGAAGTTAAGAGGTAACTATATTTAGTGCGTTAACAACATGAATGAGACAAAGTTTTAATTTGAACTGCCTAGACTACCATCAAATTAGTTTTGTGACTTATACGCAGCATAAGAAAGGAAGAAATTACGATTTTGCATCAAATTCTTCATCAATCGTTTACGAAGAAATCTATTTCCAGTTCAGAACAATCGTCAAAATCTGCATATGGTTGAAGTTTCTCCAAATAGTTAATTTTTAAACCAAAAAAGTTACGTTTTGAGAAATTGTCTGCATTCTGTCGACATCCTTATCTACAGCCAACCAAATGTACAATTCTGACATTTATAATTAAGTATCTAGCCGTTGAAAGGCATTTCAAAAACTACGAAAAAGTACTCGAATCTCCATAATTGTCACTAAGCAAAATAACGTATACCGCGTACTCAAACACAATTCTATAGCGTCAAAATACTCTTTACTGTGTTTTATTTCTATAAAAAAAATTGATTGTAGAACTTTGAACTTTGAGCTCTTGAAAAAGGAAATAATTATGATATTTTGAATTATTCTTTTCGAGTACCGAAGTTCTTAAAAACCTTGTAAAAAGTGTGCAAAGGCCGGAGACAACTATTGTTAATAGAATTAACGAAGTCTGGCACAGTCTCGTTGGTGTTGTTATTGAAACAAATTGAGAAATAAAAAATAGTTATCGAATTATATCGGACTTCAATAATTTTTTTACCTTAAGTTTACAAAAAGAGATTTCTAGGATATTGGAAATGGGTCCAGAGTTACTCAAGGGCATAGTGAACATGTTTTTGTCTGATTTAGACGTGCAGTTTTGAGTCATTTTACACAACTCAAACAAAGTGTCATTGTTTTAACATAAAAAATTTAGGCATTTTAAGCGCTTCAAAATTCTGATCTGCAAAGCTGAATATTTAGTTCGCAGCAAAATCAGAACAATTATCTCAAGGGTAATTTACAATGTAGACAATAAAACAGTTCACAAAAACAAAAAAAAACAAATTGGGTGTTGCAGAAATTTTTGCGAAAAGTCAAAATTGTATGCAGTTAGAACAAGATGCCTACAAATTTGACGCTAACAAACAAAATTATGTACTTGATCTTGAGATTTGAGTTAGTTTTCACTCTTTTAGATTGTTTTTTCGCTTGGTGCGTTCTTTTCACAATATTTAATAGATTGATTTGCTACGCGAATTCGTTCTATAAGTCGTGTCTGCTAAGCTTGAGGATGAAAACAACTTGCAGGAATATGAACAGCACAAACGTGAGTGAACAATATAAGTTAACTCGGGGGTACAAATGAACTAAACATGACTTTATGATAACTGGCCTTCAAAGAAATTAAGTACATCAATGAATTGAGTACATCGTTGAAATAAGTACATCGTATATCAATTTTCCTGAACTGGATAAAATAATAATATTGGCATTCCCCCTTTTTTCACAAATTTGAAAATTGCAATAATGATTATTTTTTCATTAACAAAACTGATAGCATATTACCACTTAATCATCAGTTATAAAACAATTATCAATATATGTAATGGTTACGATCATTAGAGATATTTCATAAATTAAATGAATTTTGTGTTTATGTCTAGTTATAATCAATTTGTGGCTTTGCTCATTTATATTCTTGTTTTCATCAGGACTATGAACCGCAGGACAAATTCCCAGGTCTGTAGATGAGACAGTACCAATGACAGGCAAAAGATATTGGTGGAGGTCTTTTCCAATTGAGCAGCGGTGTGGATGATCGATTGTATTGTTGATGTTTGGAAGGACTCAATGTCACTGCTCGTCTTCGCGCTCAGAGTGTAACCAATTTGGAGAGCAGGAGAATGTAGGCTCTCCAGATGAGTTGTCCTGGTCAAATCCGTAGTTTTTATGGCTCTTTTTTGATCGTTTGCCTAATCTAGGGTGAATTTGTTGTAGGTCTTCCCGGGGGTGCTGATCTGGTAGGAAATATTAGTTCCTAAGAGATTCTAGTTTGTGGCGCTGTAAATATTGACTATTCGAGTGTAAGAGCGAGAAATTCATTTTTTTTTGTTTTGAGGGGTAACATTGATTGGTATTTTTGGCATGCGCACTCGCATTAAGCGTGAAATATTCGATTTGGTGAATCAAACAACGCTCCAGTTGTCACGTTTACGATGTTTCATTTTACGATCTTTTTTTGTAATCGCGTAAACTCTTTGATGTGCCTGGCAATTTTAGACTCAGTTGTTTTTGCTAGAAGACGGGAGCCATCACCTGTTGATTCTCGAGTCCCGAATTTCGCTGAGTCACTAAACATAACTGTGACGCGAAATTTTCCCTCTTCGTTAATCACTGATCTGCATTGGCTCGCTTATTGCGCAACAAAATCTGGGACCAACACTTCATACGGGCCAGTCAGAGTTTTTTCAGATCGTTTTCGTGGACGTCGTTTGTTGCCAGTTTGATTTGTACAGCAGACTCTTTCAAAGGTATGGCCCGATTTACATTTGACATTCAAAACAATCTGGGTTTTTTTCGTCCTCTGCCTCGCGTTTCTTGTTCTGAGCCCCTTGAGATGCCTTCCAAATGTTCTGCTTAAGCTAATATCTCTCCTATAGTGCCTCCAGTGGTCTTCAGGCGGAAGTTCTTGAGGAGTTACGGTCTATTTGTCTAAATAGTGATTAGGTTTTTTGTCATAACTTAAATCAAAATAATTGGTAAAGTACTGCTATTGCTAAGTGGGGTGTTAGCACGGCGACCGAAATGTGATTCGCAAGACGTGATCCCATATGTTTCTCGACTGCATATGCGGAGATGGTTCATTTTTAATAAAAGTTCTGCTTTAATATCAAAGGAATTTATTTCTTTTTTTTAAATCTTGCAAGACGTTGTTTAATTGTACAAATAAGTAGTTCTACTAGACCAATTTCCGAATGATCATCTGCTCGAGATGAGATTAAATTTATATTTTTTTCATGCAATAGTGTTTTAAAATGAGACAGTGAGTTCTCAAAAATTTCTGCGGATGGGTATTTGGAAAATCAATCAACACATTTCATTATGTAACTTTCATGTTCTTTCTAACTATGAATGGAACTTGCAAAATCTATTTGCGTTTTATGATTGGGTACTATACATGATTTATGAGGTTGCAACTGCTTGGCGGTTGTAATTGATTTAAGGCTTTTATCAATCGCCGTGCAGAGTTGGCAATCATGTAACAAACAAAGAGTTCGCAATTCATGTAGAACCACCTCCATTTTTTGCCATACAAACCATCTCCCAGCTGGCCGGACGACTTGGATGAGCAATTTCCATTAGCCTGTCTTTTGGTGCATGGGGAATGGTGACCTTTTCGTCCATGCAATCATAACCACTACTGACATAAAGGTCACGCCAGGAAGACTGGAGGTAAGGGCTGAATTGTTTTAGCCTGGATTTATCGTTGCGTAGTATGCAGTCTCGGATTTTTTTAAATACTGTGTCTTTACTGTTTAGGGAAGCTATCAATTTTTTGTTAAAGATTTTCCCCATAACCTTTTCAAATGATTGAACTTAAGGACTCTGTCATGAAGTACTTAGATTATAATTGGAAGGTGATTGGTGGGGCATCTTGAGTGCAGTAACCTTTGTAAATGATACTCGGGGTGAGGATTGAGATGTGGTTTTGGGCAAAGATTTGCTAAACATGGCTGATGCTTGATTAATCTTGATAGAGGTTTTGAAAATTCGATTTACTGAACAAATATTCGACTGATTTTGAAAGCTGAAATAGGCAAAAATCTCTTTCATTATTATTTAACAATTGAGCATATGAACTATTCGTGATATTTTAATTATATGATTTGACAATTGATTTGGATTTAATTGACAGTGTAGCTTTGTTTATTTCTTGAAACTCTAATGAATTTAGCAAAGCAGCAGATGTTTGTATATTGTTTTGCGTCGCTAAATTTGGTAATGAATTACTGTTTAGCAGTGTCGAAGAATTTTTATTTGCAACATAAGCAGTGAATGACGGGTTATTTGAGTGCGAATAAACAGCAGACGAAAAATGGGTATCTAATTACGAGAAATTTTTAGCTTTCTATTCGAAACGGTGTTTTGCTGGGCAAGTGTGAATATATTTTGAGTCCAGCGTATTTGCAATTAACAAAGGGTACCTAAATTAACGCTGTTAAGTGTGTTTGAATTGGAAGTGGTATTTCGCCGAGCGGGTTACGGATTATTTTGAAACAAGCATACCTGCAGTGCATTATTTATATTTGCATTAAAGGACATGTTTTTAGTTGTTTTACAAGTAGTAACTTGCTCTGCAAATGGAATTAAATCTTGAGTTAAATGTACAGGCGGTGGATGATCAATATTTAAAGTGTCAAAAAGATGATTATGTTGTTTTGCAGTAGTGATTTGTGCATAAGATTTCGTATCCAAAAACTCTTTAAGTTGATTGCGGAAATATTTTTTTTGGCTTGTAATATATTGGCGTCAGGTTGAAGGTTTAATAGTGTAACGATTAAAAATCCTTTTCTGCGATTTGAGATAATTTTTTCTGTTTGGTATGTTCGGAAGATATAGTCCACAAAACTTATTTATCCTCCGTGTAATTGCTCTATTTTGAATTGGAATAGTAAGAGGCGTGATGAACGGCTATAATACAATTAGGTGGAATGATGTTCTTTACAAATGGAAAAAAGAGCTCCATCCTCTGATATGACTAAAAACTTTTTAGTTTATAGGTAAATTTTAAAATACTCATCTGACCAAACTACACCGAATAATTCCATCTCTTTTATACTATACCTTTCCTCATTTGAGTTTAAGAAACTAGAAGCAAATCATATGGGTTTCCATCCATCGGCTGTTGGTTGCTCAGGAACTGCTCCGAAGACTAAGCGAGAGGAATCACATTTAACACGTTTATCGAGTTGAGCTATGTAGTGAGCATTTACAGTATGATTTGCAATGCGAGTTTATAGGCATTAAAGTGAGTAAAGGGTTCTTTAGTCCAATTATTTGTTACCGCTTTGCGAAAAAATGGTCTTGAAGGACGTCAAAGATGAGCTTAGTTTGAAAAAATTTTTGATATAGTGTACGGAACCGAGGAAGGAACCCAAGTTTTTTTAAGTGTATTAGGTGGATTGAGTACAAGAACATCAATATCAGATTGATAGAGGGAATTCTTTACTAGCTTATGTTCTAAGCTAACCACCACATTTCTGGTTTGGCAGATTGGCATTTTGGTAGGTTTATTTGAAAATTCTTTGCATCAATTTATGTGAGGAAATCTGTAAATGATTTTAAATGACATTCATCGGGCACTTTAATTACAGTTAAGACATCATCAAGCAAGCAGAAAGTGCTTTGAAGGCCTATAATAGTATAATCCATGGCTTTCTGTAACTCGATAGGCATGTTTGTGGGTCCATGAAAGCCAGTTTTGAGTCGATACGTTCCGGTCATATCACCACTTACAATATTAAATTTACAGTGCTTTGCGGTATCGATATGGAAATTTAATACACTACAGGCATATTTGAGATCTATTGTAGAATTTTTTTTCAGATGGCTCAGTTTCGTAGTTCGTAATAAATTGTGATGTAGAATCAATTAACAAGTCAACAAAAAGCAAACAACAAAAGGCAAACGTAGAAGAACTAAACAATTGTTTACTTTTTCTTTGTATCCCTCTTTTGTAATTTTATTATTTTGTTATGAACTCATCACTGTAATATAATAGGTACCGTCTACCATTTCGGTGCTTAGGTTGAAATCGTTTGTAAAATATTCATATGACAACTTGCAGTTTAGAACTGCAATGCATGAATTTCAGTTTGGAAAATGTTTTGCTATTCTAATTATGAATGTACAATTTAGTGATATTTTTGATCATACTGCCTTCAATAGGGTTTAGAGTTTGGGGGACTGAGATGTTAAGCCGATCACAAATATACCGGCCAATGAAAATTTATAGACCAGCTCGGACCAGCAAATTTCACCGCCCCCGGTTGGCCAACAATTTCTTGCTACTGGAGTTTGCGTCATACCAATTACTGGAAGTGGCTCATTGGCAAAGGTTTTAAGATCTTTTGCGGGTTCAGCTGACAACCATTATGCAAGAGATGAGATGTTTATAAATTCTGTAGCAACTGACATAATCAGGAAGCTACAAGTGTAACGGTTGTTTTCCTATCAAAGACAAAGAACGTTTTCTACACAACCCAGTTGGTTTCAGCGGTTTAGATCTTATCTGGATATTGAGAGGATATACTGTTGTTGCATTTACTTCCTGAACTGTATTATCCGCTATACAGTAAAACAACGTTGCATTTTTGACACTCAACAACTTTAAATAAATAATTGTTCAGCTTTGCTGTTTAACGACTTGTTTCGCTCAGAAATCAAAATAATTCAAATTGAAACAATATGATCTTCGTGTTTTAAAAAACTCAAGTTAAAAATTGAAGTTAGGAAATTGGCTCCGAACAATTTTTTAAGGACGACTTCAAGTACCTATCATGTGAATATCAAATTTTCAGCGAATCTCCTCTTTAAGGGGACGCTTTCAAAGAAATTCAGATCCTTTGAATCTGATTCATTTTACAATTTTCTGTTTCTCAATTGATTTCAAAATCAAAACTTTCATAGATTTCATAAAAGCTGGTACAAAAACCAACTTTATGCTTTGCACAAAGTTTCTCTCAGATAAGACTTTTGTTCCTCAGAAAAAAAAATTTTGAGAATATTAAAATTAATTCTCTTTTCAACAATTCAAAGTTAGTTAAAACAGTACAATCACTAAGGTGATCTACAAAAACTGGACATAATAACAAATAATTTAGCACTCAAGAAATTGGCTTCAAAATACACTGTATGTCGGCTTAAAATAACAAAAATATAGAAAGTGAACTGATTTTTGGTAGTTTTGCTAGCTTCTTTTATGCTTATAGTCACGTCGGTTTACATGTCAAAATTCCATCTGCGGGTCAAAATCAGGGGCCCTATTGTATAAGAATTCAAGAAATTCCTTGTCTTGTGCACTAGGGTACAGATTGATTTTGCTGTGGGATTGCAGCGCTAGAAGGTGGTTGAGAACCTGTGTCTCCTCTGGTGTGGGTTCCCGATTGGCCAGCTTGTTTGGGTTCCCGATTGGTGTGGGTTCCCGATTGGTTCCAGATTGCAAGTGTGTCTGTACATACACTTTGTTGTGCCTCACTCTACAAACTGGAGGTATTTAATGGCGTCAAGGATCGGGCGATTCGTTTTCGCATAAAGTAAAAAAAAAACAACTTTATGCTTTGCTCAAAGTTTTTCTCATTTGGGAACTTTGTACCTCAGAAAAAAGATTTCAGAACATATGCATTGCATGTCAGTTTAATATACCCAAAATTGCAAATTTCAATTGGTTTTTCTTAGCTTTGCAATCTCCTTTTATGCTGTAGTCAATTGTTATGCATGTCAAAATTGCATCTCTAATAAGTTGTAGATCATTATGTTGCCAAATTTTCTGAATACACGGAGTGTGGGGTTCAGAATAACTTATACGGTGCCCCGAACTCTCTGAATTGGTATAAAAAATGATATATTCATTGAATCTGGCATACAAAAATGTGTATCCTTGCTCAATTTGAGCTCATTTTGTGTGATTGTGAACATGTGAACATGTGGCAACAACAGTTTATTTCGAGTTTGAGTTTCATTTTAACTTCATTTATGACAATTACGTACTAAAAATAGTTACCGAATACAAAAGTTTAACAAAGTGATAAAACCGATATGGCTTCCAAAGAATGTAGCATTAAAGTTCGCTTGTCATGCTATTCTAACTTCACTGCTTTAAATGGCTTGGAAGCGCTATTCAATTTGGTTGTGGAATCAATAGGCTCAGTCATCACATCGCCGGCCCTGTTTTCCACAGCAAAAACATCGGTTCTTTGTAGTACAGGGGCGAGCGTTACAACAGATCTCTTGTAAAGTCCTTCGTTTGTTCGAAGTATTGCAGATCGAATCTCACCGTCAGACCCATCAATGTCTCGTTAACTTGACTTGATTAACAAATCCTCGCCTTTTGCTGTCTTCGATCAACCAAACGAGATTGCCTTCTCTAATGTTTATGCTCGTCGTAGATCGCAATGTTTGCCGATTGTTCAGAGTTAGCAAGTTTTTGTTACGAAATCTGTCCCATATAATATTTGCATAAGCTTGAGTTTGCTGAAAGAACTTTCGATGATTAACAAAAATTTTTGCGCATAGTAGATAGGGTAAGCAAACGTTCTTAGTGCCAAGCAGGAAGTGATTGGGTGACAATGCTTCGACACCATTAACGTCTGATATGAATTGAGTCAACTGCCGTGCGTTCAACGTCTGCTATGCAATACACACCGTAGTTGAAAGAATGTCCTTTGTGATTCCTCGTTGAATTAGATGTTCTTCTATCTCTTCATGGGTCCATGCCGCAAGGCAATCTTCACACTCTCTTTTAGCTCCAATAAAGTTTGTAATGTTGTCGCTGATAATTAAGCTCCATTTACCCCTCAGTGCAGTAAATCGCATGGTTGAATTGAGACAACTATCTGTGTCCAACTTGAGTACCACTTTGATATTTACCGCTCTCATACATAGAAAAGTGAACAGGCTTCTCATTCCTTCGCCGAATCTTCACAGTTAAAAGGCCAATGTAGTCATCTTTAATTTTTAAAAGCTTTTGAAACATCTAACCGCTCTTCGGGTAGATTGATCGTTACCGATGCGATCGTTTGTGCTCTGCCTTTTCTGCTTTTCTGTGTAGCAATAGTGGATGCTTTGCATCGAAGTCCAAATAACTTTTGCTTTTTCTGCCTTTTTGTATGTATGCCACTGAATTCACTAGTCTGCTAAAGCTGCTGAATCATTCCCACTGAATAATCGCCTTCGTTTCTTCAGCTTGCATTATGAAGACCTATGAAGGTATATTCTCTTCATCTGAGGCAAAACCAAGATTCACTCGCTCTGGTCTCTCACTTTTTGGTCGGTTCAACCAGGCCGGCCCAGTGAGCCACTCATTTCTATTAAATCCTTCGATGTTGATTGCTCTGATGCCAATTTCCGCGGGTTTGTTGATAGCACACACATGACTCCACTGTGAAACATCAGTTTTATCCAGTATCTCAGCTAGTCGATTGGCCACCAAAACTTGTTGCTGGCGACGGGAACTATTTACACTGCAAAACTGTAGTTGATTCTGACCAAAACTGCAGCTATTTATCTTAATTTCGTTTTCCTTGACCATCTGTTCTCTCAACCTCACTGCAAAGAAAGCAGTTTGTAACTCCAATCGTGGTATTGAAAAATTCCGCAATCTGCCACTCTGCATTTTCCAATGACAAATGCCAAATCAGCTAAACATTGTCTTGGTTGTGAAATTAGATACGGTACTGCACACACCGTGTTTTCAGATGCGTTAGCAAACACATGAAGTTCGTTTCATCCCTCTCTCTGCTAAAGTGCACACTATCGACGCTTGTTTCAGATACAATTGGAAGTTGCTCTTTCCATCTCAGGAATTCTGCTTCTTCACCAGAATCCTCTTTGTTGTCTTAATTTTGTTCATTTGTAGTTCAGATGCCTTTCAGAAGTCGTCTCCTGTGAACACTGATCGGAGCGAACAATCCGATGAGGTAAAATACTGAAGATACCAGTGACAGAATCTTCCTCTGGTTTATAGTTGCTTCAACTTCCTTGTTCTTTCCTCTGCAGACTTGAAGACTATCATTAATAACAGTCCCTTGCACTCCTAGTACTGAAGATCCCTCTGTATTTGGTTGCACTTCGACTTGCTTCGTGTTGCTGAATGCTTTCATGTGTTCCGGGGTTGCTTTCTTCCGGGTAACTGCATCCTTGTTGCTTACCCACTTCTTCATTTCAAATCCATGCTATGAGTAAAGAGGTTGTAGATGATTGAAGACTTCAATTGCTTCTTCAGGGGTTTCTACCGGTTTGATGAAATCGTCCACGTAGAATTTGTTTTGTATTGCTTTTGTTGCAATTGGATACTCGGTGTCCACTCCCACTCGCTTGAGAGCATATATTTTACCAATTGGAGAACTCTTAGCACCAAATACATGACGCTGATATTCGTATATCTCAACATATTCGTTGTTTCTTGGATGCCTTAGAAACCTCAAACTACTTCTATCCTGTTCTGGAACTTGCAATTGTAGGAACATCGATCAGATATTAGCTGTCAGGGCTATTGCTCCTTATTGGATATTCCCTTCGCGAATTTTTAATATTGTTCAAATCAATCTGTGCAGCAGATCAGGTCCTGCCAGATCAGGCATACCTCTTTGTACATTGATACAGCATCGCAAACACGTCTTACTTTGCCAGGCTTGTTCGGGTTTAGCACTAGATGGTGTGGCAAAAACAATTCTTTCTCGAAGCTACCTTCTAATACCTTAACGAATCCTTTTTCTACATTTATATCTACTGGTTGTTGATAGCATCTTTTCAAGTTAGGGTCCCTTTGGAATCTTCTCTCCAGTGAGTAAAGCTGACCCAGGGCTGTTTTTCGGTAGCTTTGGCTCTGGTTCGCTCCGCATAATTCCCACTTCGTACCGCTCGCCTGTGAACGTCGTCATACTCTCTAGCATCTTCTGTGCCTGCAGTTCCTTCTTTGACTGACTGACGACGTTGAGTTTGGAAGCACAAGTTTCTATGTCCCACCACGTTTGGATATTCCCAGCTACATTCAAATCTTCTGTTAAGGTGAAATGACAAACATTTTTTTCTTTTTTGACCGTCCTTGCTCCACTGACTACCCGTACTAGTTCTGTTAAACCGGCGAAAGGTTCACTTCATGTTCCTATCTAGTTGTCTAATGGGCACTGTAGCTCGTAAGCATCTTGACCTAAGATGATGCCAATTTCCATCAACTTGAAGCTTTTGTTGGGCAAAACACTCAAGTAATTGATGCTTTGCTTCAGCTTGTTGTAAGAGTAGTATGCTTTTCCCAAGGAGTTTGAGGGGCGTGCCTATGCTTCAATTGAAGGCACCTTTGAATATAGTCCTTTATTTTGATAGGAACCTTTTCTGTCTTCAGATCCTTTGTTCAGTGTATGCCAGCTACGTGGAGCGTCACATGGGTGCCGTGGGCTTGTGACTACTCTTGCACACTTTGATGGATGAAAGAGACCATCGATCAACTATCAGGGAAAACATATGTGTTCAGCCAGTTGCCACAGCTTTGTATTGAGACATGAACTATCTGAAGAATGCTCATAACTTCGTTACACTGGTTGATTGTTGCTGCTCTTACGTTGACTGCGTGATTGCCCTCGTTCGTTTGCATTCCTGAGTGTAGCAACCTGTTTTGCTTCTGGATGCATCCATTACGACAGCACGCATTGACTTTACAATCTTTGATTGCATGTCCTTAGCTAGACATCCGTAACATAAGCGTTGCTTCCTCACTGCTGCGCACGAACCATTAACACTCATGTTCCTGATTGATGGGCAGTTCCAAAGTTCATGAATTCCATCAATCAGCGGACAGTGATCACTTTGCATTTGCTTGGTTTCTTTCACGTTCCAGCCAGCACTGAAGTTCGATGTTTTCGACAACAGTTGTCTCTGTTTGTGCTTCTTTGGTCTTCTTCCCTTCGCTCTCCCCTAAAAGCTGAAAACCCTTCGCGCACGAACGCTTTACTAGAAAGCCATTTTCCAATCAAAATTAGATCAGGCGACTTTTCATCTTTATCGACTACATAGAACCACCACTTCTCCTTGAGAAACTTATGCAGTTTATCTAATGCCATATAAAGTGTCGAGCTTGATTGCAGATCACCAATGTTCACAATGTTCACCAATGTTTACTTCAGCACATTCAAAATGTTTGAAACAATAACTGAAAAACTGAGCAGACCTGTTGATTTGTGAGGTTTCACCTGACTGGCTGTGCAAAGACTCTCAAGCTGTGCATTAAAGATCAGATGAGGCCTTCCACATTTCTTCTCCAAAATGCTCCATGTAGCACCATAGAACTGTCAAAATAGCCCATTCCAGAGATTGCTGATCTGCTTTTTCTGTCAGTAGAGCCTTCAGATGGCTCATCTTCTCTGAGTATGTTATTTTGCTTTGATCCTCTGTAGCAATGAACATACTAGATCACTCTGACCATTTGAGAGGGTTTCCGTCGAATTTGTTCAAATTCGGCTTTGGTAGGTTACTGCTACCTGAATAAGTAGTGTTGTATCGTACACCAGCTCTGGGGGAAACGTCTCAATTTTCAACACTTGAGGAACGGTCTCGTGAACTGCGATATCGCGAGAAGCGGCTATGCCTTTTCACTTCAGGTGTAGCTTCGAAGCGAGCTGTCGATCGATCTGGTGTTAATGTGTGGTCGTTTCTACCGGCGCAGTCTGAGACATCTCTTATTTTTGGGGTCCAGTTGAGGGGTGACTTGTATCGAGCACTAGTTGATTGGGAACTAACATCATCATTCAGTCATGCTGTTCTTTTCACTATGAACTCTAGCTGACGCTTTCCTCCAGTAGATGATGCTTCATTTCCAGCTCTGGCTTCCTCCGCTCAAACCCTGCCTGTTCTAGTTGCATTTTGGTTTCGAATTCAACATCAAATTTATTCATCTTTTCTTCACGCCTTTGACCGCTTGCTGTTGCTCCATTTTGCATATTAAATATATGCGTAACTTCAATTAAATATATGCGTAACTACTATGCAATGACGTGTTTTAGCGAGCCTTATATGGTTAAATAGCTTTATTGGTGTTCTAGTGCAACTGAATATCTCTTTTTAGTGATAAAAAAAGTTGATTATCACAGTTTTTTTAACCAAAAACATTGAAAAAAAATTTAGTACACAAAAAACATTTAATCTCCTTTACAAAATCGAAACAAATTAATCATAGAAGTTGACTCAACATTTTTATAAAACACATTTTGTGATTACTCCAAAAAGCAATTCTTCACACAATCAAACTGATAGTTTAGGTTTCCTTTCAGAAATTCTAATCAAAGAGTTTTTCACAGGGTCCAATGGACCTTCTTTTTCTTGGCGCGAGAGTGACTTTTGGCGTCTCAGAGTTGTCGGGTGTTGTTGTTGTTGTTGCTGCAACCAAGCTTGAACCGGTCTCCAAAATTGTTGTTGGTGTCGTCGAGCCAGACGGTGTTCTGAAGTCGGTCGCATCAATTCACTTGCAGTTGGTAGTGAGCCAAAATTCCATGCATGTTTCTCCTCCGTAATGGGGAAAACAGAGACGGTGAGCTCTCCGGAGTCACAGTGGCACTAGGATCAAAAATTGGCGTTGAAACACATCCTGGTGTTGGTGGTGGTGACTCGGGAGAATGTGGAAGGCCCCATAAATCGCTAGGTCATTGCAGGCCCGAACTACTCCCAACTGGTTTTCGAAAAAGGGCACGCAGTCACAGTCGTACTTGTATAGAATAGTTCGAGTTTCTTATGGCATTGTCACAATGTCATACGGGTAAAGAGGATGTGTTAACGACAAAGGTGGAACGAACCCGCCTGAAGTGATAAAGGTTCCACCGCAATCTTCACTCTCCTTTTTGTCCGGCAAGGTTGCCATGAAGTTAATGAAGATTTTGGGTATCATAAAGTGTTCAAGCGTTGTCCAATTCTCCTCCTTCTCGTTTGTCCATTTTTGTTCGATAAAAACCACAAAGTTTTGTAAAAGGTTTGGTACACAATTGTTCGCTCCCAGACATTGTTTTGGTCGCTCAGGATATGGAAAGTCATTCTCTGTGTTTGAAGAATTTTGAAGAGATAGTAATGTTTTAAAGAATTTTGGAATGCTTTGAAGAGAAGATAAGCAAATTGAATGTTTTTGATAATTGAACAAGAAAAAATTGTGAACGTATTTTAAGCGCAAGGATATTTGTTCACAAAATCTGACTTCTGCTCAAACAGTAGACTTTCAACAAAGTTAAAGAGTTACTGTTTCGAAACCGAACTGAAATAAAATGTAGCGGGAAAAATACCCCTATGTAGTTTATGTGAGTTAACAATGTGAGTCCAGTGGCAGTTCTCTTATCTGCCCCCGGCACACCCAAAGGCCAACTATTTCGGCCCGGAATTTTGATTGAAAACATATGTGCTTTACTGCTTTGTCTATAACAGAATTAGGCACACGCCTTAAAACTGCACATGTATTTACAAAATTTAATTGAATGCCAGGTGTTTTTCATTAAATTGGACCAAGTTGGATAAGTAGACCACACACGTGTAACCCACGCATGCCGCGCGCCTGAGGTGGGGAGCACGTTGCTTGTAATTGAAACCATACTTTGGTTCCTTGTTACGAGGGAATTATCACACCTAACACGTATTATTCCCCTCTTATCAGTCAGTTTCTTTGAAACTCATGGTGTTAGGGAGTATTACCAGTGTGTATTTGTGTGTGTGTGTGTGTGTGCGTGTGTGTGTGTGTGGGTTATCAAGGCAATGCCAAGAAATACCTCGTGTTGATCTAAATATAACTCCGCGATATATAAATTATATGGGAAATACACGGGCCTCTGAAGACATGTGATATATATAAATCACTTGAAACACCCTTATCAGTAGCGTTTTGGAAAGAATACTGAACATTTGAATAGTTTAACCTTTCGCTAAAAGTTGACTACGTTCTACAACAAAAACTTCCAAGCTAATTTGGTACAAATGCCTTTCACTGCAGGCAAAGACAAAAAGTACGGTGATTGCTATTTCGATATATCTAAAACAGAAAAGAGGTTGATAAGAGCTACTCTCAAAACCTATGAAAACACCGGGACGTAGAAACCTATGAAGAGCTACTCTCAAAACCTATGAATACGAATTTGTACAGAGAATATCCCTTACAACAGAGGAATTTGACAAACTTATGAACAAAAGTGGCAGGATACGAAACTCGGTGCCAGAGTCAGAAGGGAAAAAAGATACTTCCGTTGCTAAAAAACAGGTGGCTAAAAAACCTAAACTAGCAGAAAAAGATTCTGGATACGAATCAGCGTCCTCATCCTCGGCTGCTTCCACAGATCAATCAAAATGGTTGAAGCAATGCTTGAACGATCGCCGGGTTACTTCAAACAATTTCAGAAGGCGTTCAAATTTTCAGTTTGCGATGAAAAACCGGAGTTGAATGGTGTAAAAAATTATGCTGTGTGTGTTCATTTTGAAAACCCCTTTTGCACTTTGAAAACTAACCATTACCATGTTTTGGTGGGTGGATACATCAGATGTGACAAATTCTTCAGACAAATCAAAGTTTAAAAAAAGCTATACAGTGCCTTGTCTCTACACGACATCAAAGATTTTGTTTGCCAATTCAAATACTTCAGAGCTGAATGGAGAAATTTTTCAAAAGCTTGTTTTGGCGGTTGAATACAACAAAAATTTGAGCATAGACTCCCACTCAATTCAGAAACTGTTGCCAAACTTCTCTAAGGTAGCTGCTAATCAAAAGGTCAACAACAGCAGCAACGTGACGTTGAATGAAGACAATCAACGACGACTACAGCAAGGAAGCAGCGTAGAGTTTCAACTCCATCAAAAGTCATTGCAAAATTGTATTACAAAGTCCAATAACCAACAAACTAAAATTGATAGTTTTGCAAGTGAATCTCTAAAGAGATTTCAAAATATCTTGTCTGGGCCACACTCAGTTGCTTTCTGCCAAAGAATGGACATTTTTTGAGCGGATATGGTAATTTTGCTTGTTGATACTGATGTTTTGTTTGTACGCATAGTGTATGAAGGGAAAACAAAATTTTGAAAAAAAAACTTTAATCATTAAGCAGAGTTTTAGTAGAGTTAGTTAGAGCATCATATGAAGCGCAAATCGAATCAAATCAACATCACTCATTTTTACAATTTCTGTGTTGTTATAAATGTAATGAGCAACATAAATACAAAATAAGCCACACAAAACAGAGTTTTGTGTTTGTATAGGTTGATTTCTAAGCAATTCATACACTTTTTGAATATCAAGAGCAGCGGAGGCCAGTCTGTTGTACAAACATTTGTATGATGTTATTTTCTGTCCAAGCGGATCAGCGAAAATGCAATTGCCATTCTTCCTACACAAAATCGTCCAATGTGTTCCAATAGAATCAGAGCTGGATACATTCACAATAATGAATCTTTTCTGTGACAATTTCAAGGGAAAATTATCAGCTGCAAAGACACCACAAAATTTGTACTTTAGAAGTCTATATGCTTGAATTAAGTTGTTTATTTCGTCTTCATCCATTAGTTTGTCAAAATATGATTTTCAGGAACTTTCCGAGCCGAATCGATGAAAATAGTACTCGCTTTCTCACCAATAATGAAAATTTCTATATTACTTGGCAAGGCAACTGAAAACTTGGGTTCAATTGAAATTGAACAATTGGTGAGTTCAGGATTAATAAAATCATGCGACGAGTGTTGAGTGCTTGTGAGATCAAACACCATAATAAAATGGCTCGGGTACTCAGACAATTTAATTCCATGACCATTGTCAATATAGGCTAAGTCTGACATTGTGTTGAAATATAAGCGTTTGTCTTCAGTTGTATTTATTGGACTGTCAGCAACAGGAAGTCCATTTCGGTAAATACAAATCTGCTCCAGATTGAATTTACGAAAGTGGAAAGGATTGAGTTGTTTACCTCCTAAAAACGCTTCATTTGTGTTAAGGCATATAGCTAGACGTCGAATATGCCCCCTGCTGAAAACATCTTCTTGTTTCCAGCTTTGCAAGCCAGTAGAAGCAAGAAACGTTTTAGTTATGGTCTCCAAATAGGATAGGACGCTGGACTTGAGAAAGTTCTTTCAATTGCCGAAACCACGTCATAGTTCAACGTCATTTTTCTCACATACAAATTAGGTTCTATAATTTTTACTTTGTAGGATTTTGCAGCATCGTCGGAAATTGTGACAAAATCATCTATTGATTGTCGAAAAGAAATTCGCAGCGTCACACCACTCAAAAGATGTCGATCGCAAGTAAAAAAAATCTACAGCTACTTTTCCATAAAAAGTACATTCGGCAGATTGTCTAACCAAAGCTTTCCGCCTGTTAACTTCAGCTGCCAGAATTGCCCCGGGGTTCTCTTCGTATGAATAACCTTGACATGCCAACCAAGTTGCTTTAGCATCTTTGTTATGAGAAAATTCAGTTTCAATGAAACTTTTGTGAGCATAATTTCCATTTGCATTTGAAATTTTTAATCCGTTGGCAGATACTGTACAGTCAGAAAAGAGCGAATGTAAAACATTATTGCAGAAGTAAGGGGCATCTGTTTTGGTGACGTCTGCTGCAGCTCCAGCGTCATATTTCAAATTGGCTTCAGAACCGTGAACTATCTTGCATTTGATTTCCAGGAAAGTTTTTTGTAGGTCAATAAAATTATTTCATTCTCCAGCCACCTCAAATTCGAGCATGGGTCCGTTAGGGCTGTACACTGGCCCTACTTTTTGACATAAACTACCATCAAAAGTTACAAGAAGCGCTGGTTTTTCAAACAAATCCAGGGAACTATGTGTTGCCTCTGTTGGTAACATATTACCGATCATCTTTAACTCTAGCGAAGAAATCCGACCGACTTCTTTTTGGCTGTTTATTTTTTGAAATGACAGTATTTATTGAAATGACTCATATTAGTACTTTTTCTAGCTTTTGAGCCAGATCGTTTAGAACGTCGCCGATACATTCGGTTTTGTCGTCTCATTCGCAGTGCTAATGAGCCTCCTTTTTGCTTTTTAACTGTATTCAAAATAGTGTTTTTCAACGCCTGCTTTGTGGTTTTTTTTTTGCTGACAACATCCACTAACTCTGGCACACTTTGTAAGAGAAGTTCCTTTCCGACTCGTTTTGCTGCGTGTAGAATGAATTTTCGTGCAAGCGGTAAGGCGATTCGACCTATGCCACTTGCTAAAGCTCCAAGGCCACTTCCTCTTTGTCTATAGTGTCCAGAAAAATAAGGCAACGAAGATGCTTGATTGGTATAGTACGATTCCATTGTTTTAATCACCAAATTTTTTGAACTGTAACGTCCATAATACTTTACCGGTCCCTGAAAAGGGGACTAATTGACCTGTTTCGGTACGTAACTCTATGGAAATTGATTGAATCGTATTTGAAAGTAGTTTTTTATAGTCCAAATTTGAAAAAACTATTCTATGTGTTGGTTCAAGTTCACACACGCGACCGTTTTTCAGACGTTGTTTTGAATCAATGACACGTAATAAAGGATCACCAATATAGAATCACCAACATATTGATACTTGATAATGCTTGTGTAATCGAATATTAAGTGCTTTCCCGCGCACAGATCAGCAGGGAATTCTCCATAATAAGCTTTTGTCTCATCGCTCTTCATTAATTTATTTGATGTAGATGTATTCATTTTGTAGCAATATGTACACCATGTTTATCTGGAATTCCTATAAAACCCCTAATACTGGGTATTTCTTCCTTACGAAAAGTGATTCCCTCATTTTTACCAAAAAGTATTTCGTATTTTCCAGTGATCTTGATTTCACGAAATGAAAAATTAGGTAGTCCAGCTGTTCGCTTGATAGTAAATAAAAGCTGAGCAACAGTGTCAAAGTTTCCAGTCATGAAAGAGGATTTTTCTCCACTGTAAGGTCGAGAAATGACATTGGCATCAGATGAGATTCTTTGTGAGTCCTCGTAACCCTTAAGACTATATGCTATCAAATCTCCATTCACCACATGCTGAATTTTGGTCGGAAAAAATAATTTCGCTTAGAGCTACCCTCCAGTCGCCAGATAGTTGAATTTCATCGTTGAAAAAATTTCTGAACGAAGCTAGTGTGTTTTGATTAAAGATCTCCATTGAAGCGCTAGAAATAACATGTACTGTAAACTCGTCTTCGAATCGTTTACTTCCCATATTTTAGAGGAGACTCTCGTACTAGTTGAAGTTCGGGTTGATAGAATTTACCCTGGATAATTTCTTTATCCGCTTCAAAAAGAGAATACGTGGGAGGATGCAATGTCGGGATAGATGCGATTTCAAATATCTCGCCAGTAAACGACTGTTTGTAGCCCTTCCCGAAAGTCTCCTCTTTTTTCACTATGCGCACAAAATCACCAATATAGAATTTGGGTTTTTGAGAATTTGTTGTATTTGCAGTCAAGGACACAAGCCTTGGAACGTCTTTCTTCGTGACTTTGTTCGGAGCGAGCTTTATCGTTCGATTTACTCTAGAATTGATTGTTTTAACAAACGCATGCAATTTGTCTAGATATGAATAAGTCCACTTTTCTTCTAAATATCTGTAGATTATATTTTTCAAAGAGCGTATATTTCTTTCCGCAAAAGCAGACTTTTCTCACTGAACGTACTGTATAATTGAATTCCGCGTTCAGTGCATAGGGCTTTGAAGACACCTAGGAACTCTGTACCATCATCAACCCAAACTTTCTCAGGTTGTTTATGCTTGATCATCTTTTTGAAGACCTGTGCTGTCTCTGTGGCATAATTTGTTTTCAGTTGCTCAACCCTGAGATATCATGACAAACAGTCAACAGCCACAAGCAGATATTTTACACCACCGTTGTATTTTGCACGTTTATCAACATATGCTAGATCTACGGACCAGATCTCATTTATGTCGTTAACAACAACTTTAAGCCTTGGAAACCTGAGGCGATGTGAACGGTATTTGTTGAAGGATGGTTTCGTAACCAGATACATTTTAATTTTCTTCATTGATAATTTACTCAAATTTTGCAATGTCGTTGCGCTTCCGAATGGACCGTTTAAATAGAGCTTGTCAAGTTTCCGCACATCGTCAATAGATATCCCAGTCTTTTCTACGCGCCTCGTCCGCTGTCTTCTCTTTACTTTCATCGACTCTTGGCTTTGCATGTTTTTCCGCTGGTTCAGGTCGTCTTCCTCTTGCTCTTTTTTTTAGCTTCGGTTGTTTGGATTCAGTTTCCTTTTCATCTTCACTGTGAAACTGATCTACAACTTTTTTTTTGCGTGAGTATTATAAAGCAAGTCAGCTGATATATCAAGTTCACTCAAGATTTTGGAATACTTTGACCAGTAAATTTTTTTTGTGGGTTGTTGTAAATTGTACAAAAAGCTTGTTACATCTACTCCTTGAGGCTCATCGTTAATGTGCAGAATGTTAGTCTCTTCACTAATAGAATCATTATTTGAATTGAAAATTTTATTTAGGATAATTGCAGCTCTTTTGGTTTTGTTTTCATACACTAGTTTCAGTTCTAGCATTATTGAGTCGAATGCTGAATCCCTCCTTTTTTTCACTATTGGCTCTAATTCACTGTCATCACTAAAAACGATTCGGTTCTTACATCGTCTGCATCACCTGTTACATCACCGCTACTCTCTGTTCTCTTGATCGACCTATCAGTGTTAGTGTCCGCATCTTGTACTTTTTTCTCCTTATTTCGTTCAAAATTCGGATTAGTCCTCTGTAGGAGTGCTAACTGAGTTTCTTTTTGCTGATACATTGGATTATCAAATATTTCTTCCTTGGTTAGGTTTTTTGAAATGAACATTCTTTTAGGGATCAAATCAAACTCTTCTGCATGCATTATTCTGCCTTCAAGTAAATATAGCACGACAATCCCAACGCTCGAATGAGTTCTGGTTTTTTGGCTAAAACGTTTCGCATTTTCTCCAAACTTGTTTTCTTTGATAATAATTGTTGAAATGATTTCTCCTGATTTTTAAGTAACTGCTTGTTCACTAGAACGTTGCCATTGATCACATTGAGCAAACAATCACAGAGAAAGTTTATAGAGCTATTTGGTGCTTGTTTGAGGAACTTTCTGAAATTGCTCTCGGGCAGCTCAAGCATTTGCTATAGCAAACATAACTCTTTCTCTCTCATCTGTCAAAGTAGTGATAACCGCTTTGGAGGACGGTAGATAAAAAATTGTTGGACCTGGTTGTACAATATTTGAACAATAACGCAAGGAGTCTGATGTTTTTGGATCTAAGTCAATGAGTAAGTGTCCAAAAGGTTGTTTTGTTGCAAGTTCATAGCTTTCATTCAAAAAATTGGTATTGTTCAACTGTTTTCCGACATAGGTGATCTGCTGTATGTCTCTAGGTGATTTGAACAAAATGATATGGGTTGTGTTCAGATCAATCGTTCGCGACCATTTACTCTGTTGAAATAAGTTATGCTTAACATAAATCGCACTAATGTTTCTATGGCGTCCCGCAGTTGCAAGTTTTGAAAATTCATTGTCATTGAAAATTTCTTTACACAAACCGTCAAACACAAGCAGACAATTTTCCAGCTGAGAAATGAATTCGAACCCAGAAAACTTAGTGAAAAAAATGTTCACTTTACGCTCTTTTGTGCTGAACTTTGGCTGCTCGTGTTGATAGAAGTAGTAAATAGAACTAAAAGTTAGATAAAAAGTGTTTCTCAATAACATTTGGAATATAAGTTCTGTTTTTCCACAACACGACGGACCACAAACAGCCATAAAAAGCCTATCGCTAGCTGATTTTTTTTTGTTCATAGCTTTGGATTTGGAAGAGCGTAGCCAACTGTGCACGAAAACAATGAAAACCAAAATGTTGATTCCTCACAATCAAGTTGGGAAAACACAAGCTTGGTTAAAGACACTACGATAAGAAAAAGTATCAAAATTTGAGTAAAATAGACAACTTCAGAACGTGGTAGCCGAGAATTAAAAAACTTCCACGAACGCCTCTCTTAATTTTCCTCATCAAAAACGAAAGCATTCGAACCCCCTACATTAGCGGAGTCTATCTGGTCTTCTTTAACACTCATTTGAAAATAAGTTTATTGCAAAAATGAATTTACACTCAGTTTTTTAGTTTAAATTGCATTTTTGTTAGTCTCTCTTTCAATCCAAAAGCATTCATAAGTAGTATATCTAGAGTCTTTGTCGTCTTTTTTGTAAGTCACTGCATTTTTAGTTTGCCTGCATTCCGTAACCACTTCCATAGTAGACAATAGACTCTACGCTGCCTTCACTGACCAACATTTTAATTTCATCAGGGAGATTGTCATCGTCCAGAGGTACTTGAAATGGTGCTGGCCACTCGGGCATAGGTAAATGGGTTAGTTTCAGTTTTCTCATTTTCTGTTGTAACGACATGATACATTTGAAAATATTCAAGTAACGAAAGATACTTCTTCAGCGTCTCAATTTCTTTAGTGTTGCAGAGAATCTGTTGTTTTCGCAGAATATTCTGTCCCCGTGATTCTATTTTCTCTTCTTTTAAAAAAGTCAATGTCAACTGATTATCATTCTTTATGTAACTGCATACTGTCAAACTTGGAGATAAATTCACTTGAAGAACTGACGGAGCCGCCTTCTCCACTCGACGGCTCATTGGATGGCAGAGAGATCCAATAGAAATACAGCTGTGCTTTCCTTTTAGCACAATGTTTCCTCTTTTGCTTTTCTTGTAGGTAGAAAGAGTGCAGAGCACAAGTAATATTACCAATTGGCGATTTAATATCTTCATCTTTCGGACATCGAAGAGTTTCCAAATCTATTACCTCTTTCTGCAAGAGAGTTTGGAGAGATTCTGTTTTCTCTTTCCCTTTGGCATAAAATCCTAACGGAAACCGAAGTTTAATGGCGACAAAAATTTGTGATAGAAACCAATAAGGATAAGTACCGCTGTTCCAAGATAAACCATGTAAAAATTTAGTAACCCACTTATGAGTTCTCCTGTCATTAGCGGAAAGTGAGTTGTAGGAAACTGGCGGAAGAAAAAGAATTGTGTCCGAATAATTATTTGAACAAAGCGATAACTCTTTTATTATAAAACCAGTTTTCTGGTAACGAAAACCTTCAAAATCCAATATCACTATTTCTTGTTTCAGCATTCCAACAAAGTGAACAAACTGTTTTTGATTGTCTTCACAAACAAACAAAAAACCAATCCCGTGATGTGACCCAAATACTCGTTCGTAATTGGACAAGGTAACACATAGGAGTATCCAGGGCCTTTACGACTGTACTCTTCTATAAAACCCGATGCATCGTGGAGTATTGCATGAAGTCGAAGTATTTTGAACGATTTGAAGTAGTTGTCCAGCGACGAATTATCAATTCCAATTAGACCTCCATACGGTCTCAGCTTCAATGTTGCCTCCAAATCAATATCAGGAGCAAGGTATTGGCAAGCAGCTAGAAAATACAGAAACCTTTCACCGTACTTTGGATAATTGTTCTTTTAAATTTCATGAATATTTTTTAAATCAATGGTTGCTATCGTTTTGGCCATCCTTTTCTACAGATATTATTCTGGCAAAATGAATCCTAATCGTACCTCCTAGGATTGACCACTTGAGCTCCCAACCAAAGTAAATTCACACAAATACATGTAGCGAAAATACCGCTAACATGAAGGATCTTCCCTCACACTCGCGAAAAATATATACCAACAATAAGCCACCAGACAGATACATGTAGCGCAATTACCACTTTCTTAACATAAAAGATCTCCCCTAAGGTGTCAGTGATCCCCCTCTGCAGAAAGGATCTCGAAGGATCTCCCCTAAGGGATCAGTTATCCCCCTATGCCGAACGGATCTCCAACGGATCTCCCCCCCCCCCCGATCTTCCTGTATATATATGATACTAATACTGTATAAGTAATTGAATTAGCATAAAGGTGAATTATTTTAACAAATCGAAGTTTTCTTGTTAACGAAATTTTTCTGAGGCCGAAAATTATTTCAGGAAGCGATCTGTTTTGCTTTAGATTTTACCTGTCAGATATTGAACTTTCGTCTTGAGTTTGTGCAAATTGTACTTTCTTCTGTGAAGTGTTTTGAAAAAATAGATTCATTAGATCCATGGACCATTCATTTTAATTTTGTTTTTGGTTTTTTTCCTCAGAGATGGATTTGAAAGTGTTAAGTAAATAAGAGGTTTTGACCGAATCACGCGGTGTGTTGCAATAAAATTAGACAGCATTTCTCGTTAAATAAGTTTTTCTGGCCAATATGAAATTAGAAAAAGTCTGTTCTGATTTGCGGCCTGATTCAGTGAATATCAGAATAATCTTCTTCGTTTAACTACGTTTGTCTACGTATTCTGTCTCCGTAAAGTGTTCTGAATGAGATAAAACTGATGTTTACTTAAGATTAGGCGTGGACAAACACAAGTAAATATTTTATAGCCGCCAAATATTCGTCAAACTCAAGATTGAAAGTTAGAATCGAATGAATTTAATGATTCGTACACCGGACAATTTTTGGAAAAGAATATTTACCTGAGCTGCCACTGAACACTCAAAATAAACAATCAATATCGTCTGTCAATTAACTGGAAATCGAAATTAGCCTGAGGGGAAAACTTTTACGTTCTTAACCCCAGTCTGGGCTATTTTTGATGCTTTATTGCCATTTAGGGCAATTTACAATTGGATTATTGTTGAATTAGCCAAAGACTATACCCACAGAGTCGGCATAAATCTGTTCAATTCTGGATTTAAGTTTGTGCTGACATTGGAATAATAACCACTCTAAGTTGGTTATTAAACTGGGTACAACAAGAACAATGCTGGTTGTCAGGTTGCATTATTTCTTGGTCAACCTTGAGTTTACAATTTTCTGTGCAGAAAGAAAAGCAATGATATTTTTGAGATGAAAGGCTGCTCCCCACGGAAAAATTTTGAGATTCAAATGATGAAGCAAATTTTTGTAGACAAAGTTTCGCAATGGAAATAAAAGAAAAACATAAATTTTCGAAGTTTTTCATCGATGCTGATGGCAACAGAACTCATCCCATAAAAATTAGGAAGTAAAAAAAACTGGTTCAGTTTATTTGATGGGCATTCTTTTGAAACAAACCATTTCAGTACGATTGTAAAAAGCCTCCATAACAAAAAACAAACAAAAAACCAGCACTAAGGCAACGGATAAAGCTCATCAAATTTTTAGTTAGTTAAGGGTACCCAGGTTTTCAAAAAGATCTTCGAATTACAAAAGCAGTTACTGCAATCCCTAATTTCAATAAGACTATTTGTTTCATCATATTTCAACTGAATCAGGTTGGCGTGTATTTGCGCGCATTTTTGAAGATTTTGTCGCATTCGGTCTCTTCATTCCTTTTAATTGTGGCTTTAAAAAACCAAATTTGGGTAACTAACAAATTAATTATTGATTATTCATTTTAAAGTCAACGAAGAGGCTCCCGCTCTCCATAGTCCAATCCCGCTCATCCTCAATATTTTCTTGATTGACTATCAATTGAACCCGAGATAGATTGCCTCCAAAAAAAGTAGCTCAAAATTTTGTCGCTCAAATCTTGATATATTCCTAAAAAAGTGTTCGTACAAAAAAACAGTTCATACCATTGAGATCGAATGCCTTTATTTTACTAGACAGAAATCTGGAAAAAAGAATGGCAGATGTGAAATCAACTGTAGTGCAACTTCTAACATAAAATTTTTTGAACAGATGAACGGCTAATCTAATTTAAAATAGCAAAATAGAGTGCAAACTTGAGCACAGAAGTAACAAAAATGAGTACTCCACCGAGTAATCTGAATTGATAAAACCAAATCAGATCAACTTCATATGCAGGTTAACAAAACTATATAACCATTTAATTACTAGGTAGGCATATGCAGAAAAAAACAGAAGCATCTGAAAAAAACTTCATTTTTCTGGAAAAGTTTTGTTGAAAAACAAATACAGCCTCACATTAAAACTCAAAATTTGAAACCTTACAAGCTTCTAGGGTTGAGTAGGGTTGAGCAGGTTTGAGCAGCTGTTGCATTTTGTTGAAAAAACGAACTTATGAGTCAACAATTTAATATTCAAGGGCAAATTTTTAACGAAATCTATTATTTATATTATTAAAAAAGAAATCGTTCGTTGTGGAATTAACAAACTCAGAAGTTTTAATTATTATACTTGAGCGAACCAATTGTATTTATCAGCAATCAATATATTTGATATGTCTAATAATAAAGAAAAAAATTAACAGAAAAGAACAAAAAAGATAGATAAAACACAAAAATTCCTGTAATTTTTTCGATCTTTATTGGCTTAATTTTTAATTTGATGACTTGTTGCCATTTTGAAATAGCATTTAGATTCAGATCATTTCATTTTTAACTTGTGAGAATTTATGAATAGGTATTGAAAGGCAAGAAAACTGATTATTTCTGAAAAAAAAGGCTCGGTCACAAAAATCATTAGCTAAAACAATCAGCCATTCACAAATCTCTTTTGTACCACTACTGGAATTAATGAAATCTTTCCTTACTCAGACTGTGAGAAACCTTCAGAAATGAATCTTTGAAGTTAAATTTCTAAATCGAACTGACCTCTCAGCATCGGAATTTCCTAACAATAGAAAATGACAACAAAAAAGGACAAAAATAACAGAGTCTCAACAAAAACTTAGTGTTATGACTCTCATAATTTTCAATAAGAATCTATGAGCTTAAGTCAAATTTTAAAAAAAAATAAAAAAAATTCGTACTCTAGATAATTACCAGCTAAGTTATGATTGAATTAATCCAGGTATGACCACTTACTATCGCTTTTCTTTCAACGCCTGTTATCAAGTCACATAATACAATTTATGCAATAATAGTTGAGAAAACCGAAAAAAACTCAGTAAAGCAAAACCCCACAAAAAATTAAACTTTTAAAATACTAAGAAGAGAAACACACACACAATTATGTAAGAAGCAGCCAGAAATTCTGGTTTTTGCATTTATCTAATAGGTCGGCAAAGGATTATTGATGGGCTTTTTTTCATAAAATGTTACTATTTATGAAAATAATTTTAAATTTTTTTAACGATTCGCTGATAAATGGACCAATTCAGAAGCATCAGATATGATTCTATGGGAAAAACAAATGGGCTTTTGACCTATTGGAATAATTGATTTTTTTTCAATTGTAAACAACAAAATTTGTTCAAAGAAAAACAAATGAGAGAAAAATCAAATAATGACATTTTTTTGTCTATAGCTACTTTTGAACAGTAAGGGAAATTCGGATACAAATGTTTCTCATTAGTGATATTTGAAGACTTTAATAAATGAAATTAAATGTCAAGTCAACAAAAAGAAAACAAACAAAAAAGTCAGGACCCGAATTTCTTTTATCTTTTTTGTCGTTAAGTTCATTTTCTTTAAGTACTCAAGTCAACAAGACCTTTCACAACTCAGAATCGGACATATCTGAAGAAGAAAAACATTTTAATTCAAAACTCAAACGCTTACTAATTTTTTAATAAAACCAATAGTTTCAAAGAAATTAATGCAACAAACTAACAACTGTGATTTTTTTTCAAATTTCAGTTAGATTTTGAGAGATTTCCAATGAGACTTGTGAGTATTGAGATTCAATAAAAGAACAACAAAGAAACAAAGAATTGGCTCTAAAATGCGAAAAAATCTAGATCCAAATCCAAATTTGTTTTATTCTGAAAAACCCACGATGAGACGAAAAACAGCCGCACTAAAAGTTGTTTAGCCCTGACCAACCCCAAACCACCTCTAAGGTGCGCTATTTTTTAAAAGTAATTTACTGAACTTGTGTCAGGGGGCAGAATAGATCCTGAAAACTAACCTTTCTATTTGTGTTTTAGTTTTCTTCAACGGCTTGCACAAATTCATAATATGATGGAAAAAATTTTAAAGTGGGTGGCTTCAAACCATTGCGTTAAATGTATAGCGGATTCACTTTTATATAAATAGCCGACTCAATATAATAATCAAAAGATTAACTTCTAAAGAAACCGCTTTTTTCAATTTAATGAAAAGACCAAAATTTTTAAGCAACCAGATATAATCCAAATGAATCACAATTTAGCAGAAACAAAGAGAACTTCAATGACAAAAGATCGTCTACTATGGGACCGGAATTGGAAATTTGTTAACGTCAATCAGAAAGAAAATTTATTGTCCGTTTCATTAATTTTAACAGAACGAAAGAGCCAAATCAATTCAGAGAGCATATGCCAATTTCGACACAGATAGTTGAGTTTAGGGTTATGATCGTTGATCCGTGCTATGTTTGAGTTATCAATCAATAAATTGTGATGCGGAAATTGATTACCAATCAAAACTGATTTTCATGTCAGCTATCCAAAAAGAGAATCAACTTAAACTTGAGCGTTTAGAAAAACAGCTTTGGAATCCAATTTCGGCTGTGATAGGACTTAATAGAACTAGACTTCTATGTTTGCATATGATTTTGGAGCGTTATGAATTAAAATTAAATCTTCCTCCAGATAGCCGCTTAAAATTAATAACTTAGTGGAGAGTACATTTCATTTATACGTTTCCACGCAAAGAAAGATATTTATCTCATTATTTACAATTATTTTGCGTTTCTACCCCTTGAAGTTGCTAGAACTTTTCTCTTCACACATCATTTTTATTACTTGAATTATGTTTCAAATGAATTGATTGAAAGTTTTAATTCAATTAGAACACTAGCTCTATGCACTGAAACAACAGATAAGCTGTGACAATTTTTTTTTCACCGCAAATTTTGTACATAATTTTCGGTGAAATGCGGTGAAATGTTTTAATTTCACTGCTATAATAATGTGGTGACTTTTTGTAAGTTCACCGCTTACTCTAGTGGTGAAATTACATAAATTCACCCCTTAGAAAAAAGTGTTAAAAGATGTAAAAATAAGGGGTAGTTTTAGGGGGGGTTAAATCTAAAAAGTCACCCCTTGATTGCCATTAATTTCACCGCATTCACTCCTGATCGCACAAAATTTCAACAATTTTTCTTTTTGGACACTTTTTTCATAGCGGTGAATTTATGTAACTTCACTGCTAAATTCGGCGGTGAAATTATGTAATTTCACCGCTACCAGGAGATAAAGTTTTTTTTCACCGCATTCACAG
>NC_134474.1:45781516-45846753 GCF_964194025.1 Convolutriloba macropyga
AGAAAAGAATATTCAAAATAACGTCAAGCACACTGATATTACCGTCTGTGAAAAATTTAGAGGGGCTGTGTGAGGTCAATATTTCCCGTTCAGCACGACGTGTTTTAGTCAATCAGATCGTGTGTTCAACAGTTTTAAGTATTCGGTTAGGGCTTTATAAAACCTACCACAACCTCGGTTTTGAAAATTTAAAAATTCGAATAAAATTGGTGTTAGGTTTTCAAATCCATAATATAAATCAAAGCAATCAGCATTTCTCTTGCAGATAACTTAAACTTCTCATTTTTTTATTATAATTAATTTAATTTTAAAACAAATCCAATTTTTCTGTTTTCAATTTATTTCCAACTGCTTTTGCATCTCAAAAGTCTTCAATTTTGCGGTGTTTTGTAGTTTTATTATAAAATACCGAACGTGCCCCAGATTTGCATCGCAGTTTCTGTCATTTTTTATTTTTATTTATGACCTTTAAAATTCGTTTTTAATAAGATATAATTCTGTATCTTCTCATGTTCTGATTAATCAACTTTTTGACTTGTTAAATTTTTTCTGGACTCAAGAAAAATTAACGAAACTTCGCCATGAGCCAAATATAAATCCTTGATTGTCTGTTTTTGTTTTCATTAAAATTTTGCAATTTTGGCGTTTAGTTAACAATTTTTCTCTACCAAAAAGTTTAAATCGTTTTTGATGTTTTGGTGTTTTGCGATCAATTTCATAAAAAATGTAGTGAAAAGCCATCACGACGCAGAGATATACTAAAACATTTCAGCCTTGGTAGAAATCAACCAGAAATCCGATTCATAGAATGAACGAAATGAAGGAGACAAGCTTTGTATCTTAGATTTTGCAAAAAGGGGGTTACGCTATTTTTAAGAAATTGGGATGCTATTAATTTGTAAAATAAGTGAAAAGTCTTGTAGCACATTTCCACTCAAATTAGGTATCTTTTTTGCAATAAATTTGCCTCTAATTCTCAATTAAAAGAGCTCTATTGAGCATGCAAAAGTAATTTAAACTATATAAATTGAGCATGCAAAAGTGATTTTAAGCTTTTAATGGGATTTAAAGATAGAATTATTCACGCGAAAAAACATATTTGTTTAAAACTTTGGTTTTTTCGGTTTCTTTTTCGTGGACGTCACTTCATATGTGATACACACCCATTTCTTTTCTAGTACCATTACAGCAGATACACCACAAGACAGAATCTTTAAAATTATTTGACACCTGTAACTCTGTAACTAGACGTAAAAAAGTAAAGGACAATCATAAACCAGTAAATAGCCGCAAAAAATGTTGACTCAAAAATTATTAGACCCCTGTAAACCTGGTAAAAAAACGCAAAAATTGATCAAGCGAGGGAGGGATTTTTCAAAAAGAAAAATAAATGGACATTTAAAACAGACCCAGAAAAAAATGCTAGACTCATTTAAACCTGTAAAAAGATGCATAAAGGTTGAAAGAACTCAATATAACAATTCGTTCACTTAATTCAAATGCAAATCACTCAATAAATCAAATTTAGCAAGAAACTAAATAGTAAAAATTTCACATGTGATTTTTTCCCAAAATTTCCCTCTATCCGCTCTTAGCTTGTTTTGGACAATTAGGAGGAGTTAATAATTTGGTACAGGACAAACCATCGTTCTGTAGATTGAAAAAATTACCTAACTGCTAGGTGTTTTGATGAAATAGCCAATTCAACCGTAGAGCATAGGAAAAATTGAAACTGAGGGATTTCTCAGAAATTAATTTAATTGTCAAATTTTAATAAAATTATCTGAAAACAATGATGCTTGAAAACAATCAAAAACCTAAAAGATCATAAAAAAATAGTGAGGCGACAATCAACAATATCAGCTGATGCTATTTTCATTTTCGATTAACTTAAAAAAAGGAGTTTTTCTGAAATAAATTTATTTGTCAAATATTCTGAAAAATCCCTAAAAAGTCTTTGAGTTGTGCCAATTCCATTTTCAGACCTACAACTCGCATCAAATAAAACGATTGCGATAAATTTGAGCCCTATAAGGTATATAATTAACCTGTAAACCACTTTTAATCACTTAATTCCTATCAATTGATAAATGCGCATTAAGTTAGGCTTAAGTGCGGATTATACTTACATTCAAGCAAAAATTGGATACATTCAGTGCGAGTTATCTTGCGTTTGGAAATCTTTTTTGAGTCACCTTGCGTGCGAAAAAGAGATAATTAATCGAGCAGATTCGTGATATGTAGCGCGCCAAAAATTAAGATACGCTGCTTGCGTTTCAAACTCGCGGTTGAAATTTGGACACTTTTGCAAACACTGGTTGCGCAATTTCCTTCATTTTTGCCTGTTTTTGCTAAAGTTTCTATTTTTCACAATATTGTTGCATTTTCAATGTATTAACATAGGAAAAACGAAAAAGATTGGACAAATTTGCCCGTGACGATTTGAGTATACCTCTGCGGCGCAATGACAATCCTTTACTTTGAATTGCAATTCGATTTCAGCTCAAGTCCTCCGAAAGATCCCAACCTGAAGGATGGCAGCGTTATTTAAACCTTTTTAGCACTTACCACGCTGCCTCCCAGTACAAACGTAACTTTCTTTCTCTTTGAATTGGGTTGAACAGCGATAAATAACAAAAGATTATACGAAAATGTTGCATGGTTTTACCTGGCTACACGAACGAAATTGGTTCTGTCAGATAGTTTTTGCTTTTGTTTCCTTGGAGAACTAATAATTTGAGGCTGGAGCGTGTCTTGCGAACACTATTAATGGTCTTCCAGAACTCATTTGGATTCAATGTTGTAGTTTTGTTGAAGAATTGAGATCTGACAGAAGACAGAACCGTAGCTATGTATGTATTCCGAATCAGAGAGCTCGCTTTTGCCATAGGTACATTTAAAATATCCTTTTAGACTTTTTCTCAGTACTGTAGTCCTAACTTGTTGACATTTAATATTTGAACCATAGTGAAGCCCTGCATGGACACTTTTTGATTAAACTGTTTCCGTATTAGATCAATATGATCATTACACGGAGTGCGTCTATTGGTACCCAAATCTTATTTCTGGGGAGCTATCATTTTATAAGGTAAGAACTGCGAAAAAGCTGTTGTTTTGCTTCTAAAGCTTATGCATGGCGCATTTTTTTTGGGGGGGGGGGTGTCAAACATAAAATTTGAGAACTTCTGTATTTTGCAAGTGCAATTCATCAGAAACCCGAGTACATGATTGTGCACTCTCTGTAATTGAAAAAACCAATAAAGAGCTGCTATATTTCAGATCAAATTCACATTCTATAAATTGATAATTACCTGCGAATTGTCTGAAAACGTTCATTAACTGTAAATTGGATTGATTGGAATTGTGATTGAATTGAAAATTTGTACTCACTTGTTTTTGCTTTGTACTCACTCGTTGTGTACTGGAACAAGTTTCACTTAATCATTAAAAAGAACAGTGAAATCAGGAACCGTTTTGAAGCTACGGAGATAAAGAATAAAATGATGCATTCATATTCAAATATGATATTATCAATTCAACTTTGATTACTTCTCAAAGTGAGCATTAAAAGTAATTGATGCCATTTCCGCTATTCATACTCTGTTCACGGGGCATCCCCTCACTCCGTTAGAACAAGAGTGAAATCTACTCTCGAATTTAATCAGTTAAAAGCTTCACTGAATATTGTGCGATATTAATAGGATAAATCTCATCAACTTACGTCAACACAATTTCACTAGATTCAAAATTTTGGTTCATTTTGTTTGATATACTAATCTGCTTTCATAACGAACCGAACTTGATGTTGTTACATCACTGGAAAAATTAAAAGATTTTTTGCAATATTAATTTTTTGGGCAATTATTCCGACTCAAGGAAGGTAGAAAGAATAGATAGGTCAAGGCTAGATAGTAAAATTGTTTTGATGTTTACGAAGAACCAATTTAAGGGAAGAATTTTCTATTCAGAAACACTTGACCTATCTCAGTTAACATCATGAAAACGTATAATTAAAATTGGCAACTGTGCTTTGAATGATGCCCCGAAAAACAAAAGCAATAAAAAAACGAGAAAAAGGAAAGTTATCTATCACTGATTAAATAGATAAGATTGGAACACTTTTCCAATTTCCAACGGAGTAAAACGTTTCAATGATTTTTTGACGAAATTCAATATATAAGTTGATTTTGGTTGAAATGCTTCAAAATTAGCAAACTTAAAACTTGCGAGCCAAAGTTTCCCGAAAAATTTTTTTGCATTTTTTTTAGCACTATAAAGAAACATGCAACTCAAAAAAACGAAAAAGAAGAGGTTAATTCAAGTTGTTTCTAGCTGTGCAGCAGCAGTGAAGAGCATGATGAGAGAAACTTTAAAATTTGACCGAGCAAGCCAAAAAATGAATGTTTTGTCGCCAGCTGTACCATTATTCGCCAGCTGTACGTTTCTATCACCCATTGGTCGTAGCATGATATCAAAGTTCTAAATGAGACCAGCTTAAAAGAGACCTGTCAGTAAAAGGGCTTTTACGGTGGTGACAAGTACGATATAGCGAAAAAATTCTTCTCGCTCGAAACATCCGCTCTCCACGGATTTTAAGAAAACATTTTGAATCTGCTTTTAAAAAAAAACTAATTGAAGTGAGAACGAGTCATTTTCAACAGAAGCGAAAAGAAGAAACAAAAAACATAGCAGGACAAGTCCTGACGCACAATTCAAAGAATTTTCATTGACTTAACAAACAACTAGACCTAGACCGGAACGGACAATGAGTGAATTGGGAAAAACATTTCTAAAAAAATCAGATGAAAAAAACAAAAAAAAAAACAGAAAATCAATGTCAAAATGCTGCTATGGAGAACAAAAAACCACTAGTGAGATATGTAATTTTGATTCTAACAAAAAAACTAGGTCCAGAATGAGCTGTGAATGGATTGGGAAAACTATTTAGAAAAAAATCCGATCCAAAAAATTGAAAAAACAGTAAAAATCAGAGTGAAATTGCCGCATGTGAACAAAAAACCACTACCGAGAAACCGAATTTTTGTTCAAACACCGTTTTCTCACTCTACTTTAAATTTAGAGCGAAAAAAATTCACGCCGCAAAACCACTCGCTTTTTCGCTCCATTTCCTGTTTCGGCGTGACCAAAATCACTACTCCAATTTGACTTCAAAAATCATGAAAATGTGTGAACAGATCTTAAAAAAAAAACATAGCCGGAAGAATTCCGGAAACGACTCGAAGTGAAAATCTATAACCGCGATCCAACTACTCATCAGAAAAAACTTGCCTCCACTAATTTATAATTTTCCCGAAACCAAACCATAAAACAAAAAAGTAAAAACAAAAAAATCAAATCTGTTAAAATATGATTAAAAAATTTGATCAAATTTTGTCATACCTTGAGATCCCGAAATAACTATCTCTGCCAAAATTACTTCATCAAAACAACTATTACTTACTAAAACCACTTCAGTGAATGTTTTGAAAAAAACTTGAGGCCAAATTATGAAAAAAGCTCTTAAAAACAACTTGCACTAAAAAACTGGAAGTAGTTAGTAAATTTCTTAATTTTACAAAAGCATATAAATCCAAAGAAAAATTCTTTTTAGCCAATAGGGCATCCAGATGCTCGCAAAACAATAGACAAGTCATAATAGTCTAAGAAATTTGTCTCACAAAAACAGAAAAAAAACCCGAAAAACTGCAAAGAAAAAAATTAAGAAAAATAGTTCCAATTTTCGCAATTTTTGTCATATTTCGCAACAATAAAATGATTCAAATCCAAAATTGCCCATACTTATTACTTAACAATTAGAACAACTATTATGAACCCTAAACCTCCACAAATGCCATAAAAAATTAAGGAATAGAAACGGCATTCAAAAACATTCAACAAAAAAACTCTAAAATTTAAATGAGTTTTTTTAATAGTACATGGAAACATAAAGCCGAATAAGGTTCGATTGCAATTAGAGCAATGAAAAACTCGCAAAACGATGGGCAAGTTATAAAAGGGTGGGTAAGACACTTGTGTAAGATTTAAAAAAAGAAACGGCAAAAAATGAGAAAAATCGTTTAAAATTTCTCAATTTTTCAATCATTTTTCCTTAGAAAAAAAAATTAATTTATACCAACAAAACTTTAATCAATTGGTATCTGACAATTCCTTAAGTAACAAGCTTCTATTCAAATCCCACTTAAAGCAGTAAAACAAAAGAAAACAGGTAAAAAATCATTAAATTTCGTCTTAAAATCAGCAAAACTGATCAAAAACCTAGCATTAAAAATTAAATTAACTACTTGAAACCTTCAATTCCTATCAAAACAAACCTAAAATTAATACAATATTATAATCAAATCTCATAACCATCAAAAGTTGCAAAAAACTGCTTTTAAAAGCCGCACATGAACAAAAAAAATTCGCTCGCTTAGAAAAAATTTTTTCACACATCAATTTCTCGCTCTCTCAAAAACAGCGGTGTGAACAAAAACCACTCTCTTTTCGCTCCGCTCTTCACTTTTGTTCAGCACCAAAAGCACTCCAAATTTTTTCACGCGTTTCATTTCCCGCTTCAAAATTCACTCCAAAAATTGATTAAAAAAAAAGGACTTCTCCAATACTCCTCTTCGAGTCGTAAAAAAGACAGCGCCCCAATACAATTCAATTTCTTTGAATTGTAATAAAAAATTCTGATTATGGTTGGATAGAACCAAACGTCAGGTGCAAAAAAGCAATGAGCAAGTAAAGCGCTAGTTGTTTACTAATGAGAGAGATATATGAATAAACAAAGTCTCAATTATTCGATTATATCCGTCGCGGAAGAATGAAAAACCCACAAAACTACCAGTCATTGAACAATTGAAACCATTATTGCCTATGTTTAGTAAAAACTAATTTTTAAAGCAACCCTGTCGGTTTGAATGGTGTTTTTTTTTTGTTCTTCTAGACTGTATTATAATGCAGTTGGTTTCCTGGTTGATTATTCAATGAGATTTTTAGAATATCGTTTCACCTTTTCCTAAGATCTCAAAACTGTATTTAAAGTAGTATGCAATTCAAAAAAGTTGGAAGAGAATTAACAAAACCAAGAGGCTCGTTAAGGTGCGTACGCTCATAATGTTTCGACCCCGCTCATCCACATTCCTGACTAAATTGGCTACCAAATGATGAAGAGATGGAAAACTTTCAAAAACATACACATCGTTCAATGAACAACAAATGAAATAAGTTAATGCCACGATAGAGGGCCGATGAAAGTTGTTGATAATAAGACTACTAGAAAAGACAATAATAAAAATCAGACAACAATCATTATTTACGACCAAAACTCGATGTCTATAATAAAAAAAAAATCATAACAAAATCAAACTTGCATCACATAAAACAAAAACAAAACAATTTAACCTATACTTTATTAGAAAAGATATGAGTCTTGTCCACAATGAGACCGGTTAACAGGTCGACAAAAGGAGCTAATAGTTGCGAAGTTCAAAGATATTTTTTTTATTATTGAAAACAATTAGTTTCATAGTTATTAATATCATTAGATATCAGCTGAAACCAATAAAATGTTTATTTATATCTATATAGAAAGCAATTGAGACATCTCATTATCCAAGTTTCGATTGCGCAAAATTTAAGCCAAAAGTCCTTTTAAATGTACACAAAAATAAAAAACTAACATTTTATGAAATCTCATAGTAATAGTAGTAACAAAGCAAAGAAACGAATGTTTGAAGCAAAAACAGTTATACAGATTGAATCATAGCTCATGGGAAACGCTTTGTGAACTGTATTTTCAGAGACTGAAATACAAATCGACCGAAAAACGGTTTAAAAAAAAACGAAGCTCAAAAACCAATTTTTTTATTCGAAAAGTAATAATTTCAAAAGTCATATAAGACTTAAGATTAAAACAAAAAACTATGGACTAAATTTCAACACCTCAGGAAGTAAATTAAGCCTGTCAATAATGAGACTAAGTCACGAGCCAGCAAAAAAGGAAATACATAAGGAAGCCAAAACTTCAAACAATTTTACAACATGACATTCTTTAAGGCACTATAAATATAAGATGATACCTGCAAGAACTGTTAGTCATCATTTGACTTTCATATCAACAGCAACGAGTCTTCCTTATAAAAAAGACTACTCAAACATGACAACAAAATGAAACTCAAAATTTGAACAATTGAACAGTATAGAAATCTCGAAAACTCTTTTGAAACTAAATAGTCAAAGCAATCAGTCACAACGTATAGCCAAGCGCAAAACAAAAATTGTGAATCATCCAAAGGTATTTGAGATTTCTAATGATAGAGGTTGAGTTATATTTTGACGAAAATAAAAGCAAATAGGAGACAGATGAAAAAAATTCTTTTTTTAAATTTAAAAAGCCATTAAAACAAACAGCTATGAATTGAAATCTTTAACTAAGTTGAATAATACGTCCTGAGAAAGCAATTAAGATCCATTTTTACCGTATATATGGCGCGCAACAACGAAAAGAAAGAAAAACAGGCAAAACTAAAAAAAAACCATAAAATTATGCGAGATAACTTTCTCAGCTCAAAAAGCATAAACTATTCAACAAAAACAATTAAGATATCCAGATAAGCCTCTTTCCAAACCTTTACGTTTGGAAAGAGATAAGCCTCTTTCCAAACGTTTAGCTTTTTTCTTACAATGCCTTGTTTCAATTGAGTCTGCCAATAATGCGATAATTCAACAAGGAAACAAAATGAACTCATAAAGTACGCAGTAATGAAAAAATCTAGATGCAAAATTGAAAACGGGTAGTATCAAACTAAAGAAACCAATAGTTGGAAACAAAACTGTTACTGACATTAACTCACAGCAAGTCAATTTTCGCTTGTTTTTACTGGGATTACGCCCGAAGTTGAGAGAAATAAATTAAAATAGTGGCAATGTTCAAAAATTCACCGATTATTTGTCAAAACAAAATTATTCAAAGTTATAGCAGACACTAGATAACAACTGAAAAAAAGTTTAGCTTTCTTTTATACCTTCTAAAAGTTAATTTGATCTTTGAATGACGATAGTAAGCCATTGGGTTACAAAAAGTATAAGAAATGAAAGCAAAACGCGAGAAATCGATAATATATTTGCGAAAACAGTTTGTCTGAGCCATAAAAACCATGTACTTAACTCTGAAACCATAATAAAATCTCCTTGCATCTCAATTATCGTATACGGTATCTGTCATTTATTGATCTGTGATTAGAAATTCTTGTCCGTAATTTAGATAAAAACTTTTACATAGCGGAAATACTTTGAAAAAAAGGTAGCGCCCCACTAAAATCTAAAAAAATATCATAACGATGCATGATGAGATAAAAATCCGACCATATAGTGCCGAGCATCCTAAAAAACGCTCATTTGTTGAAATGGTTGCAAAATATATCAATTCTACAAAAAAAAAATTTTCATTATTAAAAAGAAATAAGGCGTTTTGCATAATTATCAACTTTGAATTTGCAAAGAAAAAATTATAAATCCAGAAGACACTTGAAGCCAGCGGGAGTACAATTAGCTTTTTTTGAGCTCAAGAAGAACATGGCTGCAGTTTTAAGCTGTCTTCGTTCAGCAAATTTGAAGCAAGTTGGCTTAAAAAAGGCCATTTTTCGACGAAAAACTTGTGAATTTTGAAAAATTTAGCTTAAATTCTAGTCAAAAAACTCGGATCGAACAATTCAGCAACCCTCCTCTATCCTTAGAGATAAAAACAGTAACACTACAAACAAAAATTTAAACATATTTTAGCAAAATTGACAAAAATTTGATCAAAATTAACGAAAATGTGGTCAAAAACGTGAACAAAAAGACAGCTGAATTATGTCTAATATTCTCAAAACTTTAAATCTCGATAACTCTATATAAAACGAAATATGAAATAATCTTTTCAATTCCATATTCTACGCTGGACGGGTTTTCTAATGATACCACTCACAACTCTCTACGATTATTATATCGATTGGCCAAAATTGTCTGAACAAAAAAAACCCATTCTAAATTTGCTAGAACAGGATAATTTGCTGCAAAGCAAGCACGAAAAAAACTATTTTTTTAAAAGAATTTCGATTAATTTTTCTTATCAAAGAATTTTTTGCTTTCATGCATTATTCCTTTTTTCCTTGACCTCCTTATTTAAATATCAAATGATTCTGCTTTGAAAAATATTTTTTTCTAAACGAATATTATATTGATTCGCCAACTTAAGTGACAATATTGGTCTATTTATTCTAATTTCCTAAAATCGCTTTAAATGCATACAATTTTGTTGTATTTTGAGTGATGTTGTAAAATGATCAATTTATTTTGCAACACTGTTAAAACAGTAGAGTTAAAATCAGTTAAGATTACATGTTCTCTAAAAGAGAAGAACTGATAAGATTTCCATACTTACACAAACCGCAACTATATTTTTGTAGAGAAATAATCTAAACAAGTTCCCCTGAAAAATTTTGAGCGAATTATTCTCTTGATTAACGAGGACAAAATTGTAAAGACTTCAACTTTGGTTGATTTGATTAATTTTTGAGCAAACTTTTCAAAAAATGACCAAAGATCTCGATTTTGTATAAAGTGGTAGCCAATAGTAGCAATTTATCGAAGAAAACCATAAATCATACTAAAAATGAAAAAAAAAATGTACACAGAGTT
The DNA here is from genome assembly GCF_964194025.1 of Convolutriloba macropyga. Taxonomy (NCBI): domain Eukaryota; kingdom Metazoa; phylum Xenacoelomorpha; order Acoela; family Convolutidae; genus Convolutriloba; species Convolutriloba macropyga. Next base: position 45,792,203 of record NC_134474.1, read on the forward strand.
TTTTGGGTTGTGTAGCGAGGCTCTGCAAGAATGCTGCTTATTGCAGCCATGATTTTCAAACTTTTTTTGATTTAATAACGATTTTACTAATTCTTTCTCGAAAATTCTTTTGTACTTCAGACAAAATTACAAAAAAAAACTTAAGTCAATTCCAACATTGTTTTACTGGCCAACATTTGTTTCACTTCCCTCGTCAATATTGCACTTTTTTAACTAAAATTAATAGGCACAAATTTCAAATGATTATCTTAAAAAAAGTACAGGTGATTTTTGCAAAGATTTCAGCCAGTCCGATTTGAATAGAAAAAAAATTATCTACTTAAAACTGGATTAATTTTATCCACTGTCAAACTTTCAATTGTTTTAAGTTTGGAAAGTTCAATTTTATTGGCACAACCTGTTTGTTAGAGTTAGTTTATGGCTTGCACCAATAAAGATGCCTGATAATTTTAATTCTAATTTTACATACAGCCAATTAAATGTTTCTGCAACCAATTCCGAATAAGAGTAACTATCCCGAGGATTTTATGCACAAAGATACATAAATAGTTAAATTTTTGCCATCTAGTCGATAGAATATTGTTCATCTGGGGTCTGTATGTTGTTTTTTCTTCCGCTGCACTGTTTTTTTCTCAGGATGTGCTTAGACATTTTTTAGTATTTGAAGAATTTTGAAATAGTAAAGCTGCCCATTTCTAATAATGGATTTGCAGTAGGCGTTAAAAATCTAGGTTTTCTGTGGGATCAAGGTTTTCTCCCTAAGTGCTCAGACAAAAACCTGGTAAAACTGGTAAAAAATATTTGAAAAAAATGGATTTCCTGTCCTGTTTGTCATTGTTGCCTGTTTTTCTATACATAAATGAAAAACAGTCCTGTACGTTTTTTCACGTAGAAATGATTGTATGTCAAACATTTTTATGTTAAATTTTTTATTTCAAAAAACAAATATTCAGTTTGTTTAACCTAGAAACTGGAATCAGCATTTTGTGTACTTGTTTTTTCCCATGGATGAGAAACTTTTTAGAAAGTTTGTGTCCGGTTTGTTACTAAAGCACGCAGCATGTTACGTACAGGTCAAACTTTTTGCATTGTGAGCGCAGTTGTCTTCAACTTTATGTTGTCAGGACGTAAACAACAAAAATTTATGGAAAATTTAAATTTTTTTAATGGTTTTTCACTTTTTTGGATTTTTTTCCTTGTTTAATATATAGCCTTGGAAAATGTTTGTTTCGTTTTTAAGTAAACTTGACAATGAAAATGTAGCATCAGAAAATTTAAAAATGTAATATCACAAATATTGCGAAAAATGGTGAATTCTGCATGTTTCTCTCAAAATTTAGCAGTCGTTTTGAAATATCAACTTTTTTTCAGCTATTAGTGAAGTAAGAATTGTATTAATCAGTTTTTCAATTGCTGGAAGAAACTTTGAAATTTTGCATTCCCAGTTAAATGATACCTTTTCAAATTTTTAATTTGCTTTTTGAAGTTTTTCCTGCTGGCTGTTTTAAGGGACGTAAAACGGATTTGCTTTGATCACGCACTTATTATGCTTAAATTTTGTCTTGACCTTTTTGTGGAAACTTTAAAACAAAGAGGCTCGGTAATGTGCAAGGGAACATAATGGTTCGAACAAGTTTATCAAAATTCTTCGCTGAATTATCTACCAACTGAAGTATTGCGAGAAAACTTTTGAATATAAAACAGAGCACTGGATACTCGGGGATACTTCATTGACTCTCAAAATTAAACCAACATATATACCAGTGATGACAATTTTTAATTCACCAGAAATGAAAAAAGCTGTACTGAACAAAAAATTTAAACGGAAAGAACGAAATGAAGCTAATACAATTTCTCAAGCAGAAACATTTAGACAGTAAACAACAGAACAAAAAAAATCAAAATAGAACAAAAAAAAGAGAACTGTGTAACACATTTTACAATTTGTTGAATATTAAAACTTAAATACAATTAGCAAAGTACAGTAAAAACAATAAGTTAGTCAGGTGGGCAAATAATTTTGGCAGACAACAGGAAACGAACTTTGGCAGATTGTGAGTTAAAATTTTACCACTTTCAATCCAGTTTTCAAAAACTAAAGTACTCCGTCCGAGCTTTGCTTTAAGCAAGTTTTCAGCTTGGGCGAGGTCTTCTTAATTTCAATTAAAATTGGCATTCTCATTTCGGATTTAACAGGATGGAGCAGAAATCTTTCTACTGAGTGAAATAAGTCATGAGTGCTCGGATATTTTATCATAAAAGTGATTAAAAACTCCTACAAAGCGCATTATCAACAATTGACGTCGTGAAATGGTAAAGAACTGAATCCAGGAAGACGATGAATTGGTAAAGTTAAAAAAAGAACTGAATTGCAACAAGAGGAATTAATTAAAATGACAACTTAGCCAGCAATATTGTTATGAAAAACAGCTACATGACTAAAAAGGTGGCAAAGACACAAAACAAAACAATTATCTCTATATATGCTAAAACAGAGAAAGAAGAGAAAACTTTGAAAAGGGATTTCTTTATTCAGTGAAAAATAGTGGCAAAAAAAGTGCAAACGATCACAACCTGAATGATAATTGATGCATAAAAAAACAAAGTTAAAGAAAAATCAATTTTGATTTGAAGGAAAAGATGAAAATTTTTATCAACAAGACTGAGCTCCACATCGACAAAATGAACAACAAAGAGAGAAAGAAAAAAAATTCTGAAATTTTTTACAAGTACATTTAGCGGTAGGCATCAAAAACCGCACATAAAACATGCATTGAAAAGAAAACTAAATCTGATGTAGGTCTCATTGAAAACGCGATTGAACCTGTAATTAATGAAACCAAAAGACAACACCAGAAAAAAACTAGGGGCAAAACTTAAGGCGCACATTAGAACTAGAAGCATTCAAATAGAACTAAGCATTAAAATCTTATAATCATATCACATATAGTCTACCAGGAAGAAAAAACATTTAAAAATGCATGAAAACATCAACCACAGAAACAGCTGCCTTTTGAATAGTAAAATCAAAAAGCGAGACAACAAGAAGCACAGAAAAAGTTAAAAACAAAACAATACAAAAACAAATTATGAAATTACTTCGTATTAAGCTCATTTAAATGTTTTATTCTCAACTAATTAATCTTTTATAGGTTCAGATGCACCTCCTTTGTAACCCATTTAGATATTTCAGCATTGGGACTCAAAGATCAGACTACAAAAATAATAACAATAACAAGAAAAACACAAGTTTTTTGTAAATAGAAATAGTCAAAGGCGCAAAAACTTAACTGGTCATTTGAAAATGCTAGCAGCCGCTCAGAAGCCTGGGAAAGAGGCCACAAAGACGTCTGGTTGATGACATTCAATAAATACACAACAAAAAATCCTATCTTCGTAACTGCAAAATTCAATAATATTTTAATACAGCATAATTGGAAGTCTGAAAATAATAGTATCTATGTACCATTTCAACACGTCTCTCTATACTAATACCAACGGCACGCAGATAAGTAGAATTGACAGCATAACCAAAAATTGAATTGTCGTATTTTCAAAATTTTCCAGTAGGCAAAAAACTTTTCTCACACACCAAATTCGTTCGCTCCACTTCAAAAGGAGTCTGATCAAAAAGTGAACTCTTTGAAACTACTGAATAGGTGCCTCAATTGCAATTTCAACCTGATGAAAACGGCTGCCCAGTTTTGACTGTTCATTTCGAAATTGAAAAAGTGATCTTAAAAAGGACGATAACAAAAACAATTCTTAAAATCTTAACAAACGCAAAACTTATATATAACGGAAATAATTCCTAAATTTTCGGGGTGGTAACAACAGACAATTAATCACGCGCTATCTTGTTTTAGCGCCTGTTTTGAGAAGTATCAGCATCTTTACACAAAATAATTGATTTTTTCCATACAAGGTTCTTGCTAAAAAACATATAAAATGAAGCTTTGCAAAAACAAAGACTCAGCATTTCTGTCTTGTTTTTAAAAAATTTGAACAAAATAGATTTTTGGTGAAGTTTTATTCAGGGCGAGAAGTTTCGAAAAAGTTAAAAAACCCCGTGAATTTTAACCGATGTTCACAAAAACAAAAATTCGATTACTCCACGCATTACGGGTTTTCTAAAGATACCCCTCACATTTCTCTATGATAAATATATCGATTCACTAAACTTCACTGATTGATATACAAACCCAATTGAGCATTTAGTTCCTCCTCCTACTAAGTGGAGTCGGAACAATAAAACTGCTACCATACAATCTACATCTTTCTGATCGAAAGCTTTTAATATAACTTTTTAATTGTAACATGTGCATCCATGACTGGATCCCTATTTTGAATAACTGCAACAAGCAAATATTCCAGTCAGACAAATTGTAAAAATCAGCCATATCGGAAAAAAATTAAATAGTTAGTTTTCCTAGCATCTTAGTTAGTTCTTGATATGTGAAGGACTTCCACACGTTCATATCAGCTATTATGTTGAAATCTCTGATTATGAGTAATTTATGCAAGAGTTTATGAAGAACATGCCGCTTTTCTTGCAAGATGCTTGTAGGGTTTTTGCAATGTAAGCGTAATATCATGCAGAGAAACTTGTGATATCCTGTATGAATTTCGCGATCAAAACCGCTGATTTTGTTTAGAGGAGTGCTTTAAATTCCTTAAATTCCAAAGATTTGAAAATAATGTCCATTCGTCAAAAGTAGTTTATCAGTTCAACTTAGATAAGGTTAACAACGATTAATTCATTCAAACTTTTGCCTTGCGAGACTCGCATTAAATCTTGAAGTTTCTGTGTTTTTGAATTTTTCTTGCCATATCTTGCGAGATAGCAGGGCAGAGACAGTTCGAATAAGGTATATTATTACAACTTTTCAAAACATGTTTATTAAAAGCAACTCTGGAATTCTTCCTCAATGAAAAAAGGGCTGATTGAAAACGGGGTTTTTGAATAGCGTCCTATTTTACTGCTACATATGTTTACAAGTCAAGAAAATCTGTAAATTGTTTAAGCAAGAGGAAATGACATATGGTTAGTATTAATTACTAATCTATTAAAGGTGATAATTTAAACAATATCTTAGCTGACAGAAAGTTGAAAATGTTGAGCCAGCTTTGAAGAATTAAGAGACCGATAATTTTCCATAATGAATGAACTTCAAACAAAAATTTTACACTGAAATGTTTTATGCTTCGCGGATTTTAATAGCTTTCCAATCACTTTTCATTTTTAGGGTTAGGTGGCAAAAATTGACAAAATTACAAACAAGCTCAAGCATAACTTTTCCTCCCAATTTGATCACTATCACCAAATACTTGGGCTAACTTTTTTCCCTTTTTCTCAACAAAGAGGAAATTAATGGCTAGATGGGACTGATGTTATTGCTATGATGGAAATTGCTATCATTAATTTGAAAGTTTCGAACCTTGCTGGCTATTCCCTAATAGAAATAAACCTGCAATAATAACCGAAGTTAACACACTGTGATAGGTACACTCGATTCTCGAGCTCTCCGCTTTACAACGGGTCGAGATTCTACAGAGAAATAATATGAAATTTGAGGTCAAGAGCTGTGAAAATCAAAAATTTTCGGCGAAAAATGCCCGCATCTTCTACTAGTGAATACAGTGAAAGTGATTTTTACGAGTTTTTGTACAACATGCATACATGGCATTCACCGCTATTCTTTCAAAAATTGACACAATAACTCGATTTCTCAAATCTGAATTGCCCCAAAAAATAAGCATCTAGGTCAAAGTGCTGAACAATACTCAATAGCAGAGATAAAAAGTGTTTTTAATATCAATTTTTTGAAAGAACGCGACCAAAGTATTCTCCAAGTTCTTTTTATTTGAGCACATTTTACATTGAAAAATGTTTCAATAAGGCTCCATTAGATCGTTTTTTCGGTTATGTTTATTCAGAACCATGTTGCCATTTTTAATCAACTTTCACACAATAGTTTCCTTCGTCGTAAATGAGTAATCCTTAAAAAAAAACAAACATAAATTATGAGCAACGTTAACACAACAAAAATGTCAGAAAATTGAAGTCATCATCAGAATTGGAATTTTCACCACTTACAAAAATTATTTTCATTTTCTAATCAAAGAAAACGACACAAACGCTAAGCATTTAAAAACTTTACCGCTTTGTTTAATTATATTTATATAAATTCAACATATATTAGCAATTAGATATTATTCGAAACTTTTTCAGATGTACAAAAAATTTTCGATATTAAAAACAATACAAAACGGAATATATCAATGATGTAGATTAATTTTGATTAAAGAATTACCCCCATCTAAATTAGGAAAAATGACAATTAAGCCTACTTAGAGAAAATAGTGTAGAGAGATAAAAGTTATATTTTATATTCAAAAATACATATAGGCTTAAATAAGCTAAATATTCAATTACCTTACTCTTAAAAGAGAATGACGCAATTGGATAAACCATTCAGGTTCTATAAAATGTCCCACGGACATTTTATAGTTTTACTTTTTTGCCATTTTATCAGCAGCGAATAATATCGCTGCTGCAATTCAATGTGATCGGAATTATCCCGTCATAGAAACTGCATATGCCAAAGCAAAAATACAGTGATGAACAAAGTAAGAAATTAAAAGTGAGATATCACGGAAAAAAAATTTCTGCAGATAAGAAATAATTCTAATTCAAAATTGCTAACCAATTCTCATCTATATCGATTAAGGAATAGTTAGAGATACTTTCCAAGTCAGAATTTTATTCAAGGAAAAATAATAAGTTACTGATGATATTCTAACGTAGCAAAGTTCTCACTAACTTTCTCGACCCTTTCCTTTTAGATTAATATATTGTATCTTCAGTTTAGTTTTTAACAATCAGATTTTGTTTTAATTTATATCGATACTAAAATTATATAAATCTTATATATATATATATATATATATATATATCCTATAACCAAAGTAGTTAGTAAAATTTAATTATTAAAATCCTTTAGAAATTTTATGCAGCTTTTCAGGTTTAGAAAGATCGCTTATACTAAAGGTTCGACCCTCGAGTCAGAAGTTTGAGGGAAACTTCGCACCCCCATGCCCTTAGTACAAAATAGTGCGATCAGTGAGGCACGCAAAATAACTTCTATCTTTCTAAAGCAAAAAAAAACAAATTCAACACATTGTCCTTCTGAGGAACGCCAAGTAGAGCAACCTCTTCCAGAACTAGCAATACAACAACCGCAGTGCCAGATCTAGCAAAGCTAGCACTGCTACTGTTACCAGAAATTTAATTGATACCCATTCTCTCATCCTAATATGACACTTCTCTCTTGAATGCACCAAGGGCGAAATGCAATTGGGTTCTGGAGCTCCAATGAACAAAAAACAGGTTTCTCTTTAGGTACTACGGTACCGACAGACTCATTCTCACTAGCAAATCAACAAAATAGACCAAAATCCCTATACAGATTGCTAATAACGGGAATTGCATCAGAGTGTTTTCATACTGAAGATCCCAAAACAAATCTAAAGCAAACAGAAAGCAGTTTCATAAATCGATTCAAAGATAGACATGATCAATATAAATAGTGACTAGTAGTAGTAGAACATGCCACTAGACAAGAAGAGGAATTGTTTCCACCGTATTAAACACGTTGTTGATAGGAGATGGCTTGAAAAAATACCCGCTAGGCTAACAGATCCTGGACAAATTGCCACCGAAAAAAGGATACAGCAGAGGCAGAAACAGCAAAACTACATTTGTTTTGCTATAACAGGACTACAGCCCCATCTCTAAAACTCAAAGCTCATGAATACAGGATAGAAAGTCTTGATAAAACATAGAAAGTCTTGATGAATTTCAATTTTTTTAAAACAAAAGACCTAGCATTTACTGTTAGCACTGATGGAACAGTAAAACAGACCAACATTAATAACTATAGCTTCCAAGCGTAAATGAAAGCGCATAATAACCCAAGAAGAAATAACGATGCTAGCGCTATTAGGTCAAGGCTTTTCAAAGACCCCAACAAAAAAGGGCGTCCAAACAAAACACGCTTTTGTACCTAATGCCGTATTCATTTGTATTCCATTTTCAATTACCCTAAACGTAGGATTTATATAAGATTTAAAACGAAAAAACACTCACCGAAGAAAAAGAGAAAAAACTTCCTTTAGTACTGGCTACAAGAAACAAGATAACAATAAGCCGTCTTTCAATAACTAAAATTGACCAAATAATGCTAACAATGGACAAGAAAATTGCAGGTACGGTAATAAACACTACAACAGCAATAATAACAAATCGTATCAGCAAAAATTCCCCCAAAATAAACAGATTAGTCCCCAAGAAACTGATGCGAGACAAAAATATTGTTGGCGCCACTTCAAACCAGCTACAAAAGCCATCAATCAGACAGCAAGAAATAACGTTTGAAATTGAAAAAACTTGAAATTCATCAAAACTCAAAAATGTTCAAAACTGAAAATTTTTACAAGTTGGGATCGAAATTTTGTACTCCCCACCCCCCCGATTTTAGAAGGGAAAATCTGAGCAACATGAGGTTATGGCAAACGGTTACGGTTACCTCTAAGCTTTTCATGGACCCAACGAACGTTACTGCATCAGACCCACAAGTCTTGCCATTAGCACTGAAGTTGTTTATTTTATGATACTTTAGGTGATCATTAAAGGTCAAATACCGTATATTCCAGGCATTTAGAGCAACGTAACAGCCATCAGTGCTTATGTCAACAAAAGTAAATATTGCAGTGATTTGACATTTACTATGTAAACAAGGACCTAAATCATTTTCTTGGTTAACCATTCAAAAACCAGTAGTGATGATGTTTTAGATGACAAATCTTTGATAATTTTTTTTAACCCAATTGTTTGAATAGTGAAATTGAGTTGTGTTTACAACCATTAGGAACTGTTACACATCAGTTGGTTCTCAGATTGACTAAAATTTGATTCTTTAACAACTTTAGTCCCTTTTGCTAAGTTTTGCTGGATCTTAGGATCTTGCGAGATTTAAGTTAGTTGAGCTTACTTGACGAGAATTTAGAAACAATACTAACTACTGGCTGAAGACTTACAAACTTCAACAGGAGATTGAACATAGATTGTCACTAAGAATTTTCTTAACTTCAATCAACAAAATTAACGTTACAGTCCTTTAATATTTCCGAGCGACTAATTGTTGCCGCTGAGATTCTTGAGCAGCCACAAAATTTGGTCCGCCAACCCGGACAACAACACGAACAACAACGATTCAGTTTGGTGGACCAGAACGACACCCTTACGATGACTGGAAAGAGCCCCGATAGACATTGGAAAACGGCTGACTATAATATGTCAAGCCAACTCACGAGACTAGAAAGTGAGCAAACTAAATTGCTCAAAACACTTGACGGACATCTTGCTGATGGGAAAAGTCAATTTGCTCAGAAAAAAAACAGTATCTGCAGAAAGAGCATATCAATGTTTCTTCGAAACTTACGATGAAATGGAAGAAAACAGACAACTGCAAAAGTTATTATTAAAACCAAAATTTTTTGAAGTTTTAGACAATGACACCAAGCGTATCTTAGAAGAAAAGAGTCAAGTTTTGCGATGAGTAGTCGAAAAGGTCCCTTTCTCCGAGATCTTGAACGTTTCCGCACAGAATTGGTTGACTGTCGTAAAGACACACTACAAGCATACGTGGAAGCTACGAAACCAATTTATAAGCTGTCAAAGTTGGAAAAAAACTTAAAGTCAGAAAATTTAAGCGACTCAAAAACAGACATTGTGTAACAAAATGGAAGAGCAAGTAGAAAAGTTAGTTTAGATATGCACAGAATGGATACAAATAACCAGGCCAGAAGTCCGCGCCGGAGAGTTTGTGGATCACTGATATTAAAAGTCACTATCGAGACCTGATCAAGCTCTACAGGCACAGCAAGGATTCTGGAAATCAAAGATCGTTAGCTTCATCCGCATCGGTTGGGTTGGTGATGAAGACCCAAACAAAACTGTAATTGATAAGGAAATGCAGAAATAGAAAATGTTTAGGAGAACGTCGAGGTCTCTTTCAGGCATTCTGCTACACAAGGAAGCACAAAACACCCCAATATTGCCAACTCAACTCGCGAAGAAGAAAAGAAGACGACAGGTTGATGAGGTTGATGAAGTTGAGAAACAGAGCAACGACTGCGAGAATGGCAGTTGGAGATAGAGCAGGAACGTGAGGAAATAGAACTTCGTCGTCAGCAAGAAAAATTGCGTTTACAGCAGCAAAAACAACAACGAGGAGAGGTTTTACATTTACAACAACAACAACAAGAACAGGAGTTACGTCTAAAGATGCAACAACAACAAGAAGACGAACTGCGTCGTCGACAGCATGAGCGATACCTTGAAAACGAAAGAAGGAAAACAGAGGCCGACGAAGAACAAAGACGTCTGAAACTTGAGCTGACCAAAGGAAGCTCAAGGGCATCTGGATCAGTGGCGGATGAGATAGAAAGTGTTGGACCAAGACGCAATCATGAAATAACAGCCGGGTGGGCAGAGTCAGTGGCTCAACAGTCTGTAGACGGCCACTATCTCCAAACGTTGTTATCGACCCTGCAAAAATTGTCACACAGGACAGAGTTGACAAACGTTTCAGCACCTACCCGAAAACTACCCCGCTGTTCCAACAGGGTAAAGGCCTTTTCTCAATGCAATTGACAGAACCGAGTATTCTCAAGAAACAAGAAATCCGTAAATCAATCAGAGTAACGGACCAACCATCGCCGCTGACAATGACGATGTTTCAGCAGCAGGGAACGTCAGCAGTTCAAGACAGAAACAGGAGTCAGAGTCCCATTAAAGACTCGCAAAACAGGTCTGCCGAGAACAGAAACAGAAATACACTGAACCAAACCACTCCCCAAGTCATTTACCAACCAGTACCAAGCAGTGGTACCAGTGGCTTGCCAAAGCTAAAACTGACTGAGTTTTCAGGAGATCTTCTGGAGTGGCCAGAATGGTTGGGCCTTTTTGATGTCCTTGTTCATCAAAAGCAAATCAGAGATACGGAAAAGAGGCATTACCTGAAGACAAGTCTAACGGGTCTCAAGCAAAAGCAGCAATATCGGGAATGGGATTCAGCTCACAATCGTACCATCATGCTTGGGATATACTCAGTGAGAAGTTTGGCAGATCAGATGTCATAGTCAATGCTCAATTCAAGAAAATACATACTCATTCTCCAATTCGGCACGACGATTCTACAAGCATTGTCAAGTTTTCAAATGTGGTTACAAATGTGGTGGACACCTTGACTGAAATTGGATACACATCAGAGCTAGAAGCAGAAGCAGGGTTAAGTTCAACAACGAGAAAACTTTCGCCGCAACTGAGAGAACAGTGGTTGCAGTATATGCAAGATCGTCGACTACCGAGAGGCAATTTGACTGTTTTTAAGGAATGGCTTGCCTCCAAAGCAGTAACTCATGAGAACCTTTTAGAGTACCTTTGTTTTAAACGCTGAAGAGTCAAGCAAACGCAAGAATCTCGAAAGTCACTACAAAGAGGGACAACACCGCGTTTGGACTTGTGAAAACTTCAAATCAATGAAAGTAAATGAACGACGCAATCAAGTCCAGAAGTTCCGACTGTGTTTCAATTGTTTGAGACCAGGTCACATGTCCGAGGACTGCAAAAGCAGGACCTGTAGTTTACGCAGCTGTGGAAGGCAACACAACAGACTTTTGCACAGCGAATTACCGAAGAAGGATACTACAAAGAATGTCTCAGATGCTACAACGGCAGTAGCAACTAACATCACCCAAGGAGGACTCCCAGTGGTACGAATTAAGCTGACAAAGAGAGATTTAGACCTAAATGTAATAGCAATGTGTGATTCAGGATCCTCGATTTCATTTAAAGACAAGTCAGTGGTGTCTAAACTTCCACTTCAAGGCCGAAAAGCGTCCTTATCAGAAGCAGGGATCCATGGCTCACAAGATTTCAAGACTGAAATAGTGCCCATAGCTGTTTCAACGCATGAGAAGTTTCAACCATTGACAGCCGTGCAATTCTATGTACACGAGAAACTCAAGTTGGGTGACCAAATTGTGGTGAAAGACCGTTACTCACAGCTGAGGAACTTGCCAAATCAGAGCCACAACCTAAACGAGGTTCAGGTGATTCTTGGACAAGGTTGTTACGACATTCATCACCGTTTTGAATTCAAGAAGTCAAAAGACAAAGCTGCACCATGGACAGTGAAATCAAAGATCGGCTGGGCCTTAAGTGGTCCGCTACCAGCGAAGCAGGCAGCAGCTCTTGTCACAACAGCAACATCAATTGCAGATGATAAACTAGCAAACCAGTTGAGATATTGAGTAGAGATATCAGTTGGTGGGATATCGAGTCCTACGCTTCAAACTGCGATGTCGCCGGACATTCAAAAGAAGAGCAACGAGCAATCAAGACGTTGGAGCAAACAGCGCGACTCAACGGTGAAACATACGAAGTAGTGATTCTGTGGCGAGAAGACGAAGTGAAGTTGCCAAACAGCTTCTACTCTGCAATGGGGCAACTCAAGTCTCTAGAACGGCACGTGCAGAAAGACAAAACGCTATAGAAGCGCTAGCAAGAAACCATTGACATAGATGTCAATGCTGGATACGTTCGGAAAAGTGATCAATCTGAACTGAATTAAACCAAAGACAAACTGCAATGGTATTTACCGCATCATCCCGTCATAAACCCGCACAAACCTGAGAAAGTCCGAAGAGTGTGCAACGCAGCAGCAAAGTACCAAGGTGTAGCCCTGAACGACAAAATTCTATCTGAACCAGATCTGCTGAAGAGTCTGATCGGAAATATTTTTTGCTTCCGAGAACACCCAATAGCTTTATCAGCAGACATAGAAGCGATTTTTCAAGTCGCCGTCCTAAACGATGGCAGTTGATGCTTACGATTTCTCTGGCGTGAAGATCTAGAGCAGAGGATAGAACTCTACGAGTATATACGACACCTTTTTGGGGCGAAAAGCTCTCCAACTTGTGCAAATTACGCTTTGCACCAAGTGCTGAAAGATAATGCAGTCAACGACGAAAGTATCGCCAAAACGATTCAGCCAATCTTCTACATAGACGACTTCCTAATGTCAGTCAGAACACCTCAAGAAGCAATCGAAATCTACCTGAAAGTCAGAGACATCCTCATCGAAGGTGGATTCAAATTGACGAATTGGATAACAAGTGACGATGAAATCAAGTCACAGATCAAAGAGACAGACAGGTCAACGAAGGTTGTGAAAACTTTCGAAGCAGAACCACAATCATCTTCAATCCTAGGACTCAACTGGAAAGTGGACATAAACGGTCTCATTATCTGTCGTGGAATTGAGCAAGAAGTTCCAGCAAAAATAACTCAGAGAATTGTCCTATCCTTTGTCTCAGCAGTGTTCGACCCACTTGGGATATGTTCACCCTTCACCATACGAATGCGGTTTCTACTCAAAAGCAACTCGGCAGCAATTGGTAAAGCATGGGACAAAGAGTTGTCAGCCGAACACTCAAAACTATTCAGTGATTTTTACTCTGAGTTGAGAGAAATAAGGACGATATCGATAAATCGACTTTATTTTGAAAACAGTTGTACAATTTTGAAACTACACATTTTCACAAACGCCACAGAAGAAGTGATGTGCATCGTGGCATATCTGCAAGACGAAGCGACGCTGAAATTCACCTTTGCGATAGGAAAATGCCGTGTGGCAACCATCAGAATTATGACAATACCGAAATTAGAACTCCAAGCCGCAGTCCATGGAGTTTGTCTCAGAATGCAGATACTCAGAAAAAACGATGTCAGAATTGACAAAACCTACCATTGGACCGACTTATAAACAGTGCTACAGTGGCTGCAAGCAGCGCACAAGAAACAACAAGTGTTCGCTGCAAAAAGAGCAGCAGAAATATTGGAAAACTCATCGATGGATCAAAGGAGACACGTGAAAGGTGTCGAAAACACTGCCGACATCGGAACCCGAGGAATGTCCATCGAAGGCCTCAAGAAGTCCGTAGGGCTAAACGGGCCGTCATGGCTACATCGGAGTGAAGATAACTACCAGTACTGTAGCAACAGAAACAAAATTAGACCAACTATTTGACTGCAGACGATAAAGTACCTTCAACCGAATCAAAAACTTCATTGTTTACTGCATGAGGTTCAAGACGAAGCTGAGAGGACCACTCAAAGCTGACGAAAATCATCAAGCAGAACAAATACTGTTTGGATTTGTTCAAAACGAAAGCCTCCCGAATGTTTCGAGGTCGATAGCAAACAGTAAAGAAATCTCCAAAACATTGAACATCGCTAAGTTGTCACCCTCAATAGAGCAAGATGGAACGATTAGAGTGAAAGGTCGACTGAAGCATTCAAACCTTGATTACAATGCAAAACACCTAATACTGTTAACCGCGAAACACCCAGTTGTACAAATTCTGTTTGAGAAAGCACATCAGGACAACCTACATGAGGGCACATAATGCGTGACAAACATGCTTAAACAAGAGTACTGGATCATCGGTTTGAGAAATGTGTTAACAAAAATCAAGTCAAGATGCATCAATTGCAGACACAGAAACGCCAACCCAATACACCCAACGATCGCAGACCTAACCAGAGATCGACTTGATGATCATGTGTTGCCATTCACCCATACCGGAGTCGACTACTTCGGACCCTTTGAAGTCGAGTCCCTACGACCTACCACGTCATTGGACACCAAGTCATGTCTAGCTGCAGTGACAAGATTCTTTGCAAGACGTGGCTACCCCAACACCATCATTTGTGACAAAGAAACGAACTTCGTTGGAGCAGCCAATGAGCCGAAAGCATTCATCAACGAGTGGGACAAACCTAAGATTGAAAGTGACTTAGCACAGAAAAAGATTGTTTGGAAATTCAATCCTCCCGGAGCTCCTCACTTTAGTGGAATCTGGGAAAGACTGGTTCAAAGTAGCAAGAAGGTCATGATTGCAATCATGGACAAACGAAGCCTCACCGACGAGGTACTCAGCACAAAAATGTGTCTTGTGGAGCAAACACTCAACGCAAGACCCCTAACAGCAGTAGGTGATGTCCCTGAAGATTTGACGGCACACACGCCGAATCTTTTCTTGCTAGGACGTAAGAACGCGAGTGCACCATTCATGCCATCCACTGAACGCTACCATGACCTGAGAAAAACTTTCAAGGATATGGCGACATGACCTGGAAAAGATGGACTCGCGAATATCTTGCACAATGTAACCAGAGATCGAAGTGGTCAAAAGAACAAGTGCGAAACCTGAAAGAGGGCGAGTTAGTATGGCTAGTAGATGACTCTGTGAAACGCTGTGAGTATAAACTGGGACGAATCATTGAGATCTTTACTGGAAACGACGGTGTTGTGAGATCAGCGAGAGTCAAAATGGCACATGGAGACCTAAACCAGCCAGTCGTAAAGTCAGCGCCAGTATTCTACGATGGTGTTTCCGAGATCGAAAACAGTGCCAGCGATGTTGGCGCCACTTCAAATCAGCTACAAACGCCATCAGACAGCAATTAAAAAGTTTGAAACCGAAAAAAAAACTTGAAATTCGTTAAAACACAAAAATGGTCAACACTGAAAACTTTTACAGGTTGGGACTGAAATTTTGTACACACTCCCCTTATTTTTGGAGGGGAAAACCAGAGCAACACGAGGTTATGGCACACGTTTAGGGTTACCTCTAAGCTACTCATGGACCCAACGAACGTTACTGCATCAGACCCACAAGTGTTGCTATTAGCACTGAATTTGTTTATTTTATGATACTTTAGGTGATCATTATAGGTCAAATACCCTACATTCGAGTTGTTTAGAGCCGCGTATTAACCATCCGTGCTTATGTCAACAAAATCCGTGCTTATGTCAATATTGCATTAATTTGACATTTACTATGTAAACAAGGACCTAAATCATTTTCCTGATTAAACAATCAGAATTCAGCAGTGATATTGTTATAAATGAAAAACATTTGATTATTTGCTTTAACCCAATTGTTTGAATAGTGAAACCGAGTTGTATTTAGAACCATCAGAAACTGTTACTTAGCAGTTGGCTCTCAGATTGACTAAAATTTGATTCTTTAACAACTTTAGTCTCATTCTCTAAGTTTAGCTGGATCTTAGGATCTTGCGAGATTTAAGTTAGTTGAGCTTACTTGACGAGAATTTAGAAACAATACTAACTACTTGCTGAAGCCTTACAGAATTTACCACGAGGTTTTAAGACAGATTATCACTAAGAATTTTCATAACTTCAATCAACAAAATTAAAGCTGCAGTCCTTTAGTACGTCCGAGCGACTAAATATTTCCGCTGAGATTCTTGAGCAGCCGCAACAGTTATGATAGCGAAAGTCAAAAATATCAACGTTCTCGTCACTCCTCAGTCGCACACCAGCAAATTAAAGCATCAAGTAGTATCTATTATGATCAGTGACCCCGTTCTTCTCACTCTGTCCACTGAGTAGAAGCTCAAAACCAAGAAACAGAACACTATGACCTGAAAAATTATACCAACGGTATCACAGATTTCGTCCCATTAACCTTTTAAAATCTCCTAAAGTTATTACGAATATTAATCCAAAATATGTATTATTTTACCACCGGAGACATTAAAAAAAATGGTGGACTGGAAATTGAATACCTACTCGACCAATGCTCGATCTGTAGAATAACATATTAACCCATGTTTTAGAAATGCAAAAAGTCAACCCTAGCATGAGAATTTTCTCAGCATTAGATATCACGAAATCCTATAACGGATCACAAATTCTTTATGTTAGGCCAAACTACAATAACTTTATATTTTGACACTTACGGAAAAAATGAATTAAAAAATAAACAAGGGATTGCACAAAAAAAAGAACTTCTAACCTGATATGCGTTGACATTTGCCACATTTTCTTTAAGGCTCTGTATTTTGATATCCTTGCTATAGAGGTAACTCATAACACGGCGGTAATAAATTGTGGGACACTGAATGATGAAAAGCAGTCTATATAGGTATCAGAAATAGAAGCAAAATTTTTGTCTCAACCACTATGCAAACAAGCAAGATCAGCCTATTTGTATAAACACCAAAACAATGAATTTTGCTACCCAAACGGAAAGTTTTTTCTACCTCACAAAAATACAGTTTAAACGGAACAAGTGTTTGTTAATATAGTCTGTACAAAAAAACAGATAACACTACCTATTTATTAGAAAATCACAAATATCATTCTGACACTCTTCATTAAAGTACAGTCGGATACGCTTTATGTGATATAGTATTACATTGTGATACATGTAAATTTTATATGCGTGATTGTGATGAGTTCGCATTGTCAATAATAATTATGTACGAGGAACTCGACGAATGCTTCATGCTTAGTACAGTTTTTAACACTGTACAAGAGGTGGAATCAAATGACACTGATACTTGTATATTTTGTAATAATTAAGAGGAACAGTCAGTATTCAACAGAAGTATGGCTGTTATACAAACAGTTTCTAAAGACTGCACTGCGAGCAAAGGCTTTGCCCTCATGTTGGATAAAAAATTCCTCGAATTAAGAGAGCATTGTATATGGCAAGTAGAAGTATATGAAGGTGGCGGCAATACTATCATCCAAAACGAATTACAATACATTGCTCCGAGCCTTGGACACAAAATCTTTAGTCTAATTATTACAACAACTAATAACAATAAACCAACTGTTGAAAGTTTTACAAGCGCAATGTTCGAACTTCGCAATATGATTTTAATGCCGAACATTAGGTGCATAGCTATGCCAAAACTTGCATGCGGATTAGCCAAAATGGACTGGTCCGAAATATCTGCATTACTGTACAATGTATTTAATTCTTCAGGAAAAAGAATATGTTTGTGTGAGTTAAGTCCAAATTACCAAATTCCGTCCTCTACACAATAACCAAAAGAAAGCATCAAAGAAATATTTGGAATTGTAGGTGATGAAATTTAAAACAAATGTGAAAACGATGCTGAAATAACAACTGATCTGTCAAAAGATGCAAAGACTCAATGCAAACCCACACATTTCGAACAAGTCCCCAAGATCAGGACAACTGAACAAAGCATTTCATTAGTCATGAAATTGTTCAAGAAGGATTCAATACACAACCAAAAGATGCAAGTAAGAAATATGAACACTATATCGAGCATTTACAGAAGTTTGGTTTCACACAAAGTGATTTTGCGAACGATGAATTCAGAGTACCACTCAAAATTCTACTAGATGATAAAAAATGTATAATCCCATCACAAATATGACATCGGCCGTACAAAGCAGCAATCCCATATACCCCTTAAAAAATTGCGAATTCAAAAAAAATGTCCAAGAAAAATACCTCTATCTTTGCAATGAGATATAATCCTTATGGCGCGAACTAAAACAGGCCCGAATAAAACGTAATCTATATGAGCACGACGATCTATAAAACTGGTTTGTAAATCCAATTATTATATTGCCTAAAAACTACTATATGAAGCTGGTAATTGACGCTCGCTGTTTCAACTCGATCGCAGATGCAAGTATCTCTAGCGGGCCACTTGAGCGACTTCATGCTTTAAAAACGAGAGTAAACGAAGTGTATTTTACAAGTTTTGACCTATCGTGCGCTTATCATCAAGTACCTCTTACAGAAGAGACTCAGAAGTTCTTTGAACCCCTTCCGAACTTCTTTCGAACTTCTTTAGCAAACCCCTTCCAAACTTCCTTAGTAAACTTTTGCGCAATGCATTTGAAACACGTATAAAAAAAGCAAGCTATTACTTATATTACAAGCTATTACAAGCGCATGATAAACAAGAAACGATCACAGTGTTGCATAAATGTCATGCGTTACTGCGTGAAGCAAACATAGAAGCTGCGCCGGATAAAGCAAAATTCTTCTTGAGAAAAGTGAAAAATCTCGGACCTGTGATATCAAAACGGACATTTAGCCCTATCACTTCAAAAATTGCCAATCTACAAAACTTGAAAACTGCAGAATCAAAGATTGACGTCCTCAGCGTATTAGGAGCAATGGGATTTTATGCAAATTTTGTAATAAATTGTCATATTGACGCAAAACGGCTATATGAGTTAATTAAAAATGATACAAAATTCGAATGGCTAGATAGTCACCAGCAAGTGTTCGATAAATTATAAGCAAAATTTGCGCACGATATTTCGGTCATTATCCCCAACTCAAAATATTCTGCCATATACACGCCGACTCTTCTGATTTAGGGACTGGTAGTGTACTAAATCAACAGTTCGTCGAAGGGGACGAAATTGTTTTTGCAAACTCTCGTGTTTCTGAAAAAGGGGAACTTAAAATGACCCCACAGCATAAAGAACAGTACGGAAAAAGTTTAGCACTACAAACTTACATGCATTATAGGTTCCCGCTACCTAATATACCTTTTTTGTGATCCCAGACCTATAATGTTCCTTTGGTCTCGCCGCGGACAACTATTCCATAGATTCATTAAGTACCAAGTCGTATTTACTAAGTTTCAGAACCTACTGATAATATACACTGCTGGTAAATACCTTTTATTCCCCGACTTGCCCAGTTGACAACTTCCACAACAAGAAACAGGAAAGCTTTAAATTGAACACAAAACAGCCCCAAGAGATATTTGCCTCTACAAATCAGATTACAAACCGATGAATTGTTCGATACTATATTTTGACGAAAAGACAGCATCACCAAAATACAGCTACCTGCTAAGTGCACATCTACCCGGCCCAAAAAAAAGTACCAATATAACCTGCAAAGATTTTAGTACTAAGGACGCAAGTGATGATAAAGAACAGACATGTAGTGCTAAATACAATATTGCAGACAGGTTCTGATACGGACGACAAATAAATCAAATACAAAAATTATCATTAGAAATTGTATCTACAGAAATCCGTGACAATCACACATATGAATAAATACCCGAAGGAGAACATGTAAAAGACGACGTTCTCGAGGATGAAGACTGGTTAGAACTGAAAAAGGTAATGTAGATATGTCTCTAATACAAGAACCAGAACAAGCGAAGAAACAAACAAGCAACGTACAATTAAATTTCGTCATCGCATAACCGACAACTCTACATAAACGTATCCTGTACGGATTTGCTACTGAAAATACGGAGTTTTCTAACTAAGCTCAATTAGACACAGATACAATTCTGCGCGAACAAATAAGTGATCCGGTTTTAGAAACCGTTCGCCAACGGTTAAAGGCAGGCAAGGAACTGAGGAGTACAAATCCAATCAAACATTGTAGAGGACTACGTGTCCACAAAAATGTAATTAACCTTCTACTACTAAAAGAACAGTATGAAGTGTGGTTACAATAAACCAGACAGCAGACGAGAACTGTTTAAACGATACAAAAATCTGTGTTCCATTATCACTATTTATGAAAGGCTTTGAGTTAGCTCGTGATAATCTGCTCAGTGGACAACGTGGGAAACATGAACATTTAAAAACATCAGTAGATTCCTCCAGTAGCCTGGAATGTACAAGTGGGCTAAAATGCTAGTACATGACTGATTGCCAAAAAAATAAATCACACAGACACGACCTGACCAAAGCTCACTTAGAACTATGGGGAGAAATAAACAAAAACTCTATTACACAAATTACGTATTGAACGCAAAGGCCCATTTAGGCTTTCTAGTTACAAAATCAAATTTTGCTTAGTTATAGCAGTTTCTCTCCTTTTGTTTTACAATTGTACCCAACAAAAAATGCTGATGCACCAGAAACTGTTAAATTTTTAGAGAAATCCAATAAACAATTCAAAATCCCACAACAAATGGTCCATAACAACGGTACCACATTCAAAAATAAAGATTTTGTGCATCGGACGCACGAATTCAGATTTACATTAAAACCGCAAATTTCATAATCACCTTGGGAAATAGCAAGCTTGAAAAATAAGTTAAGAACGTAACTGGTTCTAACTGGGCTATCCCGATTAATAGATTTCCTTTTGCATATAATACCGCATTAAACTATAGAAGAGGATATGCTCCGTAAACAATATTTGGTTTTAAACCGCAAATTCCGATTTCTTTTAAGCTTGGGTTACTACAAGACAATAGATGGAATTGTTTTTCGGAGTATTGTAAAGACTTTCTTTTACATACTCACTTTGAAAAGTCTTGTCAAAACAAGAATGTAGATAAACTATTACAAAATGAGTTGTCTAGAACTACACTTCAACGCGAGAACAACATCAAAAGCATATATAGCAAGACATATACACGCTGTCGGCAAATTACAATCAAGGCACACTAGTATAGGGATAGATTTAAATTGGGTAAACCAAGCAAAGTCGCTCGTAAACTATAACCAAATGATCAAGCTAGGTGACTATTGGAAACCAAAAAGCTACTAGAATTAGGTTCTATGCACTATAAAGATACCAGAGAAATTACTAATTCTGTGTATGAAATTGTTCACAACTCGACTGCAAAAAAGTAAGTATTACAAAGAAACCATTAAGTAGAGTACTCTCCAAAAAGACAAGAAATAGACACTTTAGTAGAGAATTATCGCACTAACTATGATGATTCACAAGCCTACTATGATAGGTTCAACCAGTATTCAATCAACAACTTTAATCACAACAAACGTTTGCTAATCCAGAATAAATGCTTTGGTCTATTGTTAACAACACAAACAATCAGGTTGAACAAATGAAAACTTCACAACGAGTTGAATATTCAACTATTGTTCACACGTCCCGTAGTATACCTAAAAGTTCCAATAAAAACAAATAGTAGGGACAATGAAAGCACAGCACATATCAAAATTCGATTAAGTCTCCAAAGTTGTTCACAAAGTACTACATCCAATTCCCATAAGTTTTGCCCGTCATCAATTAAACCCCCACACAGTGAAAACGAAATTTAATCTTAACCAGACATCCAATTCCCATAAATTTCGCCCGTCATCAATTAAACCCCACACAGTGAAAACGAAATCTAATCTTAACCAGACTTGTTCTAATGTCAGACCGCAGAGATGGACTGAACCTAAACGCTATGGCATTGCAATTCCATCGGAATTCATTCCAAAAGTTCAAAAAAATTATTCTTTTATACAATTTTTTTTATTTAATATCAAAGAGTTATTCAGCAAAGCATACGTATTATAAATTTTTTTTTGTAAATTATTAACATTATTAACGCTATTGAGCCGGAGCATCTCTTATTAGTTTTATAAACTCTCGTGTTAGAGTTAAGTCTCTGACAAGGAGCCCGCATTCCAGGACAGCAGCCAAACCATATAATTGTTGAATCGCTCTTGCTGTCTCTGCGGTCCACCACACACGCCTGAGCTCATATACGCAGCTTCATGGCACTCATGTTTCGGTGCTGTTAGCTAACGCTCGAACTAATTTTGATAGAAAAATATTTTAATACAATCCTATTTTATTTTCAAAAGTAATTGAAATTTAGAAAAGTTACCTCTTCCTCCTGCCATTATTTTAAGTAATGCACTGTAGCAGGACATATATTTGCATGTTCTAATAAATTTCTCTTTTTATCAGTTATACAATATTCCTGCGCGACCCGCAGCGAACAAGCCTCCTCTTAGGGTAGGACAATTTGAGCAGATATATATTGCTCAGGAAGGAACAATTTCATCTCTCTGGAATCTAGTTCCAAATTTAAAAGTTCGTAGGGAAAAAAATGTCTCTTTGAACAACTTGAGCAGGGTTTTGTGCATAATTATTAGAGTTAGCCTAAATTTGTATTCAGGAAATTTCTCTATTTATAAGAGAATTGACATATATTACAAGTAGTGAATTTTAATATTTGCTCTACCCTATCGGGCAAACCTCTTTCGCCCAATCAGAGCTGAGAATTCAACCAGTTTTGCAAAGAAGAATAATCCGCACTCGATGTCCTATCTAAAATAAGCAATGCAAAGTTCAATCATCCCCCAATTCAAATGACAAATTGCTGTTGAATAAATTAAGCAATCAGAGACCGGTATTCTCCCATCTATGCGGATGGACAGAAAGTCTCAATTAAAACAAATCAATTCTTTTTTCTGAATCTTGAACACACTGATCAAACTCCAGCTAATTTTTAAATTAATTCTCAGAATGAACGCTCAAATGGAGTCTCTGCTCCCCGAGGTGGGAAAAGCTGTCGAAGGACATGTAAAAACAAATACATTCATAATATCACACATTTCTTTGTGACCATAACTTTAGTTTTATCTATATCCCGTGTAAATTATGAAAATCACAATCTTTTAGATACAAACTTAGACTCAGATTTAAAGCCGCTTAGCATTCTTTAAATTCAAGAACTGTCACATCTTTCAAGTTGCTCTTTACAGTTGCTGACATATGGACGCTAATCATTCGTATTCACTAAAAAAGTTGCCCCTTGTAAAATTGGAACGCAAAATATTGAAATTTCAAAAATATAAGGACAAATTTCAAACTTCTCTTCAGGTTCAAACTAGGAGCTCTTATGTGTAGAGCAAGTCACCAACGCATAGGCAAGTCTTTTGGCGTACTCGACGCTAGTGTGATTGACGCAAAACCGTAGTACAATCACCACAGATCTAAATCTAACCACAGATCAGTGTAGGCAGGCTAGAGTAACTGAAAAGTTAAAGATGAACGAAAACGAAATTCCGATTAAAGTTAATGTGAGAATAAATTACGTCAAAAATTCCAGGGCAAATATTTGAACAAATCTAAACGAATGTGAAGATGCTGGTAGGATAATTCACGATACGTTAGTAATGTATAATCAGGATATAAATATAAATGATAAACTGCGGGAAGTTTCAGTAAAAACCTGGCATAATATTCTCCTGCCTTGCACGTTATCAGAAGCCGGTTGTCAAATTGCTTCACCCGACCCCCATGCTTATTCTTGGGAGTAACAAGATAATTGCTTGTTCATTCTATGAGAACTATTTGAAGGCCAAATGATAAAATTAGGAAACAGTTATTGTATTTCAAAGTGTCAGAAAAAGAACAAAGCTTTCAATTTCAAGTGTACAATAATCCTCAATTACTATGCAATATTGACACTATAGTTTATCCGTTGCCATACGACACACCATCTGTTGATTTTACATGTGGATTTAATATTATCACAGGAGAGGCACTCGAACCTCTACCTGCTCTGTACCTAGAAATACAAAGTTTCCGAAGAAAGTAATAAGTTTGCTTAATATCTCCCGAACAGAGATAGATTATGAGGCGCAACAATAATACTAAATTCGACTTCTATCAGTACACCAATTTCCAAAAACTACAACCCTCAGAAGTAAATACTATACATTAAGTTTATGAACCAGAACGTTCACTGAAAAAGGGACAACTTGCACGCTCGCGTCTCAGGCTTAACTTGGCCGGTTTTTTTGTTAACTAATAACAGATCTATGTTCCTAGAGATCAATGGCAATGCAGTCTGGCTCCATCATTGCCCAAAACTTATTCGCCATTCGAGGAACTAATACTTGTTAAGATAGTATAACTGTGTTATATAAAAATAAAGTTCACTTTATAAATCCAGTTAGCAGGCGAACTTTTACTACTGGTTAACAACAATCATGTATCAAGAAGCAAAATAAATTTTTTCAACTGGACATTAAAATTGGTTATTCTTGGGTTGATTTTACCCCAAGTATAACACAAGTTACCTGTCCAGCATTATTTTCACCCAGAAGAAAGAAAAAAATTAATGTCATTAAACTTAAAAACCAGACAGAAAATTTTATTTCACGTATATTGCATATTGGGTTGATGTAGCTTTAAATGCTTAAATGAAGGACGCAGCACAGGAAATTGCTCGTAAGTTAATAGAAATTCAACATAACAAAAGGCAGCTTAGTGGTTATAGCACCTACTATACAACAACAACAAAATATTTAGATTCATTAATCTGGAGACAGTTTTTGCATAACCGGTATGTAAAAACCTTCGGCCGAATACACTATTACTTAGAGCAATGCGGAGTTACATTTGTGAAAATCCTGTTCGTGAGATTTATAAATGACAATGTACTTTGCATCATTCGAGCACTACAAACATATAAAACAAATGAGGCCTCTATGAGTTTCTGAAAAGTATTACTACCAGCTACTTTAATTATACTATTCCAATCTATAAAAAAATCTATTTTCTGTCGTGAAGAGCAAAAGGACAACTCTGAACATCTAGTACAAGTCCCAAATTTTAAACAGCCGACTATAAATATGTATCCTCCGATAAAAACAATAAGACATCAAAGAGAATATCAATCTCATAATGATGATTTCCCCACCACTCTGGTGTAATTAAAGACTTAACTAAATACACTTATAAACAATTTGTATTAACCATTTAGAATACTAGCACTTCTTCCTTCCGGCATTGGAGAACCTAATGGGCCCCCATTCAGCATCAGAAATGCTTATTGACATCATTGAGAAGTATTTGTTGACACCACACGAACAACAACAGAACGAACATCAACACGCCCAACAACCACAGAACCAACAACCACAGAACCAACAACAACAACTAGGGCCATCGCAGCTCCAAACGCCAACAGCATTAATATTGCCCAAACCCATGACAATACAGGACAGAATCCAAAAGCAAATAAAAAGAGAGGATTAAGTGTCAAACCGAAACTTCAAGGGCCACCCTATGCATGACTTGAGCCTGAATTACAAGCTACAAAACTCTATTAATATCGACAGGCTCATATCCTACAGTCTCAAAACAAGAATTTATCGCGCAAAAAATTTGCGGATTGATAAACAATTATTTTCAGTCCCCTTTCACTTATTGACAGCCAACTTAGACAACTCAGAGAACAGCTATATCCGCAATCAAGAACAAATTTTGATGAAAGAAAGATATAATGACTTTATATTTTTTATAAATTAAATCTGACGTACACAGTCTATCTGTAAAATTTTCTATACCTGGTTTTGCATTTGATTTCTTTTTTGCAATTTTAAACAATCTGGTGTTGTGTTTTCATTTAATCGCCATTAAGAACTGTGTCGGGATGTACTGAAGTACAAGTTATTTTTTTATTGAATAAAAAATATTTAGTTTTACTAAGTTAAGTATTCAATTACCTTACTCTAAAAATAGAATGACGCAATTCGATAAACCATTCAGGTTCTGTAAAACGCTCAACGGACATTTTACAGTTGTACTCTTTGCCGTTTTAACAGCAGCGAATAATATCGCTGCTGCAATTCAATGTAAAAGGAATTATCCCGTCATAGAAGCTAAATATACCAAAGCAAAAAGTACAGCGATTGAGGAAGTAAGAAATTAAAAGTGAGATATCACAACAAAAATTTTCTGGAGTTAAGAAATAATTCAAACTCAAAATTGATAACCTTTTCTCATCTATATCGATTGACGAATAGTTAGAGATAGTTTTCAAGTCAAAACTTTATTCAAAGAAGAATGATAAGTTACTGATGATATTCTGAGCAAAGTTCTCCTTAACTTTCTCGACCCTTTCCCTTTAAGTTAAGTTTTTATATCTTTAATTAATTTCTTTAACAATCAAATTGCGCTTTAAATTATATCGATGTTAAACTTTTTTTTAATTCATATATAAATCTTTTAACCAAAGTAGTTAGTCAAATTTACTTATTAAAATCCTTAAGCAATTTTGTGAGACTCAGATTTAGAAAGATAGCTTATACTATCACCATCGAGTCAGAAGCTTAAGATAAACTTCCCGCCGCCATGCCCTTAGTATAACACCAAGCTGAAATCTTTCCAGTTTTTTGTCATTAATTGCAACATGAGGTCAACATATGCTTAGCTTGATCACGTCGCCATGGGTTTAATCAATTTCAACAGTTTTTTGATCAAGATGAATGAATATCTCCTTGAACTCAAATTACCTATGCTTATGGAAAAGTTATAAGTTTCTTTCTATTTTGCCTTGATTTGCAGTAGCCATGTCGCGTTCTCGCAGTTTAGGCCCCTGTAAGTTTCAAATTGTAGCTACTGGTACGGAATCAAACCCACTATTAAAGAAAGTGGCTACGACAACAGAGCAAATGAAAGGATTAATTACAAGTGATTATATGCTTGAAATGTGAAAATAATTGAAAATCCTGGTTTCTTCAAGAAACCGAGAAATGTGAAAATCTATCTTCAATCATCTACTGAATTTTTCAATAACTTTGATGGTGAAATCTGTGTCTACAAAAGATGTTAATCGAAGAAAATTGGTTGAACAAGAAAAGTTCCTGGTTGGCTTAAATGTCATAAAATCTAAATTAAAAAAGTTGAAAAGTAAATTTCCGCCCTTTAGCGACAAAATTTTATATTATTCTTAAAGCTATCTCAAAGTAAGTTACTGCAGGAGCCATTAATTCCCTGATTTGCATTCATTTGCTCACATTCACAGACTGTACGAACAAGGAGGTTCGGTAAGGTTCCTGTACACATAATGTTTTGAATCTGCTCAACCAAGTTTTTGACTTAATTGTCCACCAATTGAGGAAGAGATAGATAAACGTTAAAAAAATCACCTATTGTTCAAAAATTATTGTTGTTCAAAATCGCTTGAAGCTACAACCACTACAAAAGTGAAAAAACAACTCATTAGAGGGCCGATGATATCTGCCATTAAAAAGAGTAAGACACCAGACAAAAAACAAAAACTTAACACAAAGAACAAGTATTACTATTGACCAAAACTCAATGTCAATCTGTTTTTTGGCAAAAAAAAACATAAGGAAAAAAATATGCAGTCAAATAAAAAAACTTAACTAAAATTATATGCATTTTACCAGAAAAAATATGATACGTCAACTTATGAGAATAATAAACAACCCGACAGAAAGCAAAAAGGGCAAAGTTAGAAAAGAAAACTTTAACAGTTTTTGAAAGCAGTTGATTTCAAAGTCATGAAAGAAATTAGCTATCATCTCAAATCAGCAAGGACTTAGTCTATACTTTCAAACAAAACTATCGAGACATGACAACATCCAGAACCTCCTACGGCTACAAAAACAAATACAGACAGAAATTTAGAAAAGTTATTTCAATTTTGCGATGAAACAGTTTCAAAGCATATAAGATCAAAGTCTATTCAATAAAAAAAACTGACAATAATCAATCACGACTTATTTCAACGCCAATAACGTGGTTTTCAATTTGTCATTAGTAGGCCATTAATGTGATGGTCGGAAAAAATGGCAAAAAGAACATCAAAATATTAAAAATGTCATAAAATAAACAATATTTACGAAAACTTGTTTTGACGCCAAATAATCAATTGTTTTAAAAAAACCGCAAAAAGACAAAACTATAGTTAACTATAACAACAATGCAAAATTTCTGTTTGCGGAGACTACGCTGAAAAATTGCAAAAATAGGATGGAAGTCGGCAAGTCTCAAATTACCAATAACCTTTGAAAACAAAAATTTTCAAAAGCGCAAGGCATACCAAACGTAAGCGCTCCACTTAAAAAAGGTAAACAGTTTAGGTTTTTACTGCTTAGGAGGTCCACTGTAGATGTCATTGCTGAGACTGAGTTGAATGAGTACGCATTAACATCAGAAACAGGCAGAACTCAAAATTTCAAAAAAAAAGTTTAATGCGAAGGGCGTTGAACCGAAAGAACAATATGTTTTCCGCTCACTTATATACGCACAAAGGCCTCCATTTCTCAGAAAATTTGACCAAAAAAAATTTTTAGGGTTGATTGAAAAGCATTCTGGTCTGTAACTAACATAAAAATAAATAAAAAGTCATAATAACAATTTAAAAAATATATGCTGCGCCGCATTATTATCCAATTAATTTCAGAACTAAAACATTCCGCAACTAGAACAAAAAGGTTGCGGCTACTGCTGCTGCTTGTCCAGTACAATGTAAATTGTTCCGAAACAGTTACCAATGTTACCGAAACAGCTGATTCGACCAATCAACACAGAAAACAGGCAGATATCAAAATTTCAAAAACAATTTGCAAATGGTGTTCAACCAAAAATCATATGTTTTCTGCTCATACCATTATTTATTCTCAAAGGCTTTTGGTGCCACAGTTTGACTAGTCAATAATTCAAGTTTAACTGAAAAAATTCTGGTCTGTAACTAACACAAAAAAAGACAAAAAAGGCAAAAACATTTCCTAAAACTATCTGCAGCGCCGCATTACTATAAATTTTTTTTCTGAATAACCAAAACACCACAGCTAGAACAAAAATGGTACTTATATATGCTGCTTATCCATTCCAATGAAATTTCTCCAAAAGTTACCAAAAAATCTAATTTGACCACAAAATCCTTATTTCAAATGTGAGTCAGAAATTTCGGACGCTTGTTGATTTTTTTTAACAAAAAAACTGTTTTGTTTCGACCGAAAACATTATATAATTATTATTGGCTCTACCAAAATTATTTAGGCCATTTGATTGCTTAGACTCAATCATACGACCAGAAAAAAGAACATCAAAAGCTAGCAAAACACAACTTAGCTAGTTAAGTAAAAACTGCTAGTTAAGTAATAATTTACGAAAATTTGTCGGAGCCATAGAAACCATGAGCTTCAATCCTAAAACACAGTCATTTACTCATGGAATTTATTGAATAAAATAGACTTTTTTTTGAACTATTAAATGAACAGAAGATTTTATTTTTATTGTAATTAAGAAAGCAAAAGATGTTTCCACAAGGACGGTCACAAAAGACAATCAGAATCATTTTTCATTGCAATAAACAACCATGAGACCCAAATTGGCCTTGCTGTCGCTGCGCGGTTTTTCAAAAACCTATTAGTTCTGTAAAATTGGGTATAAGTTTTTTGGCAAACAAAAACCTTAGTTTATCAAAAATAAACTATGTATTCTTTTATTTATCGGTTTAAATTATCAAAAAACCGCAAAATTTTATTTAAAAAAAATCAAAAGAACCGGAGAGGTAATTAACTCATATCTGAATAAAAGAAAATTGCAGTTTTAATATCTGCAGTTTTTATGTCTTCACCAAAGGTAAAACTGAACAAAGTGGAACAAATTGAACCAATTGTTTTGGCGAAATTTCAGACAAAATTTTGAAATTTTTTCATTGTTTTCATAAAAGGCTTGAAATATGATTATATTTCAAGCCTTTTATGAAAACAATGAAAAAATTTCAAAATTTTGTCTGAAATTTTGCCAAAACAATTGGTTCAATTTGTCCAGGAACTCTCTTCTAGCTTTAAACGGAAAACTAATGAGACTAGAATTCACAATTTTTCATCTTTCAGCAGAAATTGATCAAACTTTATGCAAAAAATACGAAAAATGTGAACAAAACAGCGGAAGTGAGCCTAATGTTCACAAAATTTTAAACCTCCGTAACTCCTCGGACAAAAAAAAACAAAATTTAAAAAGCTTTTTTTTAATTCTACGTTTGGCAAATTTTATAATGATACCACTCACAAACCTGTACGATGAATATATCGATCGGCGAAAATTGACATAACAAAAAAAAACAGTTGAGTATATAGTTCCTCCCCCCACTAAAGTGGGTCGGAACAGTTATTAAAAAAATGGGGTGGGCAGGGGTGGGTGTGAATGCAGTTTCAGATCTTGACACCGTCAGTGTGATTTAAGATCTGACTAATCAAACAAGAAATTTATCCGTAACAGAGAAAAATCTGCTTACCTTTTCCGTTTTTCAAAGCTTTCGTATCACATACAGCCACACTAAATCTATAAATATCAATTCGGAGTACATTTGAACTTTGATGTACAGAACAGCCTCGCTTTTGATAATCAAAATTATTTACTGGCGTTGGTGTTTATCAGCGAAAAAATGTGCGCATTGAACCTTTTGTTTTTAATCGAATCACTTGAAAGTCTTGTTATCCGGGATTTTCAACAAATCAAATCAAACGTCTTTTGAGGAAGAACAATTAAGCTTAGAGATTATTCAAATTTTAATAAATTCCTCCTTTTGTTATGAACAAAACACAACTGTGAACAAAAAGCGAAAATCGGAAAGCAAAGCTGGATTAAAAACAGTGACGAAATCAAATTTAATCACAATTGACCCGGGATTTTTGGGTGAAATACAACTGAAAAAATTATTTTTAGCAATTTTTTCAACGTTTTGATTTTCTTGTGAACTAAGTCGTCGAGACGTACGTCAACTGTTCACAAAAGTAAAAATGGGACTAAAACTACACTGACGCAAATGCATCACGAATTAATATTTTGGTAATAAGAAAGATTGTTTTTTTAAGTAAATTTCTGGTTTTACATTTATTGAAACCAATCCTTAAAAAGGCTCAATTTAGGTTTGCATAAAAAACATCAATCAGTCTTTGTTAAATACCGCTATATTTATGATAATTCAGCTCTAATGAGATGATAATTACATAAAAGTTTAAAGAAAATAGAAGTTCAATGCACAAATTTTTATCGCAATTTCAACACCTACCTTAACCCCCTTTCTCTTTCAATTCTAAAACCGAAACGAATTCGCTGAGGAATTTCCCTTTTGCTAAATATTTTAAAATGTAGCTTGTTAAAAAAAGAATACTTTACAACAGATCAATGAACTGAATTGTTTTGACTTACCCTTCATATACAAACTGCCAAAAATTGCACTTCCGAGCTATGAGACAGTTTGGCAGGTCAAAATATTAAATTTTGCGATTTTTATATCCTCATTTCCTAAAATTTTTCAAAAA
This sequence comes from Convolutriloba macropyga, assembly GCF_964194025.1. NCBI lineage: Eukaryota > Metazoa > Xenacoelomorpha > Acoela > Convolutidae > Convolutriloba > Convolutriloba macropyga. The sequence continues at coordinate 45,823,963 of NC_134474.1, forward strand.
TTTATGCACTATTTATGAAAAATTCGCATGACCTTTTTTAATAAGCAATTAATCCAATGCCATGAAAACGTGTTTTATTTCCATCAGATCCGTGGTGTTAAACAAAATATTTGATAAAATTTAATCAATTTTTATTTTAATCTTTGCGACCTAATTTTGAAAAGATGGAAAATCCCCAAAAGGATTAGGCTTTCCTGGTCTCACTTCAACCTTCGAGATGGGGTGAATTATTACGTCCTGTAATTACTTGAAAACAAACAATAGGCAAATAAAATTATCATTTCATTGGTTAGAAAAGTAAACTGTAACCTTAATTTAACTAAGCAAAAAAGGGCAACATGGTACTGAATTCATCTTATGAAGTAAAGCACTTCGTTAGGTAAAGATTAAAATTTATCATTACGTTTTTGAACAGGTAAATTTACTTTACAACCGTTTGGTTAAAATTTACCATCCCAAATAGATTTATTTACGAATACAAAACTTAAAGGCTCCGTGAGCTATTATATTAAAAATGTATTCTTTCCCCATACTTCTTTTCTTTCCAGTGAGAAAAAAAGTTGAAAAAAATAACTTTTAACCCCCCCCCCCCCCCCCCGCCCCATATTTCTTTCCAGTGCAACAACCCCCCCCCCCCCCCAATATTTTTTCCGAATATTTTTAGAATACAGCAAGATATGAAGATTTATTATTTCGATTCTAAATGAATTCGGCAAAAGAAGCAAAATTTTTTGAACTCTTCCGAAACTTCCTCGTGCTCTTGTAAACTCAGAGAGAATGGTTTGTTGCAGTTTTCACAAGTTAGAACTCGCAATCCAACTGAAGTTGTCTTGGCAATGTATTTCAATCTTTCTGAGTCTTCGATGTTCCATAGTCTGATCGTGGAATCTCTTGACGATGATGCAAGCCATTTCCGGTCATCTGAGAGGCAAACGTCATTGACCCAGTCCTCGTGACCTTTGAGTGATAGTTTGACCTTTCCTGTTAAAAAATTCGTAAATTTGCATTTATCGATGAGAGCATAACGAAAGATCAAATGTATAAAGACAACTTTTGCGATTGATTGGTGAATTGATGGTCTTGATTGAGGTTCTGACTGTCAATAAATGTGCTTCATCGCTTACTAGTCAAGCTTGACTATGTTTCTTAATTTTACCAACATTTATTCAAAATTGGGGAACATATATGCGAGGCAGGCTTTTTTCTTCAGTCAAAATTTTACTTTTGTTCACGTATCGTAGAGAAAAAACCACCATTCTGTAGCCCTCAAGACCTAGTTTTGATTAAATAAAAAATATCAGAAATTTGAAAAGGGGAACAGTTCAAAGTTTCGAAGGAGGAACGGGAAAGAAAAAAACCATCGCTCCGGTAGATCGCGTTGAAATTTAAGATAAAAACAAATGGTGAAATTTGTAGTATATTTAGTTAGGTTAATTGAAATTCTGAATGTGACGAGTAATTCTTCACATTTTTAAGCCTGAAAAAAACGATTTTAATAATTTGACCAAAAACTCAAAACGAAAATTCAAATATTTAGTTTTTTCTCAAAATACTCTTAAAAATGTTTTATCCGTCTCTCCGTAGGAAATCCGTAAGAGATAAAGCTTCTCTGTATCGAACCAATTTTTTGGAGAATAGAAGACTTCAGACAAATTAGGGCTCCTGAAATAGCAGAAATAAACAATTAAGCAAATAGTTTAGCGAAGCAAATAACAAAAAATCATCATAAGAACTAAGCATTTCAATATTTTCCAAACTGCTGATACTTAGGAAATCAGTTTGCAAGGCATGAACATCAAATCAACCAAATTCGTTTTTGAAATGTAAAGAAGGTAACCTTCTTTTGTCTTTTGTTATTTGTATCCCTTATATTGTCGGAGCAGGTAGTTCGAACTAACCTCTTTTTATATAATGCAAAACAGAAGAATTTGAGGGATAAAGACATTAGTGATCGCCAGATTGAAAAACTTAACATATCTGTTTATATTTGTTTGGAATTATGAAGAAAAATGTTTTTCACTTCTGTATTTTGAAATTGCTCTTCGATTTAATCTTTTCGAGTCTGTGGAGTTTTCAGTAAATTGAAAAAGTGGTTTTAATGATTGTGAAACTCATACAAAAAACGAGTGTTTTAGAAGGGGTGTTTTTATCCCTTAAAACTACCAAATAAGAACCTTCAAAACAACCTTTAACTTTGCTTTTAAAATAAGACACACGTAGAAGCAGAGGGCAGAAACTGTCAGAGATCTTTAAAATCATACTTGCTACAAACTGAGGTTTTATATATGTTGAAAAAATTTTTTTAATTCTAGCTGGTAACACATCTAAGCCAATTTAAAAAACAAAAATGGCCCACTATATTAAGGAAACACAAGAACTGACAAAATTTTTTAGAAAGCTTTCGAAAAATTTACATCAAAGTTTAGTGCCAAAAATACAATTACCCATAAAATCAGCAGAAAAATCAATACGTAGTTATTTGGAAAAACCAAAAAAGACCTAAAAGAACGGTGACGAATCTTGATTAAAGATCAGTTGCCAAAAGGAAATTTTTAAATGAGTTTTTCTTTTGGTGTTGGGCTTCTATTTTATGTTTGTGTTAGTATGTAATGAATGTGTTGCATGTTAGTGAGGTTTTTCTGTGTCTGTGCTGTTCAATTTGTGCTAAACTTATCCTTGTAGAATATGCTGGAAAATTTTCATTTTTTTGTCTACTGAAAACAGACGGCACATTGTTTTGTTTCAATCGGTACACGTAATTTTTCCAACTTATATAAGTTAGTGTGGGATACTCCCAACGCTTTCTCTGACAGAAATTTTCGACTTATTTTGCAAGGTTAATTTTGAGAGGTGGGTTAGGATATACTGTACTAGACACAGACTCCCACGAGCCATCTTGTTTGAATTGTATTCTAAAAAATGGAAAAAGAACAAGGAAAGTTGGTAATAAGCGCCCGCACTAATGTTCCAACCCATCAAATGCCACAACTAAAATTTGAAGGTTAAAACAACTTAAAATTTATTTGTCACCGATGCGCATCCTCGATTAACTATTTGGAAAAACTCCTGCTCCTATTACTTCAGCAGATACACCAAAATAAATTTGAAAGCTCTTTTTGCCGCCAGAGAGATTTGCATTCCAGATCAAAACGAGAAGAGGTGCAAAGCATTGAAATTGAAAGTTTTTTTTGTTATTTTCAATAATTATGCCATGTAGTTTTTGCCATCCTCAAATTTCATGGACAAAAACTGTCATCTCAAAAATTGTCATTTCTGACACAAGACTCAAAACTGTTGAAATTTTGTACAATTGATATAATAAACACTTTGGGAATTATCATAAAATAAATAAAAAGCTTCTTTTTGAGTGAAAACTCTGTATTATTCAGAGCTCCAATTTCATTTGGGAGTTAAGAACTACGTGCCGTACTGCCTCTATTTTTTGTTCACTAAATATTGGCTGATCCGCATCTTTTTCGAAGTGATAGATGTATAGTATCAAGGAAAACTCCTGAAAAAATAATCCTTGAAGAAAAATTCTCAAAAAAAAGCTGTTGAAATTTTTTAAATTTTTGGGTTTCTCATGCTTTGTTTACAATTGTTTAAATTGAATGTGATATGAACCCTATCTTTTCAATTTCTCGAAAAATTAATCTGCAAAACCATTACCGAATAAACGTCGGAAGAATCGCTCTCGAATGACTAGTGGGAGCTCTAATCAATTGCAGCGTGCTTCAATCGGGCGGGGGAGGGAGTGGGGAGCTTAAATGGGACTAAGAAGTTCAATGCAAATAACCACAATAGAAGTTAACATATACCACTATTACGATATAAAGTGAAAAATGGCACCAGTTTCGGAGCACTTTTCATTTGACTTTTAGTATTAAACTGCCGCCAATTGAGTACAGCTGCTTGAAATTGTGAGTGAGAGGGAACTTTAGATCAGGCGAAACGCAAAATGTCAAGGGCGTAAAAGTCACTCGAAAAGTCAAAACGGCCAAACAAAATTTTGCATAAAAAAGGAGACACACACACGTTTACAATAATAGCTTCTCTTCGAGAGCAATTAAAAATTTAATTGATCCACAATGACTGGCTGAAAACATAAAATTTGTAAAAGATTTTTTAAAATTTTTAGTGTATTTCAGTGGAGATCTAATATGTTGTTTCAGATAACTCCTTGTTGTGCCAGTTTCTGCAAGATCAACATCATATGCTAGATTCCAAAAAGATAACCACCCGGTCTCGTCTATGGGAATGCTTCACATTTTTACCTGTTCTCTTCTCAAACGTCTTCCAACCATGCAAAATGATTAGTTACTTTTAAGGTTGGGACAGTTTCTGTGCAAAACGGATCCAATGCCAATAACTCTTGGTGAGTTCAGATGCAAAATAAAGAGAAAAGAAGGATCGGAAGAGACATTTTTGCAGTTGGAAAACGGCAGAGAAAAGGGCACATTTGAGTTTCCTTTAGATAAAACATAACGTTTTCCCCTACTGGTAGTCTTCAAACTCCATTGAAACAAGCGATCATTAACTTTTGTATCACATGGTCACCCTAGTGATAGAATTCAAAATTTTGCAGGTATCTTTCAAGCAATCTTGGACGTTAATACGTGCTACTTCCATTCTCCTAGCAAGATTCTGGCAAAATTTGAATCATCTTGCAAGAACCTTGCAAAATTTGTCATTTAGCTTGGAAGTATCTTGCAAGATTATGAATCCGTCTAGCAGAGTTTCTTGCTAGACTTTTACTTCTACGTTATTTTTTCCTTGGTTACCTGGCTGCATTTGGCGGTTGGTTGAACTGAAATAATTAATCAACCGTCGGAAAATCTAATTATGTGTAATTAAAAACCGATTTTTGGGAATTTCCATTATGATTTTTGCGGTTTTTCCCTCTTCATTTTTCATTCATTCCGGGCTTGGCACCGGCAGTGGCCGATTTACTGAAATAAATTGTAGGTGTATTTCCTACTCAAACAAAACCAGATAAAAAAATCAGAATAAATATTTAAACAAACACGTTTTCAGAAAATGGTCTCAAGTCAAGTTTAAAACTGACTCTTTTCAGATTTTCCAGCATGGTTTTTGTGGTTCCTCTTGAAGAACATTTATTCAAACGACACAGGAAGAAAATCAATTTTTTAAACTGATTTTGCTCCTTTTCAATAGTTTATTAATATTCTGAACAATTGCAGGTATTCAGAATATTGATAAACTATTGAAAGCTAGCAAAGTCAATTTGAAAAATTATCTCCTTCCCGCGTCCCTTGAATAAATGTTCCTCTATAAGGTTTCATTCGTTGACAAAATCCTCCTCGTCAAGAGCAATAATTGAAAACTGTAAACTCCAATACTTGTGATTAATATCAAAGAAACCGAAAAGTTTCGCCTACAATTCTGGAAATTGAATTTGGGTCCACTTTACTTCAGAGAAATCAGTTATGCAGTTCAAATCTCAGTCTGCACTTGTCAACAACCACGACATTTGCTTTCCGCCTGCTGAGAAAATTGACAAAAGCAGAGGATGGAACTATCGAAAATACTTAAAATAAATACAATTTCTTATGAGACATCTTAAAAAAATCTTACATGATGAAGATTTCAAAATATCTGGGATATTTTTAATTTCAAAGATGACGGTTATTATTACTTGACGATAAAAAACTAAAACGTTTATTTCCCTCAATCTCAGCAAAAATCTAAATATTAGAAATAATCAGAAAAATGGACCAGCTATTTTTCTACTTTTTTCTACTGTTTTTTTTTTTCACCTTTTCTGACATTTTTTTTAACATTTTCTGAAAAGTTGGAGTTCTATGAGAAGGTCTTCGAAATTGTCTAGGCAAGAAACACAGCTAACAAACATTACCTTTCACACAATCCCAGACCGAAATAGTTTGATCATAGCTGCTTGACACCATCATGTTCCCGTCCAATAAGCATGAACTTATCGACCCCTCGTGGCCATTTTCGAACATTTTGGCCCCCTCGTGGCGAAAAAGTCCAGTCGCTATATCCCACACGCATAACTTCTTGTCCCATCCACACGATACAACCTTGCGATTATTGGCTGAGAACTGAGCGTGTGATACAACTCCTTGATGTCCGTTGAGGAGTTTCAAAGTCGTTGCGAAGGATCTAACGTCGAATATTTTGATTTGGCCGTCTATGCTGGACGTTATTACACGGGTACCGGTTTTGTCGAATGATAGATGAGTGATGTAGCTCTGAAAATAATCGTTGGTCAAACAAATCATTGATCGTTATTTCAGTTATCCGTTCGCGTGTCCTAACACAGATGCATCGATCGGCATCAGTTGTTTGTTTGCATTATCATAGAGTAATTGTAGATAGAGGAATCGAGCGAAAATTGAGCGAATGCGAATTGCGCTGGATTCCTGTATCTACAAATACTCAAATGTGAGTTTATACTCAGATGCAGCCGTCCAAAAACAAGCGCTAAAATTCGTGCAAGTCTCCATCGAGGTCCATAGATGGTAAAGAAGTTAAAATCAGTGTCAATCAAATGTGTACGTATGAAAAACCTGCTGCTACAAAATTTTCTCTTCTTTGTTTCATGATCGTTATATGGATTGCGCTCGCAAATGCAAGCAAGCTTTGCTACGGTGGGATACTATTTCGCTACTAAGGTCTTATATGGAAGGAAGATAATTACAACTAAGACAAATATGCCACACCAATGACAAATCAATGATCACAATCAAGTTCAAACCTAACGCAGCTCAGATTTTAAGTATTTTTTTGTATAATAAATTAGGACAGAAAACTATTAATGATCTGAAGTTGTTATGATTTCATTTTTCAAATTCATAGTTTTTTTTACATGTTAGGACCTAGAATTGTTTTGAGACTTTTGTCTAACGATGATATCTTGTGAAAAACGTAATTAAACAGAAAACTGGCTAACCTTATGGAACGCTTTGAGATTTTTGATGCTCTTTCCAGATTTCACATCCCATATTTGCAGCACATATTCCACATCACATGCAGAGGCAGCACACTTGGAGTCGGGAGAGATGGCACACGAGTTGGAAATTGCCTGAAACAATTAATTTATGCGTACATAGTGTGACCAAAACATAACTCTACAATTCCACAGATATAGTAACCCCAAATATAAACATTTCAGACGCACAAAAAAAACAATAGTTTCTGCTAAGTGTATTTTTTGGCTCAAAAAGTCCAATTTATCCAATTACTTGCTTTCCGCTAGTATATTCTTTCAACAGTTATTTAAATGAAACAGTTATTAACTGTCAACTATACTCGACAAAAAATTTGTTTCTTCGTCTATTCAAAAAACGTGGCCTGATCAGCGGTAACCTCACTTGCATAAAACTAGTCCAATAAGTGGCTGCGTGTACTGATAAATCGAGTAAACTAACATAGCCGGCAGGCAGATTGCCGGAAAATAGCCGCGATAGACGCTTGTGGCCTTCCATGGAGTTAAAACAACCGAAGAAATGAGATAGGCAGATTGACCACCAGTCCCTTAATAGATCACTAATTTTTTGGGGCTAGATTCGGACTGTCATTTTTACGAGACACATACGATGTCCTAAATAAAAGCCGCTATCGGTTCCCGGCTCTTAATAAAATGATTTGTATATTTTTAGAAATAAAATTCATTAACTATCATTTTTACACATGCAAAAAGTTTTACAAGATTTGCATACAACATAAATTGCAAAAGAGTAGCCTAGTGTTATCATAGTGAGTGTGAGAAAACTGGAAAAAATGATGTGTTTAATTTTTTCCCAAATCAAGTTTGCTTTATTTCCTATTTTGCAATGGCACATAAGTTTTTTGCTCTTTTATCAAAATTATGGTCTGTCAGAATCAGACATGAGTTCTTTATCAAAAGTTTGCAATGAAACATTCAGAAAATGTTAATTGAGCATCTGCATCTAAAATTTAAGTATGTAGCATTCGAAAATATCAGTAGATGCTTCAAAATATTTTTATGTTTGGCAGAACACAGAACATCGGAATTTGATTTAAAAATTGCACAAAAAACGAAAAACTAAATTATTTGTTCAAAATAGAAGGGAAGAAAATAAAAGATGCAAAAACGATAGAGCCCTTAATTGTCTAAACATTAAGGAAACCGAAGTTAATTTTCAACTGAAATCAATTGACTGCATCAGAGCGAATGGACAGAGATCGATTGGTGTGCACACTATAAATTTTAAAAAAGAGTTAATTTTTATAAGAGAATTGTAGCCTGTTGTGCTCTGGTTCTCCGCTAGAGAGATCAGAAAAGGATAAGAATGGGTATATCGGAGAACATGTCAACTTGTTTCCAAATTTTAAACCCTGCCAAATAGTTTGGATGGAATATAGTCTTCAATGTTGGATTGAATTGGCCTCATTCGTGCTCATTTAGTATTCGCTTCTCAGTCGAGAAATCTACTTATTGAGCAGTATTATGTACATATCGGAATACTGCTTTTTAGACAATTCACCAGTACATTAAAACGAGGCTGAATGACGATTGAAACTATTTTTAACAAGTGCCCAAAATCATAACAAAATAACCCAATTAACTCAAATTTCTGAATATCCAGAGTAAGTTGTCATTTTGAGTTTTCGGTTAAAAAAATTTGATATTTAAAATGAGGAGACCAACTGATAGAAAACTTTTGGACAAAATTTTTACACTGTTTATCATCTGTGCTAGTCATTTTAGCTACATGTGAATTAAGCATGAAAAGAAACCCTAATTATCAGAGATCCCAAAGGTTAAAAGGACAAACTCCATTAAATCTTCGCACAAGAAAGTTTTTGCAATAATTGTGAGGTTTTCATGTTTGCTCAAACTTAACTTAAGTTTGCTATCACTGTGACCTCCTCGATGGATTTCGTCCTTTTGACATTTGAATATCCGCTGAGCCAGGGTGACAAATATCAGTAGTTTAGGTATTAATTTGTCAAAAAATGCTAAAAATGGATGTACGCCAATAGGGTGCCAGCTTTATTTTTGATTCTAAGTATACCTTCTCAAGCTTTACTTCAAGACTCTCTAAAAAGTTAGAAAATCAATATAAGAACCTAGCAAACATCGGGCATCTTGCTCAGCACTCGTTCGCAAGCGCACTTCTGTGAAGTCACGAAATCCATTGAGCTTTTAAATTTCATGTTCTAACGTATAGTTAGATTACCATCTGTAATCTCAAGGAGACTAACCAATTTATTGCGCCTTTTTGTACTTCGCGTGTTAGAACATGAATCTTAGTCACCTGAGGTACTGAATGCCATGATACTTGGGCACTTGCGCCCGAGTGGTGGGTACAAAGCCTGAATAAATGAACAGGGTACAAACGCCCGCGTCTCAAGTCTCTAAGATCCTTGGGCCTCTATGATTTCTATTTTATTACATTTAGAAACCCAAAGTTCTCTTATTAACGTAGCAGAAAATTGTGCAATTTTAAGTCATTTAACCTATTGATCACTTATGGTCACAAAAAGTTAGAAAAAGTCGAAGTTGGAAATACCTGAATTTAGAAACAGCTGAGTTACCTCAAGAATGAAATCAGTGTTACGGCTCCTAACAGGTGTGTTCGGTTCTCTGACACAAATAAAACAGTAAAGACATCGTTTCGTGATACATAATTTGTCGGTCAACACTTGGATTCCTCCCCATTATAGATCAATGTAAATCTATAGCTCCCAAATCGGTTCAATTGTAATTGGGAGGCCTATAGATCTTAGACCCAGGGGAACTTTCTTTTCATTACCAGTCCTCTCGGCGGAATATGACCTCATCAAATGATAAAATGATATTTTGCCCTTTTTATAACGGCATTTTTTTTATACCCCCCCCCCCCCCAGCTTAGTGGTTACATAAACAATACCCCCCCATGACTGTAAATACACCATAATGGGGGGGGGCTATAATTTCATGGGGTTAATGGACAGCTCCACTGCTTAACAAGCCTCAGAAACTATTATCAGTGCAAAAACACTCTTTTGTTATTGGTTCGCCATATGAAAACATAAATTTTGTTCAGTGGGGTAGAGGGGGGTTATAGGAGCTGAAATGGGAAGATATAACATTACAGCCCTACCTATGTTGTGATGAGCAGCCGCACCTCCTAACAAGCCTCATAATCAATCATTATTTGGTTGTTGGTTTGACTTATGAAAACATAATTTTTGTTCTATGGAGTTGGGGGGGGATTAGGTGACATTCAAGAGGAAAATCTGAAATTTCAGCACTATTTTGGATTTCACGCTGCTCGCAGCCTAGTATACATTTCCAGAGCAGTGTCTACTTCGAGTACTTTGCTGTATGTGTCAAATTACATGAAGGCCAGCAGAGACAGCTCATGAACAACTGCTTGATGACTGGAGCTATGATTAAAAAATTCGTGGACACCGATGTATGCACTAAAGAAATTGCATTGCAGGTCAGAGAATAATAGAAGTTGATGCCTTGTTTCTCAAAAATAAAGGAACAGCTCCCTTTTCCTATAACAACGTTTTATTTTCATAACCATTTTTGAACAAACTAATTAGTAATCAGACTAAGTTCAGACTTTGGTCTCTGGTCAAAACTGTGTGCGACCGCATTCAAACCTATCCGATCATAAACTTTTCCTGGTGCTGTAAAATTTTGGCTGTACTGTAAATTTCCGGTTAGGAGTTCCGCTGAATGACTCTGAATGAAAGGAAATGCCCATATTGTAAGACTGGGATTTTGGACATTTTTGCGGATGGCAGCCTGCATATCGGACGAAATTTATCCTGTTTGCAAGAAGAAACAATTTCTACCAGAGAAAAATTCAAGACCAGGAGACGTGTATTTGCCCAATTTTATAGCAGGACAACCTGCAGCCTTAGACGGTCACCATTACGTCCACTCTGCAAGACAGTCTTACATCAGAAGCGGCAAGAACGTGGGATTATGCTCTAAGCCTAGTTGAAGAAAGAAAAATTGAGCTATATAAGAAACGCAGCAAAATGGTTACTCTCCATACCATTGGCATTACAAACTTGTTGGTGGGCCATCTGAAGCAATGAAGCAAATATTGAAAGGAATAACTCTCCTAGCCGATAACAGAGGTATGCAGCCCTCATGCCTATCGATAGAATTCAATCGGCTCATTCAAGTGGCATCAATAAGCGCCATCAGTGGCAGCCAAAATGTTGATAGCTAAAGACGCACGCTTGTAAGCCACAAATGACAACAGGACTGTCACCTGTCGTGTTTATGGTTTACGAATGAAGCTACATCACCCAATTGGATTGAATAAACTCTAAATCCAATGAGCGGGGAGACCGCGTATGTTTGATTTTAATAGTCAAATATTGTCACCCAATAGGAGGGGATAGCTTTTGTTATAGTATTGCGAACAATAAGGCAAGAAGTAGCGAATTTGGTGTAGTACGCAAAGAGCAAAAGAGCTGCTGTGATTTGATACCTGAATGATTCAATGATATACTAAAACAAAAAATTTATCGTCAATTGTTAATTTGTTCAAACCACGCTTTGGTAGAACCAAGGTTAATTAATCGCAATTTTCTACAGTAGGTCGAAAAGATCATTATGAATATTTAGCGAAAAACTGAGAACAAAAAAAAGAGTTCCCAAAATGTGACGATTAAGATCTTCGTTCAGGTACGTGTTCCGCCTAATGCGTTCTTTTCACTAAAACGGAATAAGGAACGCATTTTATGAAAAGCTACAAAAACTATGACAGCAGATTTTTTTTGTATCCCAAACCAACTGCTACTGTTTACTGTTCTCTTTCCAGTAGCTTGTAATTAATTATTCAATATGATACAATCAACCCATTCTCCTTTTTCCCGTACCAACACGTCTTACAATCACGTCTGGTTTCGAATATTTTAGGGGAACATTTTTCGCGCACAGTTCACAAGATAAAGTCTTTTAAAAAATGTAAATAATCGATATAGTTTATATCTAAATCAAAATCTACAGTTAGTTTTAGTTCATCCTATTGAAATTTCGTAAAGCACTTGAATTTCAAACAGAATTTTGTCAATCTGTAGCTTACATTTTTCAGCTTCACATCGCAAATAGCACTTTACTATTTTGAGCTTTCGTGGAGGCCTTCCAACAGCAACTGACTATTTTTATTTACAAATTCTAAGTTTTCGTAACCGTTGCCCACTGTGAGAAATTGATGGGTTAACTTTAATAAACATTCCATATATTTATTCACTATAGTATTCACACATAAATGCTATCCTTTTCATAATTTCGAGCTTTTAACCCCTCTTAAAACACTGCATTTAGCAAAGAACTTTATTGATTTTTTTTTCTAGTAATTAGTTGAGACGCAGTTCAAGGATTTAAATGTTGATTTGAGCCATGATCTGGATAGTTAAAAAACTGCGAATTGTCTTTTGCAGCCAGAATTTCTATTTATATGGACTTTTCTGCAAAAAATCGCAAGTTAATATTTCATTCAATTTAGTCTAATTGACGATTTAAAAACTATCGCGGAAATAAGATACTTTAACCGCAGAGAGGACTGGCGTGGTGGACGACTGTGAATTTAAGCGAATCAACTTTAAAAAAGGGCTATGACTTAACTTTACGCTAGTTCAAAAATAGACATTGTGAATAATTTTGACAATAAAGACAAATATTTCCAGTTTTGAAGAAAACGAACTGTTTTTGCTAACTCGCACTGCTATCTGCACACATTTACAAAACTAAGGTTACAATATAGTCTTGGGTCATAATTGTAGCTGACAATTTTGAGTAACTTTATTTTTAAAAATTTAATTTTGTATAAATGTACAATTTTACCGATGATCATAGGTAAATTCAACCTTTTCACCACGTTCAATTATGTACAAAAATTATGAACAAAAGTTGGGGTTGACTTTCTCTAACTTTTCATTGCTAGTCACCGCCGATCTCAAATTCTTCGCCCGGGTAATGAACAATTGAGATCCTTGAAAGTGTCCAATCTGGCGAGGACAGACTTTTGGTTTTGTATGCTTGTAAGCTCGAAAAAATTGATGCTATTTCTTAGCATGAAAATTTTTCGACTTGAACGACATCAACATTTTGTCTAATATGTGCATGCGTACTAGGGTTTGGCCCAGTGCAAGTTGTCAGGCCCAGTAGCGAAGGATGACATGGCAACTGGGAAGGATGACTTCAGCAAGTGTGTCCTTACTACCTGCTACCTCAACTCATCACCCAAAATATATCCAGGTATTGTATCTTGCAATATTGCTTGATGTCTTTGAATAACTCCGTTCTCCAAATCATACATTTGAAATTTAAATTCTTTTAAGAAATGGTGGACCAAATCGACAAGATTTGGTCTGAATTTGGCAGAAAAAAAATCTAAATTATGCCATCGAAGTGTGTTTCAGCAGAAGAAAATTGAACCTACTTCAGAGCTAAAACTCCCATATAGTTTTCTTCCTATACCTGATTTTTTTCGAATATGGGAATACTACGAACTGCTATACCATATTAAAACACAGGAATCATCCTCCCTGAAAGACGCATTGCTTTTACCACCAGCTAATCCTTAACATGTTAAAAGAACAAAGAAATTTGCAGTCAAGAGAACATCGATAAGAAAAATGCACAAAAATAACAATTAAGTTTTTCTAAAACGACATTACATACTGCGCAGTTTTTTCATCAACTTCATTTGAAAAAGCAAATAATTATGAGGATTTTTATCAATAAAATAGGAACGCGAATAAAATTCAACTTTGTGACAGTCGTAAAAATCATTTTCACTCATAGGTGAGGGAACTTTTGGAATTATACATAGTTAGCTCTGTAATATTCTTAAACTGCTCTTCACCAATCGAAGGTCTTTAGTATAAAACAAATTGATCAATTTCAGAGAAAGAAAATCTTCTAAAACTTACATCTAAACAAAATATATTTGTGGGCGATTAAAATTAAACCTAATAATTGCTCTCAAATTGAGTTTGAAACCATTATTGTGAGCCTCTTGGTCTTATTTAATAAAAAATTTCCGCTTGACCGTTTTTGCGCTCTAGATCTGGAACATTCCGTGACTTCTCAAGTGACTTTTTCACGCTTCACTTCTCCATTTAAGGTGACTTTAAATTCTCTCATTCTGAAATGAATTTTGTTGCTAATATTAAAGTGACTGTTAGCGGTAGAGTAACAACGCGGTTGTAGCTTGGTATTTAAGATATCTTGATGTTATCTAGATCGAAAGTTCGAGGACCTATTATTTGCCAGTTTTTACACACACACACACACACACACACACACACACACACACACACACATACAGACAAACAAACACACAAATTCCCACCTACACCCCTAAATTAATTTGCACCCCGCCTGTCGTTCATGAGCAATTCATCCAACGTTAGTGGGTTAATTTTTTGATGAAGTACCTAAAATTTTTTTCAGGAACCATGCACGCTTCGTATCGGGATTACCAAATCGTTGGATCAAAGTGTATGTACCCACGCTGAACCGACGTTCCAAAATACAGACGCCGGCCGAGTAACACCTTAAGACCAGTGACTTGGTTTGGATAGTTGAGAAAACCAACCCTAGGGGTTACTACCCTACCGCTCGGGTTGTGGAACTCCGCTACGGCTCCGATAGCGTTGCGCGCTACGCCTTTTTACGTACGCCGACCTGTTCACTCGTCCGCCCAATTGTAAAACTTGTACCAGTTTTCCCAAAATCTTCCTCCGGGCCTGAGGATGTTACGTAGTAATTAAACCAATTTTAACAAATCAGAATCGAGTATTTCTAATCTTTAAAATAAGATTTAAATACGTTCTAATATACGTAGAAAGTTCCAAAAAATTTCATTCAACCTAATTTTAAGTAAATATAAACACGATATGTATCGATTAAGCTGGTTTCAGCTTAATATTTTTATGTTATCTAGACAATTGTTGAATGATTACGAACCGATTTTGACGTCAATAACATCAGACAAAAAATCTGTTAAATCAACATCGAAAAACCTTGCCGTCTAAGTTGCACTTGTTGAAATGAACGTCTTAGTGCTTATACGTTGTTGTTTTGTACGTTACGGCGCTAATACGTTGCTTTTAGAACGCGTTGCTCTATATATATTGGATGATTTGAATCTTCGAAAGAGTTTTTTGCACCTTTAACAGGCATGTTCTGGATGTATGATTCAGAGCTATGTTTCAGATGTCGACTGGCGCGTCTACGAGAGATTGAGGCGCCGTGTAGTGTGTGACGTCACAAACAGCGACGGGACCTGTATCTCAGTGGTGAACTTAACCCACACCACACAGAGCATGTAAGATGGAAACATTGTTTTTCATGGACAATTTTACACAACTACTGATGATCACAAAGTTTATTTGGCAAAAAATTTTCAGATAAAGATTGTTATAAGCAAATATTGTGGTTTTGTAACATTGAAAGCATTGAGAATTATTCTCTCTACAGAGCTTGGATTTTTTAGTCTTGGCAAGATTTTCTTCTATCTGATTCATAATTGACATCTGTTTAATAATTTGTTAGAAGAATAATTAAGTATAATTTATTGAGGAAGCTCACCTTGAGTCGGTTCCTCCACACATTTTGCCCAGTTTTGAGGTCCCAGTAGCAGAGCAGTTTGTCCCATGCAGTTGTGAGGAAGTGGGTCCCAGTGGCAGTCTCATTCTCACTCATGTGTTCACGTGGCACATCCATGTACCCTATTATGTTGTCATGGCAGTTGTATGTCTTCACACACGTTGTAGAGTCTAGCTTCCACAGTTTACCTGCAATTATTTACGTATTTGTTTCACATCAGTTTTTGAGGCACGGCTAAGCAAGTTTGTAATTTTCAAACTGAATCATGATTTTAAGGTTCTTGAGTACTTTACGGCATTGCGAGGCATAAAAGTTTCGAGGGAAAAGCAAGCACAGTTTATCAAGGAATAAAATCAAATTCTCGTTAACTTGGGAGCTGCAACCTAAGTGACAACTTGATAATTAACTTCTGGATTCAAACGCAACTATCTTTACTTCATGCAACGTATATTTCGAAAACAATTCTTATGTCCAAATTGCCATGTCAGAAATTAGTTTTAAATTTAAAGAGTGACCAGAATTGGAAAGGCGATCTAAATTGGAGGAGTTTGGGTCATCTTTGATAGACCCACGCGCTTTGTTTTAAAATTACATTGAACACGGCAGACTGAGGTCCCAGAAAAAGGTGACTTCTCATGAGAAATTCTAGCTCTAATAGTGTGTTGGAACTCATCTTTGGTTATAAATACCCAGACCAAAACTACCCCGATCTGAATTCTATGCACTGATTTTACTTTTTTGCGACAATCCAGATCCAGCAACATTAACTAAATTTCTTCCCCATGTGGGCACGAACTTAGTCTAATTGGAATCAGAGATCACTTGGGCTGGGATCTCAACCACACCGCCATTATGATACGTACATGTTTTGTCGCTTGAACAGGAGAGGAGGTGGGTTTTGTTGTTGTCAAGGAACATGCACTTGTTCACGCTCTTCTGGTGACCTTGCAGCACTCTGACCTTCACCTGAGCCAACTCCTCAGACTCCCACTCTTTCTGTAAACAATATCACGCCATAACAAAATAATAATTTCTACAATAACATGTACTAACTATTTTCAGTGCTTTGAGTTGATCTTGAAATGTTGATGCATGTAATAATATAGCAATGACAATGTCTCTTTGATTGTTTAACCAAAATTTTGATAACAAAATAGGGTGAAAAAAAAATTCCCAGTAGTTATTCATGAATCACATTTTCGTGGATCTGATCTGGAGAGCTTCGTTTTGGAATGTTAAAATCATTTCGCTTTGGTCGACGAAAATCAACAATTGACTCAACGCAGCCTTCCCATATTCCTTTTGTTGTTCAATTCTTAAGAAATCTGCTCCTTCTTCTTCGCTGCAAATTGTCTGAGATATTGGTGCTGACGATCATTAATGCTTCAAATTTAAAACATTCTGTTCAATGAAATCATGTTCGGACGTAAAGAAACTTTTTTGTTAACGATAACACATTAACTTTTTTTTAGAAAAGTGAAGCTCAAATAAATTCTTTTCTAAAACATTTAGCTGTTCAAATTTTATTCAGAAGTTCCTTGAAGTTTAATGGAAACAATAAGATGCTTTAAAAGATATTTAATTTGCTCTGCCAAATTTCAAAGCCTTTTCTCAATAAACCCTAGAAAAAATTAGTTTTAATTATAAAGATATTTCGGTTCATTCCCATTATGGGCCCCCAATTTATTTGTCATCAGCATATAGCCTCTCAATTTTTGTAATTATAACATAATGGGGGCTATAATTTGGGGGGGGGAGGATATAATGAGAAAAAACGGAGAAGGAAACGCTAAGTTGTTAGATAACATTTTTAAATGAATTTTTTTCTCAATAGGTTTTGCATCGTTAAAAGATAATTTCAGAAAAAAATGTATATATTTTTTCAAGAATGAGACCTTTTTCAGAGTTTAAATTTTTCAATAAAGAACGTAAGAAGTTGAAAACAAGAACTTGAAAAGATCTGAGAATTGAGGGAAACATTATTGTTGTAAGAAGATTAAGAGAGAACAACCTAATGTAAATTGTGCATAAGATAAGCTTGACAAGAATCTCTAGTTGTTCAACGTATACTTGGCTAGAGAAATGAAGCCTTGAGGACCCAGAAAGAATGTGAGAACGGTCTATAAGAGATACCCAAGTAAGAGAGCTTAGGACCAATTTGCGTAAATGGGTAGCACACTGTGCTTGCAAGTAAGGGATGCTGGTTCGAATCCGGCACTGGTCCATCTTTACAGTAGTTGCACCTGCACAGACTCTTGTTTATACATTTGAATTCAATTAATTTAAATAAATATTTTTTTTCACTTGAATATTCAGTCAAATCTTGCGATAAACAAATCATTAAGTCTTATATTTGAGTTGATAGTCGTCTATACATGAAATTTTTTTAAGTGCGCTCACAATGTGGAAAACGTGAAAAAGAATTTTATAGTAAAAACATTTTAGAATGCATTTAATAAAAACAATGCTTTTACATGAACATAGTTATCAACACAAAAAACAAGGATTCCTCTGTTGTTTTGTTTCGAGATCTGTTTCCCGGAATTAGTCTAATTGCAAATGAGAAAAGCACAAAAGCCAATTTCCACTTAAACAGAAAACGTTTGAGCTCCAAACACAACTGACCTTGAACTTTTCATACTCCTCATCTTGTTCCTCTTTGCTAATCTGCTCATTGGGCCTTCTTCTATTTGCACCTGCGATTGTCATTTCTGATAGTTAGATGAAAAATTGTAATTAAATTATTGCAGAATTTGAATTTGATTGAAAGATGGAAATCACCAGGTCTAAATTGAAATCTAGAATGAGTAAGTGTTAGATAAGCTATTGATTTAACGTGTCAATAAAATAAACAAATTGATCATTTTAGAAAACTGAAATCGACTTTAAAACCTATGCCGAAAAGTTATTTAAGGAAAATAATACAGATAAAGACCCTGACTGATGTCAAAATGCAGTGCAGTGACGAAAAACGTCTTAAAAGCGACGTTATTTTTGATTGTCGTTTAAGACATTTACATTCGATGTATATTTGACGTTCAAGACATTTGTAAAAGTGGTATATTGGTCGAGGCGTCTTAAACTGTATAATGAAAAGAGACGCGTTCATCAAATACAACAGCAGACTACAGCTTATTCAGATTACATCATACGGTGCATGTTAATCTCAACGCACGTGCAACAATGCAAAACATCTTACAAAGCTTCAACTGTGTGGATTAGTTCTAGCCAGTAGCGCTTTCAGTTCATTATGCAAATTTTTCCATTGATCTTGAAAGAGAAAAATAAATTGAAGTTGTTAAACAAGCGATATTATAAGAGGTGGTTGAAATCTGGTGATTTTATCATTTTTTTTTAAATTTCCAAAAAAGATGAATAAAACCAAGGTTCTATTTGGTTTCACTGCATGAAAAATTACAATAATTGCAATTATTGTTAAGATAATTTTAAGGTAATTTTAAGTAAACTTAAGTTAAACAAAATCTTAACTCAAAATTAAGGTGATGTTAAGGTAAACGTTACCTTAACTTTATCTTAACAAAAGTTTATCTTGACTTCTTTGACTTCTTTTCTGAGGACGAGATAAATCGAGCAGCGACCAGAAAAAGTTTTATCAAGATTTGTCAAGATTTTGACAAAAGCTGTCAAGAAATTTTCGTGGTCTATCTTGATAAGATCTTACCAAGATCTTATCAAGAATTACCATGAAATGTTGGTTTTCAAGATCTTGGTAAGATGTTTCAGGTTTTGCTAGAAATGTCAAGATCATGCATGCCTTATCACTGAGTGTAAAATTTCAGGTCACTTGGTGTGAAATATGCTTTCGCAAGTTTAAAGTGGTACAATGGCCTTGTCAATAATAGTTTTTTTAATTGACACCTTTTCAAGATTTCAGTGTTGTCACATTTAGGTGTCATGGATTAGACATTTTTTTTCGATTTTCATTGCGTCCAAAACCAGCATTGACAATCATAACAATGGAAAATTCCTGGCACTCTTTTATATATGTATTTATACATTTATATATATATATATATATATATATATATATATATAAACACTTTAATTGTTATCTGGTAGATGTTGATCTAGATCACGTGATTGTGAAACATTAAACTTTGGAATTTGATAAGAACTCATAAAAATATTGGGAATTTGTCAAATTATATTTATCATATATGGTCATACTGAAATATAAAGCATTGCTTCTTGGGTAGAACCGGCTGTATCTGATATAATTATATCGAAACTCAATTTATCAATTTAGCGAGTTATATTAACGGACAATTTCTTGGACAAAGAGAACCACCCTACCCTGATTCGAAGAACATCACAGCGCAAAGTCATGAATTTCCAGCTCTGCTATTTTACTCACACCAGTACTATGGTAATGTAATATTTTAAACTTCCCTTGGTAAAACTACAAAAGGTAGTCAAAAAGTTGTAACAAAACTTGAAGAAAAATTGATCAATTTAAGGAGTCAACTTATTCGAAAGGAAAATCGAGAAAAATTAAGACCAAAATGCCATCAGTTGAATAATTTGTTGTTCGGGTGATTAAAAACTGGTGTAAGATAAACCATTTGCATGACTCGGATGTTTTGGTAGCATAAACTTTAATTTCCCAACCGTATTACTGTTTTAGTGCTATTGAAAACAAGAGATCAAGTCAACAAAATAGAAGGATTTTAGACAGTTTATCCTTATAATTAGAGCCATTCAGAAGGACGAATTTTCAATTTCATTAAACATGGAAAAATTGTTGTAGTTTTGCATCATCAATCACAAATTTTTGGATGTTCATTTTTTTCTGTTTACTTGCAGAATGTTGGTAATTTTGAGGTGTTTCTTGTGATCTCGGGCGGTGTTGAGCCCTCTTTTGATTTTATCAAACAAATTATTCTGCGATGGATAGATTATATTTACCTTTCTCAGCTCTTTGTTCCTTGGGAGAAAACTTAATCGCTCGCATGAATCGTTATCAGGATTGTGGTTTCGTTAATTGGACAGTAGAATAATTTCATTAAACAAAATTTTCAAGAATAAAAACAAATCTGTATAATTTCTCAATCACGAACAAAAGAATTGAATCAACTGAAGATCTGACTATCAACAAAATAAACACAACAACCTAAAAAGAAACTGAAAAACTTTTTCTGCTAAAACTATACAAGTCAAAATTTTGAGTGGGCACGTTATGGCCAACATACGGAAAACAATGGAGCCAAAAAAAAAACTTTTAAAAAAAGAGAAAAGTCCAGAAGAATGTTTTTGCAAATTTGTGTAGTCAAAATTTAAAAAAACAGAGAACTAATTGTTGAAATTATTTGCGCAACATGTTAGAAAGAGTAGAAGCCTTTAATTGTTAATTGTTTTTCATTGGCACTAAGGCATAAAACATCGAAAAAAAACAACAAACAATCGCAAGATTTCAAAACGTTTAAAATTATTCGCAAAAAGGGTTTCTATGTAACAAAAAACTTTAGCTATAAAACGAACCTCTGCGAAGTGGTTGAACTCTGCTGGATTAGAGAATCAACGAATACCTAATGTTAGCAAGACTTGGAAAAGAAATAAAAAACAGTGAATAGAGACACCACTCATGATCCACTAATTCCTCGTTGAAAACGAAAAAAGTTGAGAACATATAGCTGAAAACCAAAAACTTGAAACAGTTCAATTGATTTTAATCAAAAAAGTAATAGCAGTGGATGGCTAATTGAAGTATGCCAATAAAAATAGATTGAAAGAGTTAAGTTCTCACAGTACAAAAAAGTCAGCTTCAGGCGAAACTCAAAAATTCGCCAATGTTTCAACAAAACACTCAGTGTTAAAAGCACTATATGCTTATAGGCAAAGTTTTTCTTTCAATTAACGGAATTGTCATTGGAAACACTAAGTGCTAAGAAAAAAAAACGAAATGCAGGAAAAACAATAAACTACCACTGTTTTTTTAGATAAGATAATGTTGCAGTTGTAAAAATTTCAAACGATCAGCCAAAACATTTTCAGTTTCGTTCAATTCCCATTAGAAAGCCGTAACACATTTTTTAATGATAACATGTGTTGACACAAGGACGAGAATAACAAAAACAGGTAACATTGAAAAGATAAATACTTTATACAAAGATATTGTATCAACGTGGTAAAAATTTTTGCTTGTCAGCAGTCTGAATTGATATTTTGAATCAAAATTTGTCCCCGTTCATCGTATAAACACGTTTTGTTGTCCTGGTGCTTGCATTCACGAAACCTGTTATTAAATTTTTGAAAAATCTTGTAGATGCCACAATTTCTAAAGAGAAGAGATAAGAATGGAAGCTAATGAAAAATTAGTCATTCACACCCGCAACTAGTAATCTGAAGGGCTTCTAACTTTCGAAAAATTACAAAAAGGGTGACAAGTTTGAATATATAAATATATATATATATACATATATTAATATATATACATATATATATATATATATATATATGTATATAATATATTTATATAAATATATACTTATTCATATGTATATATATATATATATGCATATATATATATATATATATATATATATATATATATATATATATATACATCTATGTTTATAATGTGTATATATATATATATATATATAAATATATATATATATATTTATATATACACGTATACATATATATATATATATATATATATATATATATATATATATATATATATATATACACTTATTTATATACATCACTTTTCCGGTGCAGTGTTTTTGTACATGAATATCGCCTCAAAATTTTTTACCTGATTTTTTTCAAGTGATATTTTTGTATGGAGACCTGAACGAGAAAAAAGCTCCTAATTTTTTCGGGTGCCTTTTCAGAAGAGCTCGGGCAATAGATTAGCCAGATTCGGAGGAATTTTTCAGGTAAAATTCAGTAATTATCAGAGGCGAACAATTTGCCTGAACGGTTCAGGCAGGCTTAGATGTTTTTTGAGTATACTTAACTGAACATTAAATAGAGCATATGTCTTTCCGTCTATTGCTCAATTTAGAATACCCTAAAACAATGTAAGAAACCTACTAATATATGCGTCATAAGAGGTTAAGCCAATACAATTTATACAGTGTTATAATTGACAAAAAAGTATCAGTTCAAATTTATAAACTAGTCTTCAGATATCATTTTAGACATTGCGTATAAATATAAGCCATCTATAGTTTGTTCATGCA
>NC_134474.1:45846953-45959715 GCF_964194025.1 Convolutriloba macropyga
CGTTTAAAGGATTAGCCAGAGGCCCGAATTTTTCAGGTAAATTTCAGTTGGTTTCGGGTGGGAACAGTTTGCCTGAACGGTTCAGGCAAGTTCAGTTGTTTTTCAGGTATATTTACCTGTACTTTATATAGATTATATGTCGCTCCAGCTATCGCTTAACATAGTATACCCTCAAAAAAATGTATGAAGCCCACTAATCTATTACGTCACAAGAGGTTAAGCCAATACAAATTATACAGTGTTATAATTGACAAAAAATATACCAATACAAATATATAAACTAGTTTGCGGATATCAATTTAGACCTTGCTCACACATCGATCACCATTTTCTTGTGTACATCTAGGCCACCCACAACCTGAAAAGAGAAAATATATTAAATCTCAAACAACAATCAAATGAGCGAACACAAGTAACAGTTCTAAATTGCTTATCAATGCATCATTAGCCAAATCTTCAATGGTGTCTAGCCTTTTCGTCCTCATTTATTTTCAGCGCCTATATTTAACCCCAATTTATTCGCCCATCTATCTTTTCAAACCCATTTTAATTCCGTATAGAACAAACACAATTAATAGTGGACACAGGGAATTAGTTCTGTTTGGGTAAAAAATTTAATGATCCAGACTCAAAATTAGAAGATCTTAGATATCGATGAAAAGTGTTTTTATTTTTTTTTTGGAGGGGGGGGGGGGGGGGTGGAGTTTGTTGGTAAAATGATATAAGGGAGAAAAGAAATGTTAAAAGTTGAGAGTTTAATTAAATCGGGAATGTTGATGAAAAGAAGTAAATTAATTGATGTTCACGCAATTGGCCGACATTTGAAGACCATGGTAAACTTTTGAAGGCCATTTATGCAATTAATTATAGATCAGATATTTTTTCATTTATGCCCAAATTGAACTTTGTTAAGATCAGTCGTAGAAAACACTAACGAATTCGAGTGAATTAAGTCAAGAAAAGCGTTAATTTCTTCAATCAGATCTTCATTAGCTTCTACACACATTGTTGAAAGGTACTAACAGCACAGAATTCTTCGAAGTTGATCTTGCCATCTCCATCTGTATCAGCGAAGAATATAGTCTTGTCCACAATCTGCTGCAGCTGGACGTCATTGAGGTTGCTTCCTACCATGATCTTGAGGACTTGGAACAGTTCCCCATTAGAGATGAAGCCGTCTTTGTCTATGTCGTAAATCTTGAACGCAACTGAAAAAAAAACTGTTAATGAAAAGCATTTCGAAGTTACAACTAAACATTTTTAATAGGCAGTTGAAGTCAAACGTATATACAGAATAAGTTATGGGAGAAAAATGAGTTGACATACAATATACTCTTTTCTGACAAAAATTGGACTTTATTTTCATCAAAGACCTGATCAGCTTCAAAACTTAAAAATATCATTACCAATCTTATTAAATGAGTTTTTTTATTTTCACAATTGTAAAATTTAAAATTATAAACAAAATTTGTTAAACAGACAATAAATTCTGTTATCATTGAGTGACTATAAAAAGTAAAGAATGCGGAGATGTCATAGTCAGTACAAGAATTAGCAGTTACGAAGAAAAAAATTTGATCGCCAATTCTAACTCAAACCACGATTTGAAAAAGGATATTTTCCCTAATTTTTTAAACTGTTACCAACAAGATCACAGGGAGATAATGTCTTCATCCATGCATAGAGGAAAAAAACACATCGAATAAAAAGTATAACCAAAAATTTTGTACATTATCTCAAAAAAAAAGAAAAGAAAAGGCCCAGATAGTGGTTGTACTTTGAATTTTCATGCGAGATCAATTGCAAGCTCCACCACAATTTGAAACAAATTTTTGAAGTTTTTACACTTTTGTCAGAGAGCAAATCTAATTTAGGGTTGATAAACACCGGAACACCAAACTTCTCTGCAAAAGGACAAATTTCCATTATTAAGTGGGTTAAGTGGGTGAGGGGGTAAAGTGTGAAGGCCTGAAACTCTAAGAAATGCCCTTCATATCATGAATTTAAGTGCATACCACAATTTCCGGCGAATAGGATGATTATAGACTAGTGAGCCTTAAGGCTCTAAGAATTTTATGCGTTCCGGGTTTTGCCCGTTTATCCCTTTTTAAGGAAAAAAGTCGAATGGTCAGTCGAAAAAAAAACAATCAGACGAAAAACATACATGAAAAAGACAAAAAGGACTAATATATTTGCTACAAACTTTGTTTGAGAGCAATTGACAATTGTTCTTTAGCTATTAATCAAATAACTTTTGGGAACCAAATAACTTTCGATTGACAAATATTGCGACAAGCTAAAAATAAAATGTTCGTTCTATGGGACAATTCCAGTTTATCTGTATTTATTCATTCAGCAAAGCAATTGAAACTTTAGTTGACAAATGGGTCTTCAATTTTTCGCAAAGCGTTGCATCATACCTTTTACCGTCAAGACAAAAAGCTAATTTTAGCCTCAATACTCCTGTCACTTCCTCACTTTGTCATGGAATTTGAAACAAGTACCTCACTTGGTTTGCAATTCAAGAGCACAGTTTTCAAGATAAGATAGCGTAGCCCAGTAAACAATACAGCGCCCTGTTTTTTTTTCACAAATATACGCAAATAATTTCTAATTTTATAAATATGTTTCCATCTGTTAAGAAAATTGAGTTCTAAAGCTTTTTACTTATTTCATTTCAGAGAAATTGATTTTCACGCCTTCGTTTGTTTCCACAACTTTAGTTTAAATAAGATTAATCAACTAATTTTACTCTATCAGTTCAAATTGATTATCCTTAAGCTATCATTAATATTCTTTTCAAGAAGGGAGGTTTGAGATTTTTAAACATTAGCACAATATTTGCGCACATGAATATACACGTGTTGTTTGCTCGATTAGATGCCCAAACAGGACAAACTTTTTTTGGATAGACCTTACTGACGTTTCCTTTAAACCAGCTCTTAAACCTGCAAAATTGTTACGCTTTTGGTGTTTTTTAAAGCAGCACTGATTAGACCATCTGATCAGAGCTCATTGTTGTTAGCGCTCAAACATTTAATCATAAACGCAAAAAAAATTCTGACTATAGGTGGTCTCCGGCTTCGAAAGTTTGGTCAGAGGCAGTTTTGAGAGCTAGATATTCACATTACAATTTGTGTATACAATTATAAAGCTCTAATCAATCATTGAAAGTCATAGCCCACCGCGGAAGGGGGATCTGAGATAAAAATTCCGCTGTCTGAATTAATCCAAGAAGGGTATCCTTTTTGATGTTGTAAGTCTTTAGCAGATTTAGAACTTTCTGCACATGAGATTCCGAATGGTAACTTACATCTGAGCTTGGACGTTTTGTCCCCTTTGACACTAAACTGTGACATGCCTTCTATGAACTCTGAAACAGACACGGAACAGTTTCTGAACAGATTTCGAACAGTTTCTGAACAGATTTTGAATAGTTTCGGAAGAGTTTTTGAATATTTTAGGATCATTTTCTGAACAACCATGAAGAAATGGTCAAAATCAATCCTTATGATTGCGTTAGCCTTTTTTTCACAAAGTTACCTCAAAATTTTGTCTTGTAAGAATAGATCAAATTGTTGAATATGTAACAGCCCTACCCCATTATTATTCCTTAGGCAGTATAATGTTCCAGCTATTAATCTATTAATCTTATAGCGCCTTTCCGCTCAAGCTTTGTTTTACTTTCGTGCCACTGGACCATAGTGTATTTATTATTGATAACACAATTTGGCACGCAATTTATTTAGCTTTTGCGTGTTTCAAGAGCTAATTGAGAATTTGTTCCGTTGGCCATGTTCCTTCGCCCAAACGACACTTGATACTTTTCTGCTTACAATCCAGTTAGTTGAGCTTTTTCTCAACAAGCTTTTATAAATAACCTATTCAGTTTAATTCAATATTCTGAAAACTTACTTTGTCGATTTTCCAAAGAAAAAGATAGAGCACAGAAAACAAGGTAAGATCAATTAAATTGAAGTTGTTAATTTCAACAAAAAAAAAAACTAAAACAACCCAATCTCGAATCCCGCATTCGCAATTCAAACGTTCGTTTTTTTTTAATACCTACCGGGTTGTTATATTGTTGACAGGTTCGGGATTTTTTTTCCAAAATAAGCTATCCTGCAATTTTCAGGAACATCTGCTTTTTCTTTACCTTCTTTTCAAAAAAAAAAAAAGAAAAATAACTCAAATATTCGGTCGTTTTTGTGATCTGCTTGACAGATAATGGTTGTTCTTTTTCTTAGATGAGCAATAATTGCCTTTAACTTTAGAACGCTTTGACAAATAGGTACTGATTTCAGAGGCTTCTCAAGCGTTATCCGATTTATCGGAAAATAGACGCTCCTTGCTTCCGCAGCTTCTACATTCCCAGTGTTTGTAGGTCCCACGTAGTAAGACTAAGGGGCTTAGCAAGGGAGGTTTCGGCGGCTGCTACGGCAACCTCAACGATACATAACTTAAGACGAGAGACCTGAAATCCTAAGTTAAAAAAAAAGTCTCTGCGTTCTTTTCTGTTATCTCTTAGAGGCCAGCTTTTTCTGGTCCCCACAATTTTGAACAACCGATATCTGACTTGCCGGTCCAATCGCAAGGTTGGAACTTTGTGCAGCATTTTTTATTTCCATGTAATTAATAACAAATGGCTGACGCAGCTCTGGAAGCTAAACTTCTTCTACCGGAGCCTTTTAACGGAACAAGTGATATTCAGGCCTATATAACACAATTCGAACTCTTGAGTTCGTTACAAAATTGGCTAAAAAAAGCATTCAATAGTGATGGAACTCCGCAACACGACAGCGCTGGTCAACAGGTTTACATTGATAAGCGTCATACTATTTTTCCCTTGCGCTTACGAGGCAGTGCTATCGAATTTTATCAGTCATTAGATGACGCAACAAAAAATGATTATTCAGAGCTTAAAAAGCAATTTTTGCGCCAATATCAGGAACCTCCTGAATTTTTTCGGTCATCCCTTGCAAAACGTATTCAAGGCGAGTCCGAAAAAGTAAGTGAATTTTTAGCTGAGCTCAAACTTCTAGCTAATAAGGCTTATCCCCAAGACACGCAGGCAATCAGAGACCATATTGTGCTTCAATCTTTCATTGATGGCCTTCACAATATTCATGTAAGGGTAGAGTTAAGAAAGAACAAGCCGGCTGACATTAACGCGGCCTTAGAATCAGCACTCCACTTCGACGCAATTTACCGTCTTGAAGCAAATGCAAATGAGACTGCGCCTTCATCTACTTCTGTGAGTTCCATTGAAGCACTTTCGCGTAAAGTTGATAAACTCATGGCCGGACAAGTTAGTTACCAACCACGTTCTCGTCCGATGAACAAAAAATCGGGTCGCAGGAGCAACTCTCCTTACAGATTGTCTCCGTTTAACAAACGCAAGTCACCTACTTTCTCTCGTAGCCCATCGCAACACGGAGAACGTCGTCAATCTTCCTCTCCGCGAAAAACGTTTCTTGACAATTCACACAGTCGTTCAATCAGTAATGAAAGAAAAGTCAGGTTCACCGGACCAACTATTTGTTATGGTTGTAATCGTAAAGGTCATACTAAAAATAATTGCAAAAATTGTTGGAACTGTGGTTCTTCTCAATATCAGCGACGTAATTGCCCAGAGTCAAAACCATACTCTAACCGATAGCTTCTTCTATCGCCATAGTCCACCTTGAAAGAGTTTGTTCTCCATTTTTAATAACCCATGGCACAAAACAAGCGTATTTTTGGCATACAGTCGCTTCTTTCCAAAATAATAATCGCCGATAATATACTGCCTGCCCTGATTGATTCAGGTGCTTCAATTAGTGTAATTCGTGCCGATGTTTTTGGCAAGTTCAGCAACTTTAGCCCTTCGCTTACATTGGAAGCATCTGATATCCAAGCATCCGCCATAAATGGCTCTATGCTTCAATTTAAGGGTATGTGCTTGCTTCCATGTCGTTGGTTTAAAAATGGTCCCATGTTTTCTTTCAAATTTTACATTTGTGCCCACCTCAGTGTTCCTTGTGTGGTCGGTTTTGATCTCCTACACAAACAAAAATGTGCAGTAGACTTCTCTCGGGGTTTATTAGATGTAGGTGACGCAGTACTGGAATGTATCAGTCCGTTGTCTCAGTGGTTTGAGGATAATTCTCCGACAACTGAGACTTCGCTTTGTTCTGTAACTTCGCGTTTCCTTATTCCACCTCGAAGTGAAGCACTCGTAAAATGTAATCTAAAGTCACATTATGCGCATAAGTTTTCTTCAAGCAGTTCGCGTACTTCGTCTGACGCGACTGTGGGTTTGGTTGAGCCCCACGTAGGTTTCACCAGTTTAAACTCCCTTTTAGTGGCCTCGTCTCTTGTAACAGTTTCTCAAAATGAATTTTGGCTAAGAGTACTTAACCCTACTTGTAATTCCGTAACTTTATATCCTTCGCAAACTATTGCGCAAATCTTACCCTACAACGAGACTGTCCTTCAAACTGTTGGTTTCAATGCTGTTGACATCAATTCAGCTGAAACTTTGATGCAGTTGTTTAAATCAAAGTTCAGCACTCTCACTAAAAAACAACAAAAGGACGCTTTTAGTCTACTCAAGCAGTTTGCAGACGTGTTTGCTACCGACAAATGGGATCTAGGCTCATGTAATTTGCATAAACTGCGTATTCAGTTGAAAGATGACGCCCAGCCTAGCCGAGTGCCATACAGATCAATGAATCCTTCTAAAAGAAAAGATCTCAAGGATAAGATAACCAAACTCCAAGAAAAAGATCTCATATCTCCTACTCATTCCGAGTGGGCAGCTCCAACCGTGTTAGTCCCGAAACGTGACGGGTCATATCGTCTTGTTATTGACTATCGGAAACTAAATGCCCAAACAGTCAAAACATCGTGGCCTCTTCCGCGCATATCAGATATTCTAAATAATCTCGAGGGAAGCATTTTCTTCTCTAGCCTCGACCTTTGCAGTGGATTTCATCAAATGGAGATTGATGAAGAAGATCGACACCTTACTTCTTTCATTACGCCGTTTGGACTGTATCAGTGGAAACGGATGCCAATGGGTCTTTGCAATGCCCCTGGAGCATTTCAAAGACTAATGGAAATTGTTTTATCAGGGTTGACATATGAAATTGTCCTGGTTTATCTTGATGATATTATAGTCTTTGGTCGTTCTTTCGAGGAACACATACATCGTCTTCAACTTGTGTTCCAACGCATACGGGAAGCAAATTTGAAAATTTCACCTGCCAAATGTTCCTTATTCCAAACGAAGTTAGTATTTCTGGGTCATGTAGTCTCTGCTAACGGGATACACACTGATCCTGCTAAAATAGCAGCTGTGGAGAAATACCCAGTTCCACAAACTATTCGTCAGTTAAGATCGTTCATGGGCCTTGTTGGCTTCTATAGAAAGTTTGTTCTCAATTTTGGTTTGATTGCGAACCCTCTGTACCAATTGATGAATAAAACAACAACGTTCCATTGGACAGCAGACTGCCAAAAAGCTTTCGAGAAATTGAAAACAGCGCTAGTATCCGCTCCAATCTTAGGTTTTCCAAATGAAAAGGATCAATTCGTTCTTTGTACTGACGCATCGCTTACTGGAATTGGCGCAGTGCTATCTCAAAAACAGAAAAATGGTGAAAAGGTTATTGCATATGCTAGCAAAGTGCTGCAAAAAGGTCAAAGAAACTACTCGGCTACGAAACGTGAACTCTTTGCTGTGGTGTTCTTCACATCATACTTCAAAGAATTTCTTCTTGGGCAAAAATTTCAGATAATTACTGACCGTTTTGTTGTTGTCGTTTTGGGTTGTTGAATTTTACCGCAATGGGAAAGTTCGCCTTCAGGATCCTTACAATGCAAGGCGAAGGCCTCTGCTGGATCCTGCGGATCTAGTCGCTATCCCTGTTGACAACTCGGCTGAAAATCGCGACCTTCGAGATCAACTTATTCGACTTCGTCGATCTCGTGAGGCTCACGAGCGTGACCTTTACCAGGCTACCAATGAGATCGACAAACTAAAAGCTCGCATTTCCGAGCTGAATCAAATGCTAGATGATTCTCGGACGGCAAATCGTCTGCTCTCCGCGAAGGTTGTTACGCTGGAGAAAAAACAACCTAAAAAGCCAAAATCCTCTAAGGTCCGCAATGCAGGGGTGAATACGGACACTATGTCTGCCTCTGAGTCCTGTTCAACGACCTGTCGTCACCTCAGAGGTCTCCAAAACGAATTCCGCTCCCTGCGTTCTCAATTACTTCGGGGAAATCATAATCCACAAAACAAGAAAATAAAAAGGAAGCCTCGCTCGCGTTCTTCGAGCTCATCGTCCTCATCGGGTTCGGAGACAGAATAGTGGGACATGAGGACATGTCCTTCCTAAGCGGGGTGATGTAACAGCCCTACCCCATTATTATTCCTTAGGCAGTATAATGTTCCAGCTATTAATCTATTAATCTTATAGCGCTTTTCCGCTCAAGCTTTGTTTTACTTTCGTGCCACTGGACCATAGTGTATTTATTATTGATAACACAATTTGGCACGCAATTTATTTAGCTTTTGCGTGTTTCAAGAGCTAATTGAGAATTTGTTCCGTTGGCCATGTTCCTTCGCCCAAACGACACTTGATACTTTTCTGCTTACAATCCAGTTAGTTGAGCTTTTTCTCAACAAGCTTTTATAAATAACCTATTCAGTTTAATTCAATATTCTGAAAACTTACTTTGTCGATTTTCCAAAGAAAAAGATAGAGCACAGAAAACAAGGTAAGATCAATTAAATTGAAGTTGTTAATTTCAACAAAAAAAAAACTAAAACAACCCAATCTCGAATCCCGCATTCGCAATTCAAACGTTCGTTTTTTTTTAATACCTACCGGGTTGTTATAAATACAATCTCGTGTAAATGCAATCAATTCCTGTCAGAGCTGTTTAATGCAATGCATCGTCTCAACAGATACTAAATGACAGATTGGCAGGTATTTAAACGATTCTAAAGATACTTAAAGTGACATTCGTCAAATTAAAGCACATGTAAGTTGTTCTCACCATAATAGATATGTCATCTCTGTCGATACGACAGGAGACAGTTTAAAGACTACAATTGATTACTCCATTGATCACCGATTATCATTGAAATAGTTACAAAGCATTCGGGGGTGCTAATGGTTTTATTGTAGAGACTAGTAGCTATTATATAAGGCACCATATTTTTATGATTCATCTATGCGCCTGAAGGAAATTATAGAGGAAAGAAATTCATCATCACAACAAAAAAATTTAAGGGTTTGCAGCAATAAACTTTTTCTCTAAAACATCGGCCCTTACAGAATGTCAAAAAGAGCAATAAAGCGATTAAAACTCAGCATAATTATTCCTTTTGTTGCTCGCTTTTTCTTTTTGCTCCTTTTTCACGATTAAGCATATCTGATGAAATTGCGCAAAGCCCATGATTTGAGGTCATTATATCAAAATACTGCTCAATCAATCGAGAAGGCACTAGATCCAACCATAAGAATTGTATATTGTTTGACCCACCTCTACTATTTCAAAATCGATCGCTCGGCCAGGAAAGGCTTCCATTACCAACTTTTTTCTCATGAGAAACTGTAAGCCAATTAATAACTAACCCTTGAAATCGATCTCTCCACTCTCATCGCTGTCGAATATGTCAAGCACTCTTTGCACCAGAGGGTTCTGCCTCAACTCGGGTAGCGACATGAATTCTTCCAGAGATAGGGTGCCAGAGTTGTCAAGATCAAGTTTCTGGAACCGCTTCCCCAGACGTTTGATCTCTTCCGCATCAACTGAAAACAGATACTATGACCAAACACTAACGACTTCTTTCATTAGGCCACAAATAGTACATTAATTAAAGCACATCTTAATAAAAAACATAGTAATTAAATGCAGAGCTAAATATTCTCCCATTACGCTCTTCCAATTGTATGAGAACTTAGACAACCTAGTACTCTAACAAAACAGTACATAGATCTAATGGTACTCTAATGACTGTGCCGTCTTCTAAGAGGAGTACTCTAAGAAGAGTAGAAAAAAGATAGAAAACTCTTGCAGCAAAACTTGGTTACTTTAGTTAAAAGTATAAATCCTGACCAAATCAACATGACATTTTACGTGACGATACGATATCGCTATTATGGGCTAATTATTTTGGCTATTCGTGGGGGGGGGGGGTGCTTCCCAATTCTTCTTCCCGGGAAAATCAATTTGATCTATATAATCAGTGACGACTGAACATTTTTGTATTTTCTGCATCTGCAGACCTAACAGTTTGAGTATCAAAGCTGACAAAAAATCCAAATTAAAACAAAAAATAAAAGCTAATAGAAGAAAATTTGTCAACATTTCTGTTTTGAGTGCTCTGTTGAGTTCTTTGTTTGAAAATTTCTAGGTTTAGCAGAGCATTTATCTTACGAATTTCGCAGTTAGCAGAGCAGTTATCTTACGAATTAACCAAAAAATTTTGTTGAGAAGTGACTCCCTTTCACATACGTGCTCCAAAACAATTAGATAGCAACTTTGATTCTTGCCGCGCTTCGTTTGAACTTGGCTTGGTCTCGTCTCAGCTCTGACCGGTACACTAATCAATTCGTACGCGCAAAAGTAGTTCTCTAACTATGGCCTAAATCTTCGGATGTCTTGTTTTACTTGTCATCCACAGAGCAATCAAAATTTAAAAAGACCATCCTCCAGATCATTGCTCATATTTAATTTGTCTTTCAAATGCGCAAAAATTGTAAAAAATGACAATAAATCGAATCACTATGTTTTTCACCAGCTTGGTTCGCTCCTGTAGTTCAACACCTCTAATGGTTCCAAGCTCGAAAGAAAGCAAAAAAAATTGAAACTTCTGAACTTTTCTGACTCCCAAGTCACACTTAATTCTCTTTTAAAATGCATTGGACGGAGCAGTTGTACCAAGGGAGAAAGTAGCAAAACGAAAATGCATTGTTTATTCCGTAACAGGAGCAAAAAACTTTCCACGCATAACATAGTCTTTTTCGTTCTAGCATACAGTAACAGGTTGCCACTGGAATGTATCTTGGAACCACTAACACTGACATTCCAAAATTTTTTCCAATTGAATATTGTTTGTTCGACCACAACTTAGTTTAAACAAAAGATATTTTGAATAGAAATCCAACCGATACCAGACATTGCCTAGGACAAATAAGTATGTACCTTGAATCAGAGAGTTCCGATTTGATATACCCATTTAACAATATGTATCAGCATTTTTTAAAAGCGATTTAATCTTAGGTTGTTGGTACACGAAATCTCTGATACATCCAGAAGCGCTGCAAGGACATATTTTTTTTATCATAACACCATTGACGCCGACTTTTGTTCTGGAAGGTTGAACCTGACAGAGCTGCGCCATATTTGGTTACACTTACTTAACATGAAATGAATGTGATCGAGTTCATGAAAGGTTGTCCAATTAGGTGAAGCTACGGCCTTTCATTGAGTTCATATTTTGACAATTAGGTTCTTTTGCACGATTATTATTATCCTGATTATATTGTTTTCTCATCTAAAACTTCATTAATTTTAAATTTCGCCCGTTAAAAGTGAGAACATTCTGTCCAGTCCGATTGATATTTCTTTGTTAACGTCAATTTGTAAACGAATTAGCAGTTTTTTTAAACAATGACTCAGAATGATTGTAGAAAAATTATTTAATAAGAGAACTTCTGGTAAATCATCTTTGCAGACCCCAAAGAGAAACGGCGAAAAAATGATCCTTTTGATCCAGCGCTGCCTGCGTTTTGACATCCTGTTGGGCATGGTTACTCTCTATTGACGTTCTGGTAGGAACAATTTTAAACATAAACAAATTTTAAACGATAAAAATAAAAATATTGAAGTTGAATGATATTCAAAGATAACGATGTTCAAGTTGAATGTATCAATCGCTTTGGTTCTTTCCATAAAACTGTTAACGACCTGTCTCTGTTCTTCAACACAGAATAGGGTTCGCCGCAATAAATGAGCCGCAATCTGTTTTTCCTAAGCAATTAGGTTTCAACAAGGCGACTTGGTAATGTGCAATTGCACATAAGGTTCCGACCCCGCTCATCCACAATTTTGGCATGATTGTCTACCAAATGAGGAACATAGAAAAACCCAAAAATTCAAGTATTTTTTTAAAAATTGGTGTATGAACGAAAAGATGGCCTCCAAAATAAA
Organism: Convolutriloba macropyga; assembly: GCF_964194025.1. Lineage (NCBI taxonomy): Eukaryota > Metazoa > Xenacoelomorpha > Acoela > Convolutidae > Convolutriloba > Convolutriloba macropyga. Next base: position 45,859,164 of record NC_134474.1, read on the forward strand.
TTGCTCAGTGGTGGAGTGAATAATGGTGCATTAGATTGATGAGATGTGCAAATTTTAAGAAAGCGAGTCAAGACGAACAGCAAAATCAAAAAACAACAACAAAAATTATTTACATCAAAAACTTCATGTCCGTTTTAAAAAACAAAACTTAATAACAAAACAAAATAGCGTCAGATAAAACTGATATACAAAAACTGATATAAGTCAGATAAAACTGAACAAAAACAGAAAAATTGTAAATTTCGCTTATTTTTTAAAGCAATTAATTTCAAAGTAATGACAACCATCAGAAATCAACTAAAATATCCCATAGGTGTACGATCACCAATTCTTCTATACAATGAATTAAGAACTGCTGGTATTCTATTTTTTATGCAGCTACAAAAAGAACAACAAAAAGACAACAAACAAAAAATCAATTAAAACTTGGCAAAAAACCCTTTCGAAATCCTAAAGCAATACAATGGCCAACAAAATATGTTCGATTACACTTTCTGCGAGCACCGGTAATGTATTATATAACCTCTCATTAATGAAGCTAGATAACAAGTAGATAAAATTGAAAAAAATGCAAAATTAATTAACAATTTAATGTTTTTCGAAAAAACTAATTCCAAAGACATGAACACCATTAATTACAGACTAGAAATGGAGCAAAGTTGCAAAGTTAAAGTCTCTTTTTAATTTATAAAACAATTGTTTTCAGAGTCATGAAATCCATCAGCTATCTACTAATATCAAAATATCGGATCATCTATTCTTCCATGAAAAGCCAATAAAACTGGGTCATTGTACTGGAAATTTTTTATTCGACTAAAAAGACAAAGTAAAAAAGACAGTTACAGACAAAAGTTAAAAAATTCAAATCAATTCTTCGAGAAAGTAGTGTCGAAGCCGTTAAACTCAAAATCTATATCTTCAAGGATTTTAATATTACCAGTTGCGCCTTATTTTTAAAGCCAAAAGGTGATATACGAACTGTCAATAACGTTATGATGTGACAAAACTAGAAAACGTGCAAAAATGGGCAAATAACTAAAAAACTTTTAAAAAAATGTTAAATCTAGTAATATCAAAGCTCGAAAAATATAACTTAAGGCGTAACACCGCAAAAAAGATTGAATTTGATTTCAATAGAAAGGAGAAGCATTCTTTCAATGCTGAAAAAACCTACAGGTTGACCAAATTAAGAGGAAAATAGAGGCAAATTTAATAAGTCATTATTTATTTAAAAGTCAAATAATTTTAAAAGTCAAAACAACCATAAGCTTTCAACTAATCAACTAGGTACAACAATGTGGAGCTACTTAGGAATGCAATGGGACCCATCATTAGTGAGCTTTGGTTTGAAATTTTTCTGTTATGTAATTAATGTAGAAACGATCGATTTTTTATATAAAAAAGACCGACTGATTACAATCCGAATTATTTTTGGATTATACCGGTCCAAGAATGGTCCAAAACTACCCCTGCTACTGCTGTTTGTCTATTAGGAACACTTAAATATTCGAATGTTCTAGATATTGATGTTTTGTTAGTAAGAAACTCAAAAATAGATGCTGTGTTTTTGATAATCAACGAATAAATTTAGCAGAAAACGCAAAATTTTAATTAAAGAGAGTTCTCAATGGAATTTGAAGTAGAAAAAGCCCAATTTCGAGTCGAAAAAGATTGTGTTAGTGGTGTTTGGTTTGGGTCTGTACTTCCATTAAATTTAATCAAACTGGACTAAAGAAACTAGGCTTATTTCGTGCTGTTTTTGATGAAAAAGTCTTAATTTTGAAATATTCAGCCAGAATTTTTGACAAAAAAATTAATAAAAATAGCCTACAAAAAAGTTTTTCGTCTTTACAAACAAAAATCAAGAATACTTTCTCCAAAAATTTTTACAAATTTTAGCAAAATTGGCGAAGCTTTAGTCAAAAATTCCGGAAAAAGTGAATAAAATCTCACCGGAATTCACTCTATTTTCTCAAAATTTAAACCTCGATAACTCTTTGTACAAAACGAAAATTAAAAAAATCTTTTTAATTCCATATTCTACGCTGGACAAGCTTTCTAATGATACCAGTCTCAACTCTCTACGATGAATATATCGATCGGCCAAAACTAACTGAACAAAAAAACCCATTTGAGTATATAGTCCCTTCCCCCTCAAGAGGGGTCGGAACACTAAGGCTTTCTATTTTATCTGTTTAATTGACACGTAGTTGACAACTATCGCGGAAAACAATGACCAAATAGAGTAAATTTACGAGCAAAGTCTATTTTGGCACCGTAATTTTTGATAAACTTGAAAATGAATTCCTGCATCATCTTGCAAACAGTAGACTTAATTGATGAAAAGTGACAAAATTGGAGATAAGAAATCTTTTGTGAGCTCTATATAGAGCTCTTTTCTGGCTGCCATTGATTTTTTTAACGTGATGCAAGCTACCACATGTACAGGCAAAGTTACTTGGCTGCTGGGATGCAATAGATAACTTCAATAAATATGATTACATTGTGATCACTAAAAATGTTATAATATAATAACAAAAAGAGTTTGATCCAAAATTATGGTTTGATAAGAAATTGAGGACAAAATTGAGATATCAAAGCAAGAATGTCACACTCAGGACCATGTTAGCCCACTAGAGATTAAGATTGCTAACAAAATACAGAGATTCTGATGTTGCATTTGGATAATGGTTTCCAGCATTTAAATACCTGTAAACATACGCTTACATTTTCCTATTATCCTTAATTGGTTCCTGAATTGGATTTATTCAACATTTTAGTGAAAATATATAAAGTGTTAAATTCCACTGGTACGGGGGGGGGGGTTAGATGTTTACGGGGTTTAGTTCTGGGATAGTCTTATAATAGTGTACTTACAAGTAGAACATAGTTCCATCCTTACGGGAAGTCTGGGATCAGCTCTCACCTGCAATATACAAATACATGATAATATTAAGCCAATGGAAAGAATACTTCGTTTCATCTCTTCCCATTACAAGAACCTCAAATCTCAGAGAGAAAAATTTAATGGCATTTTAATGACAACAAGAGCGGACAAAAAGCCAGGAATACGGTTTCTCATTTTTTGAGTTGGAAAAGCAGGAAATTTAAAAGCGTCTCCTCTCTCACCGCTCCCAAACACGCACACACTAACACACACATACACACACACACATACACACACAAACACAAACAAAAACACACAAAAAAACACACACAAACAAGCTAGCACACAAAAACAAACACACACACACAAACACACACATACAAACACACACACGAAACACTCACACACAAACTCAAACACACACACACACACAAACACACACACACACACACACACACACACACACAAGCAAACACACACAAAAAAAACACACACAAACACACTGAAACACAAAAACAAACACACACACACAAACAAACAAACACACACACACAAACAAACTAACACATAACAGACAAAAACACCCATAAAAGCACACACACATACAAAACACACACAAAACTCACACACAGAAACAGACACACAGACACACACACACACACACACACACACACACACACACACACACAAAACACACACACGATCACACACATACAAACACACACACACACACACACACACACGCACACACACACACAAACAGACACACACAAAACACTCACGCACAAACACACGCATACAAACACACACACACAAACACACAAACACAAACACATACACACAAACACAGAGACGCAAACGCATACAAAACAGACACACACACACACGAACACACTAACACACAAAAGCAAACACACAAAAACACACACAAACATACATACATAAAAAATACACACAAAACTCACACTTACATAAACAGACACACACACACACACAAAACACTCACACAAAAACGCTCATAACATACAAAGACAAAAACACGCTCAAACACAAAGACACACACACGCACACAGACACACAAACACACACAAACACATAGACAAACAAACTAGCACACAAAACACACACACAAACAAACAGACATAAAAAACACACACAAACACAAACAGACATACACACACACACGCACACACACACAAAACACTCTCACAGAAACACACACACAAACACACAAACAAACACACAGACAACACAAACACAGACACACACAAGCACAAAGACCCACACATACAAACACACACACGCACAAAAACAGAAGCACACACACACACGCAAACAAACACACACACAATTATAAACACAAAACCACACAAACACACTATCACACAAAAACACACAAACACACAAAAACCACACAAACACACAAACGCATACAAACAGACTCACAGACATACAAACAAACACACACACACACAAACAAACAGCACAAACAAAACACACACACCCACATTACACATAACACACTCTCTCTCTCTCTCACGCACACGCCCAGAGAAACACACAGACATACACACACAAAAACACACTACCACCCACAAACACACACATAAATGCACAACTCACACAAACAGAAAACAACACACACACACTAAAACACACACACAAAAATACAAACACATACATATATACAAACACAAAACACACACAAAACCACACATACACTAACACACATACACACAAAAACACACACAAACTTACAACACAAACACACACAAACAAACACACACTCACATTTAAACAAAACACCCACAAACACACAAACACAAACACACTCACACACAAAAACATACACACATACAAACATCCTAATACACACAAACTCACACACACACACACACACACACACACGCACGCACACACACACACGCACACAAACAAATAGCACACACAAAACACACACACACTACTCACAAAAAAGTCACATACACATACACTCAAAAACAAAACACACACAACACACAGCAAACAAACACTTAGACAAACATACAAACACAAAACACTAACAAACAAACACAAACGCACATAAACACACAAAAAAACTCAAACACAAACAAACACACCCACACACAAACACAATCACACAACAAACACAAAAAAAACACACATGAACACAAGCAAACTCTCTTTCTCTCTCTCTCTCTCTCACGCACACACTTACACGCATACAAACCAAAAACACAACGCACACGCACACACAGAATAACACACACATACATACAGGCACACACACAAACACAATCAGCCACACACACACACAAACACACACACATAAAGAAACACACACACTCATCAAACACACACACACAAGCACAAAGACACACAAACTAACACGCACACACACACGCACACACAAACACACACAACACACACCAAACTCACACACACATGCACACACACACACCACGCACGCACATACACAAACACACACACACATCAAACATACACACAAGCACAAACACACACAAATTAACACGCACACACACACGCACAAAAACACACACACATCTGCACACACACACACACGCACACACACACAACACACACCAAACACACACACAAACAACACACACGAATACTAACACGCACAGGCAAAATACACACAGATACACAAATATACAACACACATCAAACACATACACATATGCAAATACACGCACACACACACACACACACACACACACACACACATAAACACACACACTAACAAACAGCACAAACAAAACACACACACCCACATTACACATAACACACTCTCTCTCTCTCTCACGCACACGCCCAGAGAACCACATAGACATACACACACAAAAACACACTACCACCCACAAACACACATATAAACACGCAACTCACACAAACAGAAAAAAAAACACACACACACTAAAACACACACAAAAATACAAACACATACACATATACAAACACAAAACACACCAAAACCACACATACACTAACACACATACACACAAAAACACACACAAACTTACAACACAAACACACACAAACAAACACACACTAACATTTAAACAAAACACCCACAAACACACAAACACAAACACACTCACACACAAAAACACACACACATACAAACATCCTAATAGACACAAACTCACACACACACACACGCACACACACGCACAAAAACAAATAGCACACACAAAACACACACACACACTACACACACAAAAGTCACATACACATACACTCAAAAACACAACACACACAACACACAGCAAACAAACACTTAAACAAACATACAAACACAAAACACTAACAAACAAACACAAACGCACATAAACACACAAAAAAACTCAAACACAAACAAACACACCCACACACAAACACAATCACACAACAAACACAAAAAAAACACACACATGAACACAAACAAACTCTCTTTCTCTCTCTCTCGCTCACGCACACACTTACACGCATACAAACCAAAAACACAAGGCACACGCACACACAAAATAACACACACATACATACAGGCACACACACACACACATGCACACACACACACACCACGCACGCACATACACAAACACACACACTCATCAAACATACACACAAGCACAAACACACACAAACTAACACGCACACACACACGCACAAACACACACACACGCAAACACACAACACACACACAAACAACACACAAGAACACTAACACGCACAGGCAAAATACACACAGATACACAAATATACAATACACATCAAAAACATACACATATGTAAACACACACACACACACACACACACACACACTTACACACATACACACACAAACACACAGACACACACATAGAAGAATAAGATTTAGATTCAATGACCGTTTTTTACTTGCTGACATTGCTCTTCATGAAGCTTTAAAAATTGTCCTCATTATACGAGGATTGGTGAAGGAAGGAAGAAGAATTGAGCAGGTTACTCTGAGGAAGATGCGATTGAAAAAACAGGATAGAAACAATTATGGTTTTTTAGCAATTTGGCTTTCAGCACAGGGTTCTGGAATTCACTAGGCAAAATGTTCGGCAAGAGTTTCATCGACAATATGTTTTGCAGTTAGCATGTTATTACCAAAACTCAGCATTTTTCTCTTTTTTTCAAAAAAGTGACATCAAATATGACTATTTGTTCCTCTTTGCTCAGTTTGACCGGTGGTGCAGACATCAAAACTGCTGATACAACCTTTGGAAAAAAGTTTTCTGGAAAAAACTTATTTGAGGTCTTTCGCTACTTTAAACCGATATTTATAAAAAAAAATGTATTGTTCTTTTATATAAGAAGATATTTGTTTGCAACAAAAACACTTTAGCAAAAATGTAGATCAAATGAATGTTTGCATAGCCACGCAAGGATAGCAAGGCCAGTTTCGGTCTCAGCATTGGTTTTTGCAATGAAAAAGGATTCTTATTGTAGTTTGGGTGTGTCATTTCTGAAATATTTTTTCGATTGTTTTTTATTTCAGTTTGAAGCTTCAATTAATGAGACTTTTTCATGTTCTAATACGGTCGAATGAAACTATGTTGTGTTTTATGAGTAAAGCTCATTTTTTTAAGGTTCCGACTAATTGTTTTCATATTTTTTACTTATTCTTGAGTTTTGCCAGCTTTTGATGTGCTTTTTGTAGTCTTATGACTGAGTCTCAATATTAAACGATTGTTCTGGTATTGAGGGAGCTAATCAAAATTATCCAAGGGTTTCAGTTGACACATAAATGATTTTTTGCTTATATAACACAAAAAGTATCCAAAGTTCAAGACTTAAATTTGATATAATGACTTTTTGGTCAAGTTAGTTAATTTAATAAAATATTGAAAATTTCTATTTGTAAAGGTGAAGAGGAGTGAGCCGGCCATTTTTAGATTAATTGTGAAATCTTTTAGTTAAAAAAGCTAACCGAAATGTAACTTTTTTGAAATACTGTTGCCGTTTTGGTTTTTTATATGTTAGTTACAGACCAGACTGATTCCAAATCAAACCTCAATTATTGAAAAATCAAATGTACGAGCAATGGAAGGCCAATGAACATAAAAAATAATTTTAGCGGAAAGGATTTGGTTTTATGACTTAAACACCATTTGCATAAAATTATTCGTGAAATTTTGAGTTTTGCCTGTAATCGCTGGTAATGTGCAATCTTTTGACTTTGTCTCACTAAAGACATGCACAACTGGCTTCCTAATTTGTAAGTTTAATTTTGTTTGCCATTTTAAGTTGAAAATTTACGGTTGTTATGCCCTACGTATTTGAAAAAAATGTTTTAGAAAAAGTAACGGTAATTCAAGATTGGCCAATTTCATTATTATTTATGCAACTTCGACGTTGTTGCGGCAAAGAGACAATTCGCATTCTTTTTAAGTGAATTAAAATGTAGTGTTAATTGCTGTTTTTATATTAAAAATCGTTTTTTGTCGTTGATACTATGCTACGAGTTTTCATATATTTCTTTTATTTTCTCCCATTTTTGAGTTTCTCTTTTTATCACTTATCCAATCTAAACTTTAATAGCACACTGACTACATTTTGCATATTAGAATAAGGGCACTGAAAGAGGCGCAATTAATAATAATAAAAATTTATAGTGAAAAGATATTATAGGCTTCTGCACCATTTCCTCGCAAAATTGAAGGGACGTTTCGATAGCCTCTATTTGCTTCGAAATTATTCCTTCGAAATTATTTCTTCAAAATTATTCGAAATTATTTTGAAATTATTTCTTTTCTGAATTTGCCTCTTTTTGTGTTCTGCCTACTTCTTAATTATGCTCAATAAGGACAAGCCTCATATCTTTTCTGGTAAAACTGGAGTCATTTGGATCATCTTACTTTTTTATCTGTTGGATCATCGTATTTTTCATTAAGTTTATTTAAAGAAAAACCAGATAGGCATTTAGTTTTGGTCGTATGTAATGCTTGTTGCTTTCATTTGTAATTGTGGTTTGTCTTGCCTCTTACTGTCCTTAATGGCGAGTATCATTGGCTCCCTAGAAAACTTTTGTTTTTCTGTTTAGTGGTTACAGCTTAGAGCGGATTTTAAAACGGATACATCAGTTATTTTTGAGCAATAACGGATTTTTGAACTTTTTCTGTCTCTTCCTCATTTGGTGGGCAATTAATCAAAAAATTGATTGAGCGGGTTCAGAACATTATGAGTGAACGCACATTACCGAGCCTCTTTGTTTAATCTAAAGTGATAGAAAGATATCCTTCACGGTTAAGCAAATCCTGAACGCCAACTATAACAATAGACACACATATACAAAAACATACACACAAACACACACCGAAAAACGCGCACAAGCACACATGTTTGGGTGTCCCTTCCGGTCACGTCCAAAAATGGTAATGCTATTAGAATTTCGAAGAAAGAATCATCTGTTATTTTGCGAATATGATTAGTATCAACTGTTACAACAAGAGCGTAATCCACGTTTAAAATTTTTTCATTTCCGGGAAACCATGCAAACCATATATGCGAACTTAAATGATTGGGGGAAGTTATTTATGTAGACTTTAGGCGGTTGCCGGGAAAGTTCTTTGATGGGCAACCCAAACTGCTGCTCTTGAGTTTTCGTGTGAACCATCTAAAGTCTATATGTTTCCACCAATCATTCAAGCTCCTATATGAGTTTCCTATATGATTATTGTGTTTTCCCCATTCTCATAAAAGTATCATACAAAAACTTATTAAACGTTGAATACGCTCTTGTTTCATCAGTTTTTTTACTATTCTTCCTTGCAAAATACAACTACACAACTAACAAGGAAGATCGGTAATGTGCGTTTCCCCATAAAGTTCCGACGCCGCTCATCAGCATTTTTGGCATAAATGTCTCCCAAATGAGGAACAGATAGAAAACTCCCAAACGTTCATTTTTAAAAAAATGTGTATGAATAAAATGATCGTCTCCAACGCAACTAACACAGTGGAGTAACAAATGCTGCATTAGATTGATGAGATCAGCCATTACTAAGAACGCACGCCAAGACGAACAACAAAAGCAAACAGCAGTAACAACAAGCTATAATCATATCCAAAACTTTATTTAATTTTTTTTAAAAAAGCAAACTTATTAATAAAGTCAAAAGAGTGTCAGATAAAACTGAAACTAAACCCAAATCAATTGTACTTCACTAGAAAAGATTTGGACCAATCCATTATAAAGCTCGGTAACATTTAGACAAAAAAACAGCAAAGTAAATATATTCGCTTATTTTTTTAAAAGAAAATTAATTTTAAAGTAACGAAAGCCATTAGATATCAATTGAAGTTAACCAAATGTTTTATGATCTCAGACGATTCTATAGGAGGGTATTAAGACCTGTCATTATACAATTTTTAGTGCGGTTACAAAAAGAAAAATAAATAGAGACAACAAACAAAAGTTCAATAAAAACTTGCGGGAAAACGCTGTCGAAGCCATAAAACCATATGATGCCGCTCAAAAAAAGTTCAATTGAGCCACCACTGAACGCCGATAATGTGATATGTGACATCTCATTAATGAGAATAGTTAAAAAGTAGACAAAAAAAGAAAAAAAATAGGTAATAATTTTGTATCCTAAGAAAAAAAATAATTTTTTATATCATGAAAACCGTTAGCTACAAAGTTTTGAAATATTAAAATAGGTTCGTTTAATTGTCCTAGCAAAGCACTTGAGGCCTGTTTTTTATCAGTATATGTCTTTCGTCTACAAAGAGAACGTCAAATAAATTCAAAAATCATAAAATAGTTTTTTTGCGAAAAATCTGAGCCGAAGCCAATGAATTCATCAAACTTTAAAAACATTAGTTATTACACTTGCAACTTCCTTCCACAACAATAACGTCTTATGTGACCAGTATTTGAAAAGACTGGGTAAAAAAGGAAAGAAAAAAATGCGACGTTGAAAAGTGTTTTTTATTTAATTTTGAAAACAATTGTTTTCAAAGTCATGAAAGCCATCGGCTATGCACTCAAATCAGAACCAAGGCTCATTTAATCCTCCATTAAAAGCAATCAGATTTGTCGTTATGCGGAAAATTTTAATACGACTAAAAAGGCAAAATAAAAACGATAGTTAAAGACAAATGTAAAAAACTCAATAAAATCTTCGAGAAAGGGGTGTCGAAGCCTTTAAAACCATAATCCATGCCTATAAAGACTTTTATGTGGCTAATTGTGACTTATTTTGAACTGTAGTTAGTGAACTGTAAATAAAGTCATAATACGACAAAAGGAGAAAAAAACGTGAGAACTGGGCTAAAGCCTAAAAACAAAAAAATATGCAAACTAGTAGTATCAATGCCAGAAAACCATAACTGAATGCATAAAACCGCAAAAAGGTCAAATTTCATTTCAGTATAAAAAGAAGAAGAAGAAGCATTCTTTCTTTACTAACACTAAGCTACAAGTTGACCAAATTAAAAGTAAAATAGTGACAAAGTTCAATAAGCCATTGTTTATTTAATTATCAAACGTTTTTAAAAGTCAAAGCGACCATAATTTTTTGAGAAAAAACTAGACGGATTGATTTGGATCTGCTTAGGAAGCCAAAGGGACCTATCAACAGAGAGCTTCGATTTGAATTGTTCTTTCTTTAGTTAACATTTAAAAGATTTTTTAAATAGAAGACCGACTGATTATAACCCGATTTTTTTTTGGATTATAACAGGGAAGTGGAAGTAGGAAGGGCTCCCTTTATAGTCTACAAAGGTTGTGTTGATGGTTTTTGGCTGTGTATTTCCGGCAAAGTTAATCAAAGGGATGAAAACGGCTTGGTTTTGAAAAATTTAGCCAACGTTTTTGCCAAAAAAATTTAACTAAATGCTCAACAATGCTTTTTTGTCTTTAAAAATAAAATCAACAGTACTAATATTAACAGTTTTTGACATATTGTAGCAAAATTGACGAAAATTTGGTCAAAACTTACGGAAAATGTGAATAAAGACAACAGAATTCACTCTACTTTTCTCAAAAGTTTAGACTTAGATAACTCCCTGTAAAAAAGGAAAATAAAAGAAATCTGTTCAATTCCGTATTCTACGATGGACGAGCTTTCTTATGATACCAGTCTCAACTCTCTACGATGAATATATGGATCGGCCAAAATTGTCTGAACAAAAAAACCCATTTGAGTATATAGTTCCTCCCCCCTCAAGAGGGTCGGAACAAAAATTGCAACTAGACAACTAAGGATTTTCATCACCGATTGTCTGAGACCGTTTTTACTCGGTAATCACACAAACTTCTAATTGGCAGATTTTCTATATTAGAAATAGGGACAAAAGTTAAACGTTTCTAATATTAAAATTTATCATCCAGGTCACCTGACCGCAATAAAAAATCTGAGAGCTCTTGTTTTATTAGGATAGGACAGTAGTTGAAAATGTATATACAACTGACTTACCCGCTCTTCAATGATTATAGGAGCTGCCATTCGACCACTGCTTGCAAAACCAGTTGCAGGGCTTGAGCTCTGTGACATCCTGGACGCATAACCAGTACTAACTGATTTCACTCCCGACTGGTTACCGCTGTTATAATATCCCGAAGGTTGCTGAGCTGAACTAATTGAAGAAACGACGCGTGAAGGGTTCATGTTTTCATCAGTTTGCTGTGACATTCCTGAAGAAGCTCTCATTTTGTTCACGTTGGGCAGCCGACTGAATTTCCACCTCCGTTTCCGTATTAATTATTTTAGGACAGGAAGCGATGCCTATAAATAGAAAGTGATTAGATAGATTGATGTGAAATTACCTGTAAGTGATTATACTAATTGAAAGCTGACTAAAACGGAAGAATGATACTTTGAGAAAAGAGAAAGCCTTTATACCCGTCAAAATGATTATTTATTCACTTTAGCCAATTAGTCCCAAAAAGGAGAATTGAGATTTAAAAGGCTTTTGATGCCAGTAACCTGTATAACTCATTTTACTGACCAAAATCTCACAGAGAACGGAAAAAAGGTACTTTTTGCTATTTTTGTGAACTAAACCTTTTTGCCTTTGTGTGGTCAAGTTGATACAGTTTAAAGCGTTCGCTTTTTACTGACCAAAAAAATTGAGCTTGAAACACCATGAACACCATTAACTTGAATAAAGCAAAAAGAAAGATTGAAAAAGCAAAAATCACCACAATAGACTACCCGTGCAATATTTTTTAAATTTCATCTTGAGCTATTAGATGATCAAATAAGAATAAGAAAACGTTTGAACCCTGTAACAATCTAATTCAAAATGTCATTTAGTTTCAAATTTCCCTGGAAGCTCTCGAAAAGTTTTGCATTTGAGAGATGCAAATTTATTGCACAACCAGCCGTTTTCGAAAAAGGGGAAAATTGCGTCAGAAGTTATTCTGCAATTTTAAGCTTCATCATAATAAAATTCAGCTATTTATAAATGGGGGAATTGATTGCACACATAGAGGCATTTATTTAAGATTGTTACAAGCTACTACAAACCCTTAAACAGCCCTATTTTGGTTCACTTTGCTCGATTTCTTCAGAAAAGTTATTTTTGATCTTTAACATGTCTTCTTAATTAGCCATTGGAATTTGCTCGCATTGGCTATTTCTTCAGAATTGCCATTTAGCGAGGGTAAAAGTAAATAGAGTCCAAAAAAGAAAATGTGGAATCAAGTTTACAACTTATGTGACTTATACAACGCGTGAAGTCCAAACTTGCAAATTTATCTTTCCTGTCAATTTTTCTTTAAAATAAACGAATTTATAAAGACCTACTTACTATGCCTATAAATAACAAACGAAAGCTTTCAATTGATTAAACTACTAACTTTATTACTCACCGAGATAATAAAATAAAAGGGGGGCATTATCCACCCAATGGACGGAACAGTGAGCCCCCACTACGAAAAATCACAGCAGCGTATGAGGCGACCAGCCATTCGTTTCTTGCAGCCAAATAATTGTCAATAACTAACCTGATTACCATCTTTGCAAAAAAGAATTTGAAGTCACATAAATGATGAAAACTAATACTAACAACAAAGAGGACGAATATTAAAAAAATTATCTTAAAGCAGAAAGAAATTTGTTTATCTGTTTGCTTATATGAGATTGAGAACATTTGAGGGTTTAAACGTGATGTTTATGGAATCCAACAAGTTCTGCCGGTCTTAATTGAGTAATGCAAGAGAACGTTGACAACATGTTGCAGGTTAACTCCTCAGTATTACATAAACAAAAGACGTAGCAGCTATTGGATTCAGGTACTTTGTTCGTGAGGGTGTCAGAAAAAATCTCTCCGGCCACCTTGGCATCCATGTTGGCTTGAAGCGGTTAATGTAAACCAAAGCTCATTGAAAGCCAAAAACGCAAACGGAAAAATTAAAGGATAGGTTTGGTAATAGGATGTATTTCAATAAAGGATAGATAATACAGGAAAAAGTAAAAAGATATATTAATCAAAACAAAATTATAAAGAGAATTAACGAAAGGTACAAACTGTTGTTGGAGTTTCCTAGGTTATTGTCTCCTGTGGTTCCGAAACAAAAATTGCGTCTGTATTTGTGAACCAACATTGTCAAGATCATTAGAGACAAGAAACTATTTAATACAGTTATCAGGTCGTTACCACGCTGTCTTGACTACTGTAAACAAAAACGTTAATTATGAGTCTTGAAAGTAGAGTCTAGAGACAAATTTCAGCAATTTCCATGTTTGTCTAGTGTGTATAATGCCTACAAAGTGTCGCAAGTAAAGTCTAAATTTTCGTGAATGAAATCTACAAACAAAATTGCTGACGATTGTCCAAATTTATCTGCAATGTACCAGAGGGTGGCAATGTATATTAAACAATTGAAGAAGTATATAATATTTTTCAAAACTTCGTAGTAGTTTTATAGTATTTTTGTCTAATTCAGTGTGTAATTTATAGATGTCGATCTTTTTTAAATGTTTTTTTGCAACTAAGAAAACTGCGGTTATCTCCAAACTCTCAAATTGTTATACTGAAAATCTTGGGTTGTGATTTAAAAAGTTCAAAAGACTAGCAAACAAAGAATGTATGAAAAATATCAGAAATCTACTATTTCGTAGCCCCAAAAGAAATCGTTTGAAGAATTGTTGCAGCTTGGCATTTTAGGGCAATATATTTCTGCACCAAAAATTGAGCCAGAGAAGGGGAAAATAAAAGGAGTGGTAGTGATGTGGTCTACCGTGTGAACAATTTTTTTTCTATTTTATTAAACAATATCTTACCTAAATAGTTTTCAGCATCGAATTATTAGAAAACGAGTTTTAGCAAAAATGTTTGATGAAGGAAAACGCCCTCAGCTCCTCAAATTTTCTGATAGTTTTTATTAACATCCTTCAAAAAAAATAGAGTATTCATTTCTAATTTTTTGAAGAGTTCATTAATTACATCACATGAATTGAAGTGCCTGACAGAGACTCTTTTAAGGAAGCTTCATTTTTTCGATCACTTTACCTCGAAACCAATAATTTTCAGAGGGTGGCAATGTATATTAAACAATTGAAGAAGTATATAATATTTTTCAAAACTTCGTAGTAGTTTTATAGTATTTTTGTCTAATTCAGTGTGTAATTTATAGATGTTGATCTTTTTTAAATGTTTTTTTGCAACTAAGAAAACTGCGGTTATCTCCAAACTCTCAAATTGTTATACTGAAAATCTTGGGTTGTGATTTAAAAAGTTCAAAAGACTAGCAAACAAAGAATGTATGAAAAATATCAGAAATCTACTATTTCGTAGCCCCAAAAGAAATCGTTTGAAGAATTGTTGCAGCTTGGCATTTTAGGGCAATATATTTCTGCACCAAAAATTGAGCCAGAGAAGGGGAAAATAAAAGGAGTGGTAGTGATGTGGTCTACCGTGTGAACAATTTTTTTTCTATTTTATTAAACAATATCTTACCTAAATAGTTTTCAGCATCGAATTATTAGAAAACGAGTTTTAGCAAAAATGTTTGATGAAGGAAAACGCCCTCAGCTCCTCAAATTTTCTGATAGTTTTTATTAACATCCTTCAAAAAAAATAGAGTATTCATTTCTAATTTTTTGAAGAGTTCATTAATTACATCACATGAATTGAAGTGCCTGACAGAGACTCTTTTAAGGAAGCTTCATTTTTTCGATCACTTTACCTCGAAACCAATAATTTTCAGCATTCTGTAGTTAATTGGCAAAATGTGCACTCAGCAACTTGAATTTTTATTTGATGTATTGAAAACAAAGAAACCCATTGCATTTTTCCTAATACCATTAGTCAGTAAGAATTGGCGTAGCAAACTTGTCGCTACATTAGAGTACTGTAGCAGAAAATTACTTAAACTTATAAACCATTATTAGTGATTTGAGATCAAAAACGTTCGAGAACATTCTAAAACATCTAGAAAATTAAGTCTGCTTTTGAGCAAAGCCTTGAAAAACTGCTCGTCAATTAGAACCTTTCCGCTTACATCAATCTAGTTCAGTTTGTCCATTGTTTCTTCACCGAGTGTAATTTTGACAACATTAAGTGCCCAATGTCCCAAAAGTTGAGTATATATATATATACTCAATTTTGTCGGGCTTTTTTGTGATCTATCTTTTAAGATTAGAGTTGTAAGCGTATTTGAAAACAATTGACACTTAATTAAGTGTACTAGAGTAACAGAGTTCCAATTTGCTTAAAAGTACCCTTTTCCCAAGGACTCAGTATCCATTTACCGAAATGAAAGACTATTTCGATATTAGTTCCAGAAACTTCCTTTTCGACACTAATTGTGGATTAAGAAAACAATTAGTGATTTTGAAGTTACCCATAGCACTTTTCACAATAAAAATTATTAAGTACTTGAATTTAGTTTCAATTAATTATTAATGAAAGTCGGGCAAAAAATTTTTAAGCTAATTACACGCAGAAAAAGATTTTGCTTCCTCAAAACGTGAAACTTGTTAAAATTTGCTTATTTGGACATGGCCAGGTAATGAAGAAAGTGTATAAGTGCCAACAAAATTTAATAGGGTATGGGTCATCAGAATTACACTTTCGCATTAATAATGAGTTTTTCAGGATAAAAAAACTTTTGTGCAACCATCAATTTTGTGTAAATTTGAAATCACTCATTCCTTCAAAAAATTAACTTTAGAGCTTTGTAAGAAAAAGGTTATCACATCCAGCATCCGAACGATTAAACGCACAAATAATTTTTATGCGAATTCAGAACCCTGAAAAAAATTTCTATGCGAATTCAGAAGCCTGTGAAAATTCAGAAACCTGAGCCAAATTTGCATATAATTATATAAAATTTCTGACATTTATTGACTTTCGGAAACAATCAAAGAGGAAAAACAATATGAAAAAATTTTATACGTTATATGTTTAACTGTAGGAGTATAATCTATAAACGTTTAAATTTTTTGCAGCAATTTCTCTCTCACTCATGCAGTGACAAGCTGCAGTTTTGACACAAATAGCAATTTTCACTCTTTCACTTTACTTTTCCAAAAAAATGATTGCATTGCTGGGTCTGGATATTTTTCTCAAAAGATCGTAATTTAGGAAAAATTTAAGCGATAAAAATGAAATGAATTGAATAAAGAATTCTACTGTTATGATTACAAAAACTATACAGAGAGTTATGGAACTTCAAATTTGCAAATGTCAATAGTAAAAAAGCTTCTGCTGAACAACTGAGCTTTTTCCAACAAACCCGGAGGTCTAGGTAATGTGGGTTTGCAATCCTTGCTAAAACACATACCCCTATTAATCAAAATCTCTGCTAAGTTTTAATGACGAAAAAAGAAGATGTCAAAATTCCAATTAAACCAAAGATCGGAGGACAGGTTTGGCACTTCCTGACAATTCATAATTTCCAAAGAAACTTTTCGTCACAAAAAATGTTTTTTGAATTTTCTAAATAAAATAAAATAAATAGAATACAAGTCAATCACCACTCAAAACTTAATATTTTACATTTTTTAAATGACTACTTAAAACTGAAAGCTCATCATGACAGTTAATAAGAAAATCATTAAGAATATATCATCCAAATCCAAAATGTCTTCAAAGAATCTTATCAATGCCTTTATAGACATCTGAAGGGTTGTCGCAACAAAACACAATTTTACTCACACTCACAATTTAATTTTTTAAAGGATATCTAATGTGACATGTCAATGGGAGAAGTTGGAAGAAAACTAAATAAAAGAAAGGCTGTTTTTGTTACAGTGCAAAATATAAAATTTTACAATATTCAGATATTCTAGAAGCTTGTTCAAAAAAACATCAGACCATTGAGTAGACATTTATTAGCAACGACAATAAACAGGGAAAAAAATAACTTTCAGAAAAGATTTATATTTCGACCAAACATTTTTCTAAAATGCAAAAAAATATCTATATTGATTAAAAACTTTACAGCTAGCCTTAGACAGTAAATTGAAAGCATTGAATACAACTTTGAGATACAAGAAAACAACTAGTTTTCTAACTATTGAAAATTAATTGATACACCTCTTGAAGCTTCTGCAATTTTTCTTTTGCCTCGATCAGTGTGTCAAACTACCCAGCCAAAAAATACGTCAAAAATACATATTGAAAGGGATTTTACTTTCTGTCAAGAAACAACCTACTTTTTTATCTGTCTGTTTTCATTTTTTCGAAGTTGCACTCGCGTTTGTTAGCGTCTTAACATTCAGTTCCAGAACTGCGTAGTCTTGCAGCTAAATTTGCATTGAAAACGCTAAGAATACAAAAACAACATTTTTTGTCTTGAGTCAACATGAGCAAACAAATATGAAGCAATCGTCAAAACATCAATAAAACAATTTAAAATAGGGTAAAATTGACAGGAAAAAAAGAAGTAAAATTAGAGTAAAATGTTTAAAAACGGCGTAAAAATGTGAAAAATGTGATCATTCTTCGATGAAAATGATGCCTAACTTCCCTCCCATTTCTTTAGATCCAGCCACTTCTGTCGGATCATTTCAGGGGAGAAATACAATTTTAGAAAAACAAAAAGGCTGAGATTCCGCGTTAATAACGCGAAACTGGCCTTAAAAACACGATAGCTATCTAATTTCTCACAACTTTTTATTTTCAAGTACTGCTATTTAGACGATATGACCGTGACGGGTTTTTCATCGATGCCTTCCACAAGATATATCGTAAACGGGGCAAAAGGAAAGTGGAAGGTTAGTGCAGATAGACATGCACACAAATTATCGATTTTAACGCTAAAAAACAAAATTTCCCAAAACACTTTCAGCCTCGAAAAGTTCAAAAGTCCCTTTCCTCGAAATATTTCGTCGAAAAAACTAATGAACCGGCGACAATTTGGAAAAAACGGCTAAAACTAGCAAAAAAAATTGCAAACCGTTGCAACATGACCGAAAAAAGTAGGAACCCAGTTTAGCTTATAGTTCCTGCCATTCGTCCCCCAGGTTGACTGGGAACAAAAAATGAAGAATTAGAATAACAAGAAACAAAAAAATATCAAGTGCAAGTTCGCTAATTCAAAACACGAGCGGGGTGGTCGCAATTGATCAGAAAGTTGTGTCACTCAGGAAAACTGTGTTGGAAATTTGAAAAGAATAATGTACTGAAGTGTGCTACACTCAGTAACACTATTTGATAATCTTAGTGCTATTTTGAGAATTTACGTTATAGTGCGTGAAGCACAAACTTGATTTGGACAAAGTCCATTTTAACGTGTGAACAAATTACTAAGTAGTTTTGAATAAGCTACTATTTTAAGATCACTAACTAAAACTGAGAATACTATGACGTGATATTGTCACGCCACACAAAGAACACCAACTTAACCTTGGTAACTCTGTCGACACTGTTATCTCTATCCAATAGGATACTAGATAACCACGTGTCCGCAAGTATAAAAGGAGCTAGCACGCTCAACCACCAACACTTTTTGGTCCCTGATAACTTCTGATTTAAAATCATACTCCCGTATTGCTCCCTTGCTCAATCTCAGCTTACTTGAGATATTTTTCTAACTTAGAATATTTTGTGACTTGTTCTTAACTAAGAACTCTCTAAGTCATAAAGTAGTAACTTAGCACAAATTTGGAAATCAGGTAAGTTCAGCTTAACTTCTCTAAGTTATAAATTAACATCTCTTAAATTCTACCTAAGTTACAAGTTAACTTAGAATATTTAAGCCTGTGCTAACTTGTGCTATCTCAGTCTTAATAACCTTAACTATTCTATCCCTTAATGCTCGGTTCATATTTGATGCTGTTTAACATAACTTATTAATTCATATTTGCATTTAACTTTCTTTAATACTTAACTATATACCAAGAGTAGAACTAGGGGTTGAACTCTCAAGTTTTACATGTGGTCCCGCAATTAACCCCGTCGTTTAAGTATCTAATGTACGGACCAGCAGTATAAATGGTTGTCCCGGAGAGGCAACTTTAATTTAACTTGTTCATTTAATATAAAGGCAATCTCAATTTAACCTGTTCATTTAAACTATCAGAGAAGCTTGCCTATATTTAACTTGTTCACTTATTATAGAGAAGCCATTAAAATAATTTGTGTAATTTAACTATTCAAAGGGTTTCTCACTTAAATTCTCATTTGAATTTGTTTTAAACTAATTCTCTGTTTTAATACAATAACTTCAGTCCTTTAAACAATGACCAGTCCTGGTGGTAGTTCTCCTACACCTGCTGTTACTCCCCCACCTGAAACTGCCATAACACATCCAAATCTTTCACTTGTATCTTTTTCAAGCAATGATCCTAATCAGGATGCCACTTCTTTTTGGAACTCTGTAGAAAACAAAATACTCTTTTCACTAGGAACTAGGCCTACAGCACCCGCTGCACAAACTAGCTATGATAAAAGACAACAATCCTCATTCGGCTCACTTTTAACTGATACAGCACTAAAATCGTTTGAAAGTGAAGTCACAGATACTACAGATTGGAATACTTTAAAAGATGAATTTATAAAAAGATTCACAGACGGTAGAGACCAATTTAGATTTAGACTTGAGGTTGAGAACACATTTAGGCAAGAAGGAGAATTAATAAAGAATTATCTACATAGAATAAAGAGTGGAGTTGATAAAGGTTGGCCAGAAAAGATACCATCAAGTATTATTATTTTTATTATTATTATTATTATTATTATTATTATTATTATTATTATTATTATTATTATTATTATTATTATTATTATTATTATTATTATTATTATTATTATTTTTATTATTATTATTATTATTATTATTATTATTATTATTATGGCTTCCACAAACGTGTGGGACTGCTCCCGCAAAAATTATATAAATAGATGAATCATACCAGTTTAAGTTTGTTTGTTAGGTTTATTTCGTTTGAGGAC
Organism: Convolutriloba macropyga; assembly: GCF_964194025.1. NCBI lineage: Eukaryota > Metazoa > Xenacoelomorpha > Acoela > Convolutidae > Convolutriloba > Convolutriloba macropyga. Next base: position 45,880,432 of record NC_134474.1, read on the forward strand.
CGACATTTTTCGCAGAGACAGATAAATGTTATGGAACACGAATTGTCGATGCTGAAATAAATATTATAGTACTTCCACATCAAGTTTAAGATTCAATTTTAACTAAACGAGTCCGACTGGTTGAAAGAAATTAACATTTGAATCAATGATATTTGCTCTATATGTGGTTCGATAGAAAAAATTTGACCGCTGAAATTCTTTTTTGATTTCAGGCAACACAAACCGAAAACTTGACCGTCTTTGCACAATATTAATATGCTCGCTGATGTTGAACGCATAATAATTGTTCACCAATTTCGATAGCAAGAGAAGATCTGTTAGCACAATGTAATAGTTGAGAGGTAATAAGTTCAGGGATCTCAGTCGTTCGCAATAATCAAGGTTCGGTAGGATCCATTTCGAAACTTTTTCTTGAGATTTTTCAAGGAGTCGCATGTCAGATTTTGAAGGCATATAACAATTAGATCCATAGATTAAGATTGGAATAAGCGTACTCTTATAAAGATTTAGTTTTGCAGTAACCGTCAGGAGATATGATGTGTTTCTTTTAATTTGGTGGAAGAATTTGTTGGCTTTACCAGTCCGCAATTCTACATGTTCCTTCCAAGTGAGGCTGTCGTTCATAGTGATACCAAGGTCCTCCACAGTTCTCGATTGTTCCAGCGACCATTGACCCAAAACCGGACTTAATTTCGACTTGATTTTGAAATTTATGTACTGACATTTCGATAAATTGAAGCTGATGTTATTTTCGTAACTCCGACGCAATATTGAATCTAGATCTTGTTTGATTCCGTGTGCGTTTCCAAGATTTTCATTATATAATAATTTGAGATCGTCAGCAAAAAGAAAGACTTTGGAGTTGAAAACAGTTTCAGGTAAGTCATTAATGAAAATAGGAAAAAGTAGGGGCCCAAGTATTGAGCCCTGAGGTACACCCGAGGTGACCGGTGAATTCTTCGATTTTAGTTTTCCAATTTTCAGGTATTGCAGTCTGTCGCTCAGGTAACTCTTTAAAATTTCGAACAGCTTGCCACCTATTCCAATGCAATTGATCTTACTTAAAAGTATTCCATGATCAATTTGGTCGAAAGCTTTGGAAAAGTCAAAGAGAAGTGAGCTATTTTCTCGACTGTTCTCAGAACAGAATTTGTATATCTTATCTAAGTAGGTTATCATTTGAAGAATAACTGATCTTCTTTCACGAAAACCGTACTGTGAGTCAGTTATGAGTCCTTTGAAAAAATTTAGAATTGATCCATACAACAATCTTTCTAGAACTTTCGAGACAATGCATAATAGTGTTACAGGACGAAAATTTACAACATCTGCTTTCGATCCTTTTTTCTTGAAAATTGGGCAAACTGCTCCTATTTTCCATGCACTAGGATAGGTTCCAAGGCGCCTAAAATTTCTGAATAACTCAAAGATGGATTTCGTAAGTTCTTTTGCACAGTTCCTGAGGACAACTGCAGGCAAGTTATCAGGCCCACATGACTTTGATACGTCTAATGACCCAAGAACTTCAACTATTGCTTCTTCCGTCACAGTAAAACTATTCAAAATTCTATTTTCATTCAAACTGCTTTTGAAGACCGATGACACGGTGAAAACTGAACAGAAGTATTTATTAAAGAGAGAGGGTTTTTCAGCATCACAGTTTGCTACGTCTTTATTCCATTTAACCTGTGGCGGAACGGACGGTCCTTTTCGTAAGCTTTTAAAATATTGTACATGGCTTGAGAATTTCGTGAGTTGAAAAGCTTTGATTCGTAATTTTTCTGGTCTAGATCTACCGCTTCTGCTAGACTGGTTCTCGACCTTTCTATCTTGAGTCTCAACGAATCATTGTTGGCTAGTAAATTCTGTTTTCTCTGTAGCGTGTTGAGCTTTTTCATTAGATGTGATATCGCAGGCGTGATCCAGGGTGGCAAATTGGATCTATGCTTAATCCGTCTTGGTGTGAATTTAGTGATCGCCTCGAATAACCAATGATACCACTCGCTGAGCATCCGATCGCAGTTGCTATAACAAATAGTATTAAAAGGGTTAAGACTTAGATTTTCCTTCAGACCAACGTAATCGCATTTACAGAAGCTCAAACTTTTGTGCAATTCGGTTTTCTCGTTCTTAGCAGGACTCAGGTCAAGATCTAATAATATAGGTATGTGATCAGATAAACTAAAAGTTTTGAGCAAAGAGTCGTCGCAATTGACGTCGATAACTATGCTGTCATCATTAACGAAAATTTGATCGAGTATGTTTTTACCACAAGTAGGAAAGAAAACAACGGGAATAAAATTTTGGCAATCAAATAGATCGACCAATTGTTTCTCATATAAGTCGGTTGACTCTAGTGTTTTCCAATTGACAGAAGGAAGATTAAAATCTCCTACTACTATGACCTTTATCTCCCTCCACTCATCGTTGTCTAGAATGCAGAAGAAAGAGTTGAATTCGTCAATTGTGACTCGGTATTTGCTGTTACTAGGAGGGTTATACAAACACAAAATTAGTACCTTTTCGTTATTTACAGTTATGAGCGAACCTGCAAACGCAGACGCTAGTTTGTCATTCAGATTCTTAACATCAATTGGGAAAGAAGTAATGTTGTTCCGCACGCCAATCATTACACCTCCATGTTTGCTCTTCAGATTTTCATTTCTTTCGCTTCTGTAGAGCTGATAATTTTGCAGGAAAAGTTCACTATCGCTGATGTCAGCTGTCAACCAAGTTTCAGTTAAAGCGATGATGTCATATGCAGAGGTTTCAGCCGCGACAGCAAACTTCCTTCGACGATATAAATTTAGGAGGCTTCTTGTATTGCAAATCTTTCAGCTTGTTTGTTGTGGCTGGGTTAATGCTAAGTCCTCGAACAGCAAACGCAGATTTACGATCGCTAAGAACTTGTCGCAAAGAGAAGGTTGAATGCTTTCGAATATTGTCCAGGCAACTTGCACCAATATAGAATACCATATCAGTACCGGTCTCTAAAAATCGTTCAAGAGAACGGACACCCAAGATACCCGGATTTTCATAGTAAGCTGAAACTATTTAATAAGTTTTAAATAGTAGGAATATAAGGAAAGAGAAAGAAATCCAACAAAGACAACGAAGTCAGAAATACATAGATTTTGCTATAAGAGGACTAAGGCCACAAGGTTTAAAACGCAAAGCCCACGAGAAACTTATTGAGAATCGTTCAATAACTTGGACACAGTTTTTCGATCACTTAGTCGTAAAAGACTTAACATTTTCTGTAACAAAAGAATCTAGTGGAACTACAGGAATAGATAAACTTAAAACACTCGAGAGCAAAATTAACAGTTTAACCAGTCTTTTCAAAAGCAACGAAGTGAATGCTATAGATACTTCTAGGCCTAGAGACCCAAACATAAAAGGCAGACCTACCAGTACTAGATTCTGTGATTATTGCAGAAGCAACGGTCATTCCATCTCAAGATGCACGAAGAAACAGTTAGATGATAGCGTTAACAAATTGAGAAAGGAACTTGTTGAACCAAGAAGGCCAAATATAAGATTCTCTAATGATTACAGAAAGAATTACCGAGGCAATACAAGATTCAATGGTCCTAGAAACCAAGGCTATCAACCAAGAGGTGGCTACTCAAACTATAAACCTAGGTTCAACAAGCCTAACTATCAACAACAAAATACATCTTTTAGCAATTATGGCAATAGATTCACTCAACCATACGAACAAACCTTCCCTCAGCAAAACACCTATAGAAATAATGAACCAAATCTTGAACAACAATCACCATCACCACAACAACAGCAACAGCCACAACAAAGTGCTAGCTTCTATACACCAAGTAGAAATAACAATCTACAACAAAGACAAACAAAACCCAACAATATTCAGCAACAACCAAATCAAATAAGTTTCGTTGAAGGCGACGATGACTACGTAAATGCTATAACAGACTTCTTTCCTTTAAACTTTTGAAGTCTCCGAACGCTACTAAAGAAAGTAGTACTAAGTCACGAATTTATCTCAATTTATATCACTTTGCCACCGGAGACATTAAAAATAATAGTGGTTTAGAAGTAGAGTTCATGATTGATCCAGGATCAACTTGCACTATCGTCAACCATCCTACATACCTTGCTCTAGTAAACCTTGGACAAAAATTTGCATTTACAAAATACAAATTGTGATTCAAAAACTTATACTGGTTCATCAATCAGAATGCTTGGCTACACAACTATTCAATCTAGCTTTGAAACTGACGGTAAATATACAGTCCCCCATGAAGTATTCGTTACTAAAGAGCAGAGACAGAACATAATAGTTATTGATTTTGTCATTTGTTTTTAAAAGTACTTCACTTCGATATCCCCGCAGTAGAATTAAAAACTGAGAGAAACCTAATTTGCTACGGCTCAATCAACAATGAGAAAGATTACCCATACATAACTGAGATGACTGCTTTAAACATAGCTCAACCAATCTTTCTACAACAGAAAAGTACACAATTGCACAAGCAAAAGCACCCCAGTCAAGCCTTATTTCCACCAGGAACATATTTCATGCCCCATATTAACGTTGCAAAAACTTACCTAGTCTTTCTGATCCCACTTTGTCCACAACCTGAAGAATTTCTACCCATATTTATGGAGAATCAAAAGAATCACCCACTACAGATAAATAGAGGAATAATAGGTTATGCTATGTGTGATATAACTGACAAACCTATACAAAGATACAATATCAAAAACTGTACCGAATTTACAAGTACAATACTAGACGAAAGTGAGGAATATAACAGTTATTTCATACTGAACACAGTAGTAAACAATTTACAAGAAGGACAGCAAATCCAAACTAATTCTTGCATTAGATATATAGATTTTCGTACCCAATCTATATTTGACTCTAATATGCCTATAGCGCACACAATATCCTCAGATGCAGAAATGAGAAAAGGTTTTGCTAACACAATCTCCAAAAGAATACCCTTATTAAAGGACTACTGTAAGAGTATAAACTGTGATATAGGTGACATAATAACTTTTAGAGCAGATAATAACTTAGTATAAAATCTCATCACTAAGGCTAATCATTATGAGAAGCCAACAATTGATACAATCAAAACAACGCTACTTGCTATGAGAGTTCATGCACTAGGACTAAATTTACGCTGTATAGCGATGCCAAAAATAGCTTGTGGTTTAGACGGAATGGATTGGAGAGAGATAACTTCTCTAATTGAACAAACATTTAAGAACTCAGGAATAACTATCTATGTGTATACAAGCAAAGATGATATTGATAAACTACAAAAAGTAGAAACTAATACACTAGAACAAGAAGAGGTGCTCGAGATTATTGAAAGTGAGTTAATAGAAAAATGCAAGGAAGATGAGAGAGAGCTAGCCACAGACTTCTCTACCGAAGCAAAAGAGTTATGTAGGCCTAAAGCCCACAAACAGTTTCCTCAGTTTAGAGATAAACTACAAAGCCACCGAATCATAAATAAAGCAGTTAGTGATTTGTAATTAAGCAAAATAGAAATACAGTTCAAGACATAGAGTATCTAGAAGGGTTCTTAGATAACTTTGATTTCACACAAAGTGATTTGACTGATGATGAATTTTTGATTTGATAGAAATAAAACTTCAGGATAATGATGTCTATTCACATCATAAGTATGATATTGGCAGAACTAAACATAAGTTCCATTTACCCCTAAAGAAAGACGCAACCTTTAAAAAGCAACGACCAAGCAAAATACCCATTCATCTCAGAGATAAATTAGAAAGACTAATGGATGAATTAATTCAAGCAGGGATAATCAGAGAGCTCAATGAGAACGATGATGTGAATAGTTGGTTTGTCAATCCCGTCATCATATTACCTAAGAAGGATTATGTAAAACTAGTCATTGATGCTAGATACCTAAACTCTATAACTGATACAAGTAATTCTAGTTGGCCACTCGAACCACTAAATGTTCTAATGACATGAATAACCGGAACTATATTTACAAGTAGCGATTTATCATCGGCTTATAATCAAGTACCACTAACCGAAGATACTCAGAAGGTTACAAGTTTTATTGTAGGAGGCAGACAATAAACCTATCAAGTAGGATTTTTTGGTCTTAGGCCATTACCCAGTTTCTTTAGCAAACTAATGCGTTATGCATTTGGACCCCTTATAAAACGTAAACAAGCCATAACATATATAGACGACACTTTATTACAAGCTAAAGATAAACAAGAAATGTTCACAATAGTAAAAGAGTATCACTCTTTGCTTCGAAAGGCAAACCTTAAAGCAGCCCCCGATAAAACAATGTTTTTCTTACAAAAAGTGAGATTTCTAGGACATGTTATATCTAAGAACGGACTATCGCCTATTGCTTCGCGCATAGATGATATTAGAAACCTAAAAACGCCAGAATCGAAAACAGAAGTTTAAAGAGTTTTAGGAATGATGGGTTTCTATCATACCTTTATTTTGAACTTTCACATAGATGCAAAACTTCTATATGACTTAACTAAAGATACAACATTATTCAAGTGGTTACCAGAACACGAAAAGGTATTCACAGACCTTAAACAAAGATTCTGTCACGATATTTCTAACGCATTTCCTTCTAATGACTATCCCTTTCATATACATGCTGATTCATCTAATTTAGGAACAGGTTGTGTTCTTATACAAGATTTTCCTGATAGAAAACGTATGATTTCAGCAAACTCGAGAGTATTTGATAAAGCTGAACAAAAGATGTCCCCTCAACATAGAAAACTATGCGGAATAATATCTGCATTACAAACATATGCATTTTATGTTATTGGATCCCCTTTTCCAATTTACCTATATTGAGATCACAGACCAATTCTATTTCTCTGGTCACGACGAGGACAAATGTCACATCGTTTCTTTAAGTATCAAGTTGTATTAACTAAGTTCCAAAACTTGCAAATTATATACACTGAAGGCAAAAACTTAGCGTTCCCTGACATTCTTAGCGGAAATGTTTCTTTAGCAGATGCTAAACTTTATCAACTAGAGCACAAAGTAATACCTAAAGATATAAAATTTCATATTAACGGCAAAGAAGTTAACTATTCTGTATTGCATCAAGACGATAAGGACGCAACCGCTAACGACTGTTATCCAATTATTGCTCAAGTCAAAGGCGAAAGAAGGAAACTTATTAATATAAATGATGAAGGTGACTTTAGCGTAGATTATGCACCAGACTACATAAATGAACACTGTAATGCTATACACAGTTTCTCTGATTGTTTTCGCTACGGCACACAAATAAATCAAATAAAGAAATTAACTTCAGAACTAACTAGCGAGGATGATAATCATTACTATTCCGAGATAGAAGAAATAGCTGAAATAAGTGATGACCGAGAAGGTTATGATGACCAAGATTGGTTAGATCTAGTAGAAGAAATTATTGAAAATTCACTTATTGAACAATTAGAATCTGCTAAAGCCGACTATATCAGACGGACAAAATTTAAGAAGCTTATTGAACCAGAAGCTTTTCAAAACATCTCAAAAAAGGATGTCCACACAGATACATTAGATTTAATAGCTAAAGTTGCAGATTTTGCAAAAAACGCTAATCTTGTTACTGATAATATTCTTGAAGAACAAGTAAACGACTCCGTGATAGATAAAGTTAGAGATTGGTTAAAAGTAGGCAAAGCTCCAGAAAAGGACTACATTATTAAACAATCTAAAGCACTACAAACCTATAGAAATAATTTCAACTTGTTGTTTTTAGAAAGTCAATATGATTTACTCTGTTATTCCGAACCTTGTGAGGACGGCTCTTTTGACGTTAGGATATGTGCACCACTTTCGCTATTTATAAAGATATTCGAATTCGCACATACGCATGAACTTAGTGGTCATAGAGCAGAAAGCACAACTTACAATAGAGTTAAGCGATATTTCTATTGGCCCGGTATGTTTAAATGGATTAAAACGTTAATGTTAGATTGCTTAAGTTGCCAAACTAATAAGTCAGCACGCAAAGACTTGAACGAAGCGCCCTTAGAACCATGCAGACCATTAGAAGCTATACCCCTTCATACACTTCATATTGATCATAAAGGTCCACTACGACCACTCAGTAAAGGAAATAGATTTTGTCTTGTAATAGTAGACGCTTTCTCTAGGTTTATACAAGTATACCCTAGCAAGAAGGCTGAAGCTCTCGAAACAGTAAATCAACTAGAGAAATTTATAACTACATTTGGTATACAGCAACAAATAGTATATGATAACAGTAATGATTTTGTTCACTACACAAACGAAATGGGAATTACACTATGCCCCCGATTTGCATATTCACCGTGGACTAACGGCAAAGTAGAATTACAGAATAAACATTTTACTAATTAATAAAGACATTTTATTAGTAAAAGTGGATCTAATTGGTCCGAGTACACTAGTAAATTTGCATTCTCACACAATACTGCAGTAAACTACAGTACGGGATATACCCCTTATGAAATACTATTCGGAACGAAACCGCAAATACCATTATCACTAAAGTTAGGACTACTACGAGATAATCAAAAGAAATGCACATCAGAATATTGTAGTAATCTACCACCACACTCACATAGTGAAGAAACTAATAACAAAAAGATAGAGAAATTGTTACAAAACAGATTATCTAACGAAATGTTAAAGCGAGAGAATACATTTAAAACAATATACTCGAATACCTTCACTAAATGTAGACAAACTACGAATAAAGCGCACAAGTATAGAAATAGATTTAAACTCGGAAAGCCTATACCTGAAGGTAGAAAAGTACTACTAGAAAATCACTCTAAAGGACTACTAAAGTCTAAAAAGCTACAAGAGCTACGCTCAGGCCCTTACACTGTGCAACGAATGCTAACTAATACTACATATGAAATACAACATGATAAAACAAATGAGAAGAAAACCGTGCATTGAAATCATATAGTACCCCATTACCCGAAAGAAGAAAAAATACAAGAGTTAGTTGAGAACTATGTAGTCCCAGACAATACGGATGATTATTATACTCAACATAAAAAGCATAATATATCCAAATCTAATGCTTATAGAGGCGCACAACATATTGCTATTTCCCAGTGGCCTTTAGTAGAAACACAACCTACTATAAATTCTAATACTACACTACAGCCACCTTATAATGTTGAGGCTACCCCAACAAAGGACTCAGGCTTAGAATCGCTACAAACACGAGCAGATAATACTACGCATATACAAGGCACAAGCTCTTCTAATTTTCTACCCCCACGCATTTCAACCCCCTACCCTATGCAAAATATGTAATCACCTAATAGCCCACAGCAAGAAAATTTTTCTACCCCACCTGATAGTACTAGTAAATTTAAAGCTACACGCAAATTATTCCCCCAAGCATCGCATAATAGCCCCACATCATCACCTTATAATTCTACACCTACAGCTTCACCTAATGTTTCTAAATTACCAGACGCAAATGAAGTATTAAGCAGACTCAGCGTAATAGAAAAGCACCTGCATTCTTTGGTGAACCTATTCCTTCTGACCTGATACATAAACTCAAAAAGAAATGAGACATAAAATCTCCTTTATATGAACAATTTTATAAGAAAAGCGTACCGATTAACGCACAAAATAAAAATAAAACTAATATATACAAAACAAAAGTTACAAAAACATTACAACTCTCACAAGTCTAAACACGCACTACTCTTGCTCTGGCATATGTGACGTAATTAGACTCCTTACCGCCTTTGCCATGAGGGTCTGCGTTTTAAAACACACACACTCCTTAAAATTCCAACTCAGTAGACTTAGATAGCTTTCTTGCAATTTCGGTCCGGTGCTGGGGGACCACCATGCAAGACCCAGCGCGAAGAGTTGATTCTCCAACTCGTTTTGTTCCTCCCAATACTGCTCCAGATCACCACGCGGCCTCTTATACAGTCTTTGATAGAACTAAAATAGCAAAAGTGCTTTCTTTATTGGATCATACGCATTTTTTTTATCCCTTATGTTCAACTTCTTGTTCTAAAACTCTAGCGAACACATATATTTCGTTCTGCAATTGCCCCGATGGAGGCCTGTAAAAGCAGTTAAAACACAGAAACAAATTTCACTTACATCCTTTCCCAGGAAGAACTCGATGATGTTACTTGTTTCATCAGAAACACACTGGGTTCTTCTTAGCTCCCATGGAGAATGACTTCCCCGAGCCCCCAGAATCCCTTGTACCTCATCATCAGATAGCACAAGACAATCCGCTTTATAGCCAGTAGAGAAAAAGTATAAAAACTCTTCCGCTCCTAATCCGGAAGTATCTCGGTATATGAAATCTAGATACTGCTGCCTTCTCCTCATCTCTATGGCACCAGTAACTGACTCCCGACTGAAGCCGTTGACACTTAGTCTCCACTCAGCAGCATCTAACTCATCTCGCACTTCCTCAGTCTCTCGTAAATATTTAATCGGGTACCAATTCATTATAGGAAGAGAGTGGCTTAAGGTACAAAGAAAAGGAAAATATAAGAATTAGAAATATAAAAAGAGAATGCAAAGTTTAAAATAAGCTAGAAGAAAGAAGAAGGGTTAGAAGAACTAAGATTAAATTTTTTTGGCGAAGAAAGAAATAAAGTTTTAGAAATTAATAGTCAAGAGAGATCAACTGTATAATAGAAACGTTTAAGGCGAAAAGCAAATAGCCCACTCAACACAAATAGTACATAAAGTACGCAATTAATCACCACTGCAAGCTGTTACACACACACATAACTTCTATACATGTTCAACACTCATACACTTTTAACATTTACGCATACCTTTTATTGACAAATAATGCTGAAAACACATGTTACCCAAAGCAAAACTAAGTACAAGTTATTCCCCCATGAGCAAATATCTAATCTAAGTTAAATACATTAAGTACAGAAATTTGTCCTTTGCAAACTATTCAAACACACTAAATCGCATTTAGTCAGAAAATGCACATTTAGGCAATTTATCCAGTCAACAAATAGAGCTAACATTACAAGTTCAAGGACCCAAGGAATGTTTAAAATAAACATTAGATCACTTAAGAAGGAATAACTAACCGCAAATTTAAATTCCATACGTAAGAATTATGTCGTCTAAGTGCAAACCTTACACATTTGTCAGGAAGAGCTATAACTTGATGAATTTATCCGCTCAACAACTCAGACCATATAGTTGCACAAATGCATGCTTGCTTTAATAGTTCACAAAAGTTTACAACACACAAAATAGAAATGCCGTACTATAAATCCCAAAAAAAATTCAAGTTAGTGAATTTATTTTTGTTCGCGCTTTTTATTAACAATTCCGATTGCATTTAAACTTTCAGATTTTTAAATTAAAATCTGTGATTAGTAGATATAGCCTAAAAAAACAACTGACTTTTGAAAAGAAAGAAATTTCGCAAAAGTTTTAAAGGAAAAAATGAAACTTTTCTATATCCTTACCTTACAATCTTAGTGTTCCCTTTTACAGGTTTTACGCGATAGACAAGTGAAAGTTCGTTGTAGAACATACAATTTAATAGTAGTTAATGTGTTCAGAGTAGAATTTTCATTTTCGTCCCAAAAGTTGTCACAATTTCATATCAAGGACATGAAATTGGTGAAATTATAATTTTTGCGTAGAAAAACCAAGATAAAATGAGTTAAACTACAAACAACTTGTTTTTCGCTGTCTCATACACTTACTAGTCACCCTTACAATGTTCAGTTAAGCAATCGGTAGATCTGAAGTCTTAGTCTTAGAATAACAACAATTTTTAATTTTTCCCCATGTATTAAGATTTGATATAGAATAAAAAAGGTAGCCCTAGTAAGTCTTAATTGTTTTTCCCGCTTATTTTTGGTTCAAACAACGTGTTCGCACAACAGCTATTGTACTGCCAAGTTTGCTCAATTTTGAAGCTCTTTTCATGAAGTAATGATCAAATCAAATTTTCCCCCATGTATTAAGATTGGCTATAGACAAAAAAATGTAGCCCCAAAAATTAGCAATTTTTCTGTTAATCATTTCTATATCAGACGATATTCTGATGCACAAACTACCTTCAGCCCAAATCTCATCAACCTTGCTATCTTAGTTATGAAAAAATTCAACTTTCACGATTCGCCCATGTATTAAGATTGGTTATAGACTAAATACCTAACTTCATGAAATAAATAACAATATAAGATAAATTCAAATTAATATTTTGCCACCTTGTGACTTAGCTACTATTGACAGACAACACTTGATACACTGTTTGTTTTCATTTTACAGGGATGGTCAAAACAACATAATTTTTGCCCAAAAACTTGCTAATAAACGCAACTCTATGATAAAAATAGAGAACTTAGCGCAACATTTCAATCATATCACAGTTTAACACCATGCTATATGGCACTAGTCACGGCTAGTGATTGGCCAATCAGAAATGAGCACACATATTTTGGTAACTTAACCCTGAAAACCACTATTTAAGAGCCTTACCCAAATTCAAAATCATTTTTCTCAGTTACCTTCTGAAAACAATCACTTCTTTCTCTCTCAAATTCAGCTCTACCTTGAACATCTCTATCTCTCTATCTATCTCTCTTTCTCTCTTTCTCTCTCTCTCTCTCTCTCTCTTTCTCTCTGTCCCAAATTCTGTCTTTCACATTTTGCCTCTTTCATCTAATAAACTTAGAAGAATTAGCAAAGTTTTCAAGCATTTCAATTTGTGACCAGCAAATACTTGTCACAAAACATCTCCACAACACATATATCAGGTACCCCAGTTCAATATTAGTCCTTAATTAAATTCTCAGTCAGTAACTATGGAAGGACTCCATAACCCTTCAGATCGAACATAGTACAAGACTGACAATTCAGAAAGTTTCTACTCATATTGAACAATTTCATCACCACTAAACACATTGATAAAACACAATTAGAACCCCCTTAAAACTGATCAATTCTAATTTATGACCGAAGTCTCATTCGACCAAAACGGTTTTCTTATTTCTCTTTCTATCAACCCTGATACACTTGTGAAAGTTTCCATTAAGGCAAATCAAAAGCTGAAATTTAATAGTGAGTTTAACACCTTAACCAGTTGTCAAATTTCCGACGAAGTAAGAACTGTAGTATTCTTTGCTACTAACTCTAACGAAGACCCTATTGCTGTCTTCAACATATAACCCTCAACAACTTAATAGTTTATTACTTCAAATTCATTCTTCAAGCCTAGTTGACTTAGACATTTTAAATGTCCCTTGTTTAGTTTTAGAACCACCAACTGATCAATGAATATTCCGCTAAACGATTATTGGGTTATAGCTTCAAGAACAACTTTCTCAACTTCTTACAGTCCTTATAACATCCCACACAAAATTCTAAAATATAGTAACAAGTCAGCAAAAATTGATCGATCATATATTTCATATAAAGAAAGCATTGTTATTTTCTTCGTTAAAGACCAGTTTGTAAACTTAGAAATAATTGCTTGTTGGACCCCTAACAAACCAGAATATATTGAACGCTTTCATTTCCAATTGAACAACAGAGACGAAATAGACCTTGATATCATCGAAGCTCCCTTTACTGTACCACCTTCCCTTGAAACACAAGTTCTTACTGTCCTTGCATTCGACCCGCTATCGTACATTAGAATATTCCTCTTACAGAAAATATTGAAATTTGGAAATAAAACTGTAACACTTGACAAGTGTTTTGTTTCTAATCAACAGAGAACAGTTGCATTCTTCGTAACATCAGAAAATAACGCAAAATTTGTCATATTTTGGGTACCCTATAATCCCGCTCACGTTCACGAGCTAAAATATCAGATTACTTTCACGGATAATATTAACTTGAATTTGTTAGACTCACCTTATACTGTCTTCGTTTATTAAATGGAAGACGGAGAAATCAAGAAATCACCAGCAATAGACGAAGTAATAAACGTAAGTTACAAAATGCTTATATTTATATTACTTTGCTTAACTCTGTTCCTACCTGTAGCGACTGATATTGAATCTGAAATTGCTCAACGTATTGCAGAATTAAAATTCCTAGTTGGATATAACGATTCTCACCCACACTTCATAGAATGTGTCGTAAATAGAAATAATTGTCTACCTGAAGAAATTCCGTACCTTAAATTACTAGACCCTCCTGAAAAGCTATTAAATTGGTCAAAACGCAACGTCCATATGCCACTATCATTAATTAAAGACCAGTTCTTTAAAGAAAATCTTACTGATAAGAAAGCGCTTCTTTCAAAAGTAGAATATTTTATTACCTACATAGGAAACCAAATTCGTTCTGTTCAGTTTCTTAAACTTATTGCTATTATACCTCTTGCACTTTTCTGCGTTATAACTGCTTGCTATACAAAATATTTGATCTTTAATATATTTCTTGTATTATTACTCTTAACGTCTTTCACTGACGCCAGACCAATTGAAAAGATGAGTATCTATGAAAACACAGCTCCGAACCTTCATGTTAACCAGTTTGATTGCTCAAAAATGATCTCAAACCAGATGTATTCTCTCAACAAAGTAGCACCTTGCGAAATTCGCCCTGATAAAATTAGCACTAACCAAGCACGAGTCACTCTCTACCAAAGAAATTACAAAGTTAAACTAGAAGCAACTATGTGTAAAGCAACCCAACAGCAATTACGTTGGTTTTGCGTTTCTTTTGACTCTAGCGGCATAGATGCCAGACATAATACTATTACTACTTCAGTTAAGCTTGATGCTCAGAAATGCAAACTTGCAAAGGAAAGAAAAAAGATAAAGCTTTCCCCTTCTTCTAGTTCAGTAGAATTCGACTTTGACAAATCTTTGTTCTCAAACTTTAACTCAGGCGATGTGGGAACTGGAAACAATGAATGTAACTCCCGAGGTTGGATTACACATTACACTTATGAAACATATATGCACAATGTTAGTCTGAATGTAAACCTTAGAGATGGCACAGTTAATAACTGGCAAAATATACCTCTACCTTGTCCTTTATCAGCCGGAGGCTGCGATTCTACATCTACTGATCCATTTGCATACACTTGGGATGAACCCAATAATTGTCTTTTCACTATAATTCGCGCTTTTGACGCTCAAATGATTAAAGTTAATGACAAATACTACATAGTAAAGGACCGTAAGTTTACTTCAGCTCAGTCAGATTTCGACTTACAAAGCTTTATGTTCCAAGTTTATAATAAACCACAGTCTTTATGTAGTCATCCACGAATAGTATATCCTACGCCATATGATTCTCTATACATTGGTCTTCGTGACGGATTTGATATGAACACTGGAGAACCCATTCACAAATTTAAACCCGATACTGGTGCTGTAACTCTGAAAAATAATTTCTATTCCAGTGACAATAAAACAGTTGATACAACATATTCTCAAGTTTATTAAAATATTGATTTCGAAGCACATCTTGGAACAAAAATTGACTATTTGCACTTTAATAATCTTTTGCAACTTCAAACTTCTACTCTAGAGCTATTAAGAAATGACTGTGAATTAGAGCGCTCAACTATTCTTAACACTTTAATGATTTCTCATGAAAATCCGCGTTTAGCTGGATATACCTTAACAAGAAACAGATCTATCTTTCTCAAAACAAATGGCAATGTTGCCTGGCTATATAATTGTCCTGAATTTCATTCACCCTTACAGATTCTTAATAAGTGCTATAATCGAGTACCAATTCTTTATGAAGATGAAATTCATCTCGTTGATCCGATTTCTAGACAAACTTTCACTGAAGCCGAAGAACAATTGTGCTCTGATAAACATTCAAACTTATTTCAACTAGATGTTGACGATGACAATTCATGGGTTGAGCTAACCCCACAAATCACAAAAAAAGAGGACCTGCACTCTTCAAACCACACATAGTTATTCAACAAATTGCGAATGTTATTACTGCAAGTATTTATGCTTCTATCTACACATATAAAGAATTGATGTCATTCTGGAATTCAATAACTTTCAACTCCAATATGAAAGGAGTTCTCAAACACTTTACTAAGTCATTAACAGATAGCAGAGAATCATTTTCAAATATTTCAGGCACGAATTATTATAACTCTAGAACTATTTATCTGGATTCATTCATTTCACCGGACTTCTTTAGTAATCAATTTGTTGAAACCTTTGGTAAAATACAATATATAATTGAGCGATGCGGAGTATTCTTTGCCGCTTTCTTATTCATTAAGCTACTAATCGACATAGTTTTATGCTTAATTCGAGCAATGCAAATTAACAAAATTACAGATGCATCTATTCACTTTGGTAAGGCACTCTTTGCTGCCACATTTGACTTAATGTCAGTTCCAATTTTGACTTCTATCTATCAAGCAACTAATTCTGATAATAATAACACTGATGAAAATAGAGAACGGACAATGCAAGTTCCAAAAACCGAAAATATTAATATTAGAGAACGAGTTATTCAAACTCCACCTTATGCAGAGAATATAGGCTTACAAGCTTTAAGATTTGAGAATAAAAGTCGTTACCCAAACCTACATGATGAGAATAATAAAGACGAAAATAGAAACGATCACAACGTTCCTACGTCTCCAGCATAGGATTAATTCCTCTATTACTTTAATATCATCAAACTATATGATGATAATACATACTGACTTCAAAATTACTACTGATTTACTTTGAAAGAGAATACAAAAAAAATAAGAAAAAGAGAATACTAGCAAAATAAATTCAAAAAACATACTCTTAGAATAGAATAAGAGTAGAGAATACTTGATATTTCAGGAACTTTCTTCAATCCCTAACGAATTGATACCAGTCTTTCAGAAGGAACCTTCAAGTGGTTGGCCCGAATACAATACACAATCAACTTCTAAACCTCAATCTGGAGTTAAACAACTTGACAGACTAGTACAACCCACAAATCACGTTACCCCATCTACAACTTTTCTCTCAACTATCAAGATTTCAGCAGTACAAACTCAAGCAACTAGTGCAAATTCATCAACGACGGTTACATCATCCAAGAAGAGAACTAAAACTGCAAATACAATTGCAAAGAAACAACCACGTAAACAATTCATTAGAGACACATTCAGCCCAGCGACACCGCTAGAAGTAAATATACCTAAGACAAACAGTACGTACCCAACGTCTTAGCAAACACTACAACTACTCAATCGTCACGACCAAACTTTCTTAATTTTCATCATTACACAACTACCCCCCTGCAAGACCGCCTACAAAAACAACATCAAGCTGAGATACAAGCTAAAACCCCCGGTTTTAGTGGACACCCGAACTACGATACAAATTTAATCTACCAGTTGCAACCCAACATCAATAGATTCAATCTCATTGGATATTTGTCGAACAAAAATTCTTATCTACTAACTAATCACAACTTTCAAGGACAAACAATACAAGTCCCGTGTGATAATATTACAGCAAACCTCAATCCTCAGCTTGATAACTTCACTTATCAGGTACAGCAAAACTTTCTGACAGAAAGACAACGCTCTCAACAGCTCGAACAACGGATTACTGAGCTCCAACTGGAGATCGCAAATCTGAAGCATCACTTCCACATCCTCCGCTCATCACGTTGAGCACTCACGGAATGGAATAGATAAATTTGTGGTTGTTGATGTTCAGTACTTCCTTCATTACTTCTTCTTCTTTCTCCCGCGGTGAGGAAAATTATTCGTTAGTTTAAAAGCCTAATTATTAGTCATTTCGATTACGTTACTCTCTTTGATTCCATTACTTACATCAAGTAAAGCAATCCGTATTGAAACCATCTTCAATGATTACACTCAGCGCAATTTATGGTGAACAATGAGTCCATTCCTATCTTTAGAATGCATATTTGATTTGTTCTCGCTTCTCTAATAGAATCTATTCTTTATCTTTACCGATTTATCTTGCTTATGACATCATTCGATTGTTCCATCGAATTCCATAATTTATTTATTGTCTTACAACCTTTCAGTAGACGTTAAAAATTTCAAAACATATTGTGATCTCGCTGAATTTATTCAATCGCAAGTTATTAAAACTTCGAAAACATTCTTAGTTGGAAATAAATTCTATACCCCATTGTCAATTCATTGGACATTTGAGTTACAGGAGATTATCTTATTCTTGCAAGATAACAATTCCAGTGAAATTGTAGTTTATTTCCATCAAGTTCCTGAGTACGATTTATTTGAAATTCTAAAGCTTATTCATACAGAAAAAATTCTTAACATCAATAATATAAACTTTCGACCGCTCACTTATTTCAATTAATATGTTAATCTTCAATACTTTGGTGATCAGGGATATAGAAATGCTACAATCTTTCGTTAACAGGTTTGCATTCATCGCCATCCGCCATTTATAGTTTAAGTACTATTTGGATCTTCCTGTCAATTCCTTTCAAAGATTAATTGGTCTTCCATTCTCCCCATTGACACAAAAAAATGAATTACTATTTTATTCACAATGAACACATATTTTGAAGGACGTGTTGATATCGAATGGTTTAAAGATTATTGTCGACTCTCTGATCATGTTGAATCCGCTTGGGTTAACTTTTCTAAACAGATTATTTTTAACGATAGAGTTTTCAGAATCTCCGAATTATATTATTCTGAATTTCAATGCGAAATTATTTTATTTCTTGAAGACTTTGAACAAAAAGAAATTGTTATTTATTTTGAACTAATGACAAAAAGCAAGATTAATTATTTCTTAAAACTAATTCATAATGATCAACTAAGTCTAAATATTAATTCCTTAAACTATAGCTACAAAGCTTACTTCAATTGATATTATTCTTCAACCTTACTCAAATAAAGATGAATTACGAAACTGAATTCTTTATTTGGGGAGTTATTTCAACAACACTAGCCCTTATGGTGTTGTGCGCAGTCATTTTAATTTCCCTATTCATTTACCTCGCTTGTCTTTATAGACCATTAACTTAACCAGTATATTCTTCAACCTATATTATTCTATTATTCAACGGCAGATGTATTAGCAGCACAATTTTATAGAAAAACTTCAAAAGGTCTATTATAACGGCCAGCCAAAAAAACTGGATCTATTATTTTGTACAGCCTTGTATCTTAGGACATCGTCAACCCTTCTTCAAGAGAGAACTCAGAAACAAGAAGCTTCGATGAACTTTAGAACTTTAACCAAGTAATCTACCTCACAAACTTTAAATGCTTAATTATTATAAAATTAAGCTAAATATTTTATTCGATTATGTAAAATTTGATGTTTTGATTTATTACCTATGGACCGGGATGGGATGTACTGAAGTGTGCTACACTCAGTAACACTATTTGATAATCTTAGTGCTATTTTGAGAAATTACGTTATAGTGCGTGAAGCACAATCTTGATTTGGACAAAGTCCATTTTAACGTGTGAACAAATTACTAAGTAGTTTTGAATAAGCTACTATTTTAAGATCACTAACTAAAACTGAGAATACTATGACGTGATATTGTCACGCCACACAGAGAACACCAACTTAACCTTGGTAACACTGTCGACACTGTTATCTCTATCCAATAGGATACTAGATAACCAAGTGTCCGCAAGTATAAAAGGAGCTAGCACGCTCAACCACCAACACTTTTTGGTCCCTGATAACTTCTGATTTAAAATCATACTCCCGTATTGCTCCCTTGCTCAATCTCAGCTTACTTGAGATATTTTTCTAACTTAGAATATTTTGTGACTTGTTCTTAACTAAGAACTCTCTAAGTCATAAAGTAGTAACTTAGCACAAATTTGGAAATCAGGTAAGTTCAGCTTAACTTCTCTAAGTTATAAATTAACATCTCTTAAATTCTACCTAAGTTACAAGTTAACTTAGAATATTTAAGCCTGTGCTAACTTGTGCTATCTCAGTCTTAATAACCTTAACTATTCTATCCCTTAATGCTCGGTTCATATTTGATGCTGTTTAACATAACTTATTAATTCATATTTGCATTTAACTTTCTTTAATACTTAACTATATACCAAGAGTAGAACTAGGGGTTGAACTCTCAAGTTATACATGTGGTCCCGCGATTAACCCCGTCGTTTAAGTATCTAATGTACGGACCAGCAGTATAATAAGATCTTAAATCAGTATTTAATATTGAAATATAAAAATCTCTTTTGATTTTGACTAGCAATGGACTGACATAATTTTAAATTTTTTTAAACTGTTGCTTTTGGATCTTGTGCTTTACTATTATAAACTATTTTACTTAGTTCATTGCTGAAATGGTTCTAATTTAAATCAACAGTCGACTAAATTGAAAGTGCATTTGAAAAAGCATAGCTCTGTCCTTACCTTCAGACATCAAGCATAGAATTCAATTGCATCTAAATTACTGGCTACAAAATTTCAATTATTACCAATCGCACGGCATGATTTGGTTCCACAAATTGAACTTCGTGATTTCGTATTCTAGGTACTGGTCACTTCTGTCTGGAAATATCAGCATTAAAATTGAAGTGTACTACCAAGCTCTGCAGCGGCTATTGCGAATAATTAATTGTTAATATTGAGCTTCGCGTTGCAATATTGCAAAAAATAGAACAATTTGCAGAGTTGCAATTTGTCTACTCTTTATGCAATTTTTCTCTTCCCCATCCAATACTACAGACCCCACTTGACGCGTCATCTATCAATTGTTTTTGACAGATAAGCAAATGTGCTTTATTTAATATTCTTCTGTGCAATATTTGTTTTTGAGTCCCCCCCCCCAACCACCAAACCCTCCGTAGTTTGAATATTAATATATAAGGAATTCCAAATCGGGGTTGAAGAGTGCATAGGGGGGGGGGGGGGGGGTAATTGTGGAGAACAAATGTTGGTAAAATTGTTTCTACAGCATAATTCTGAAAATTAATGAGAAAACTAGCAAAAATCTAGATTAGTCAAAATGTTGCCAAAATTTCAAGGGTAGAGTTTTTTCTCTAAGAATAAATGACACTTTTGTGAACCAAGTCTAGCAACTTAACATATCTGAAATCGCGCGCTGATCAAATGAACTCACCTTTAACCGTGGCAGTAAGATGCTAACGCAACAAATAAAGGCAGCAGTCTAAATCTGTTAAATCCTCGTAGTGTAGTATTTAGTTGTGATATTCAGTTGAGCTCTTGAACTTAACATTCACGAGAGGCGGGAGGGCGGGCGGGGAAGTCTTGTTAAATTAATTTAGACCAGTAGCTGCACACTATCGCAAGCTACTCTTCTAGACCATTACAACTCAAATCTGTAGCATCGGGGTGGAAACTGAATTAGCAATTGAATTGACAAATTGTTCCCCAGGCGAATAATGCCCCTCCTCCCCCGAATGTATCTATATATCTACAAGATACCCACAATGCTCTAGTGCCTGAATCACAGTCTATATGTCTATATCTGCCCAGATACGGTCGGAGGGTACAGGTTTATATAAATGAGAAGAAGTGAAAACTTATGCTTGCTTATTTTAAATGTATTTCAAGCCACAGCCCAACAATTCTACCTCCCCCCACCCTTCCGTGCCCACCCCTCACGACGCTCTTTCTCCATGTGAAAAGTTCAGAGGAAGCACCATTAATCAAGACGGGCAATAAGACTTACTTCTTTGTAACCCTCTGTCGAGATAAAACCCAAAACTTAATTTCTTATCCGAAGTTTTTTCAGCCTAAACGACAATTTTGCGACTTGAAAAGTTATATAAATTCTGTAGAAACCGATGATTCGACCATTTTCAGTTTTCTCGGCGTGAGTAATATTTGTATAGAAAATTATCGGTTTATTTGATGATGTTTTCAGCAGGAAATGACCATTTTTGATGTTTTTGTGTAAATTGGCTCAATGTCGACTATTTTGTAGGAATTGACTAATTTCAATTTTAACGGAACAAAATTACCGTGGTTACTTATTAATAACAATTGAATTTATACCCACTGGTCAGGTAGAAAAACTAGTGAACGAATTTTTCGACGAACTGACCAATAGTCTAAATGTGACTCCAGTCATAAAAGAGATAAGGTAGGTTCTGGCTTGATAAATTAGAATTCCGCTTCAATTAGACCAAAAAAGGTAATTTGAGTTTGAATTTTTATATCCAGGCAGTAAAAGTTTGATTTTGTTCACTCCTTTTTTAATGTAGGGAAATAAGTTTTCACTACATTAAACATAGATAGCTTGATATATTTTGCATCTTCTGATGAAAAAATACCACCACCCCCACCCCCAGTCTCCAATCCCCTTAAAAAGTGACTCCGCGCTACCTACCAACAAAATCGCTTCTGCTTTCTTTCAACTCAATTTAAGCGGTGCGGTAAAAATTGATGCCGCTATTTTCTATTTTTAAAAACAGTTACTGAGATATTAAATCTAATTGCCTATTTCATTTAAACGGGGGAAATGGCTTAGAGGTTATTAATGAGTCGGAACGCAAAACGATACGCTCGAAACCCACTATAGAGCAAAAAGGAAACCGTTTAATGAAAATGAACTCAATCGTTGAAAAGGTAGTTTAGAAGCATGGTTATAACGCTAATTTTTGTCCTTACTCGCGCAACAGGAAAGTATAGAAACAGATTTTTCTCGTTCTTATTTGCATTTAGATAAGCTCCATAGCCATTTTCAAAACATCAATAACTCTTAAGGTTGCGATGATATTTAATAAAACTAACTGTATATGTAACTTAATTGCTTCACTGATTAACAGAAAATATAAATTTACATAATTATATAACAATTGGATTTGTGTGTCATTTGAATGAAGAAGACCTTTTCTAGTTTTCTGTCAAATAAAAGAGGCGTCAGAATATTAACTGTTGTCAAAATCAATTTTTGTGCTCATAATTTGAATCTGAACTGAACAATTTGCATATTATGAAAAATGCTTCTTAGGCCGAGCAAAACTACGCAAACGATTGGACCAGTGCCAGCTGCAGTGACTACTTGGGAAACAATTAAAAAAACTTTGCTGAAGATTTCATTGTTCCGATCCCATTTTAGTGGAGTGAGGGAGGAACTATATGCTAAACTGTATTTTTGGTCAATATTGACCAATTGATATATTCATCGTAGAGTGATGAGTGGTGTCATTAGAAAGCCAGCAAGGCGTAAAACATCAGATTAAACAGATTTTTTGTATTCGGTTTTTTTCGGGGTTCTGTCGAGGTTTAAAATTTTGTGAACACTTGGCTGATTCCCATAGTTTTTGTTCACATTTTCGTAATTTTTGCTCAATTTTTTTAATGATTTTTTTGCTGAAAGTCTGTTTAAGATGTAAGCGATAGTGTTATTGGTGCCACTTTTACAGACATACAAGATATTTTGGGCTGTATTCTCTAAAATTAAAGATAAATTTTTTGAAAACTTTATTAATGAAATTTGGCACCCCGGACATAATCGGTTTTTACTTATATGAGTGCTCTTTGTTAGAATATCGATCAAACTATAGTCTTAAACTTAGTGAGAATTAGAAAGAAAGTTTAACTTACCGGATTAGAAAGACAAAAGCAAATTGATTTTGATCAGAGAATCTATATAAAAGAATCGTTAAGAAATGGTGCTTAGAATCAATATTCGTTTCAAATTGGTGAATCTAGATAAAAAATATTAGAGTGAGATTATTTGATGTAAAATCTGCCCAGCATGTTTTGAATGATTATGATACCACAGGAAATGTGAACGAATTCTTAGAAAAGTGTAAATGCATTTCATTTACACTATTCCTGCGACTGATTTCTGGAAAATTTGCAGAAGCAAACCATATTGGGTAACCCTTGCGACCCCCCACTGTAAATCATGGTGCTAAGATTAGTTTTGTATCTTGACTGATAATGTATCTTGACTGATAATGGGTATATATACAGCTGATTTTTGAGCCTTTTTTAATCCCCAACAACAAGTCACCATCTTGATCTAATAATCAGATCTCTCCTGTAAATCTCGAAATTTTACTGTAAAATATCATTCTTGTTATTCTCTCATATTGAGAAATTAATTTCTCTACTTAGTTAAAAACGATTTTTATTCCACTTGCGAAAAAGCATAACCCAACAGGTTAAGAGCCCAGCAATTTTCTAAGTCATGAAATTGATTTCTAAAACAAAAAAAATTTGTTGTTGACAGTCATAATCCTTTTCTGCTGAGTGCCTTTTCTTTTCACAGCAGTTTTGCCTGCTCAAACAACGATGGATCAACAGACAGTGAAGCTGCTGACCTACACAGGAAAGGCACAGGACTTTCCAATCTGGAGCACGAGATTTGTGGCAATGATGCAGACGAAGGGACGACTCTACAAATCACTATTGGGGACAGAGGAGCATCCCAATGAGCCTGCACCACCAGCCAATGGGGTGAGCAATGATGAAAAGAACAACCACAAGGTGGTGAAGGATGCATATGAGAAGGAAGTTGCAGACATCAAGGAGAAACGGAACAATGTGTGGTGCCATCTGGCACTGACTCTAGATGCACCAACCTTATGCTGATGAGACATGACTGTTTGGGAGATGACGGCATCGGAGATGGAGCAAAGGCTTGGAAGCTTTTGCAAGAGAGATTTCAGAGTGTGGAGACGCCGAGAGTGGTGACTTTGGTGGCACAGCTTGCTCGACTGCAGCTCGAGGATGCTGAGGATCTGGATAGCTTCTCCATCAGAGGACAGGAGTTGCTCAAAAGGCTACAAAAAGCAGGGTAAGCAGTCTCAGAGACCCTCTTCAACGTCTTGGTCCTCAATGGTCTGCACATGAGGTATGAAAGTTTTGGTATACAGGAAAACTTTAACCGGCAACGAACTTCACAGAGTTGACGAAAAGGGTGCAGAACTTCCATGAGAGCACAGCACAGAGGCACAAGGGACAAATTGGTTCAGCGGCACTGGCAGTGAACCGTGACTTCAAGAGGGGACCCAAGAAAAGAAACTGCTTTGTGTGTGAGATCTCTTTGCCAACGACTGCAGGAGGAAGGAGACAGCACAATGCAGCAAGTGTGGTGAGAAATTTCACCTAGGCAGGGCATGCAAGATACAAAGTGATGGAGGCAAACATGAGTCAGTGGCAATGGGTCCAACATTGGCTTCACTAGACGAGGAGTACTGGAAAACTCTTCCCCAGTGGACGACAGCAGGCATGCTAGTAGACAGTGGTTGTACAGATCACATAGTGCCGAACATCAATGTGTTCTTGGACCTAGTGCCCATTCAATCCGTGGTCAGGAATCCCAACGAGGCTTCCAGTGTGAGGCTTCCAGTGTGGAATCCCGGTGAGGCTTCCAGAGTGGTGGGCAGAAGCTGTGTGAGGATCAGCATGCTCAAACAAAAAGGAATTCCAATGCGAACTCACTCAAAAATGTTTTGTGTGTGTGCCGGACTATTCTTCAAACCTCTTATCAGTCTCAAGATGCACGGAATGGGGACATAGCTTTACTTTCGAGAAAAGAAATAGCTGCATGAAACTCCAGAAGTGAACTCGGGTAAAACTAACACAAGAAAATATTTTGTGTTACTTACCCTGCAGCGTTCTAGAATTCAAGATCAGTTCCAACGGCGTGAAACTTGACAGTGCAAGGAAGTGGCACAGACGATTGGGTCATTTGAATCAAGGGGATGTGGTCAGGAAATCAGACGGTGGAGGAACTCAATGATGTATGCAATGTGTGCGCATTGGCCAATATCACAAAGACTCCACTACCAAGAGTGGCAGAGAACCAAGCAGTAGAAAAACTGGAGAGGGTGTTCACAGACGTGATGGGACCTTTCAGAGTAGAATCACTGTCAGGGTTCCGGTTCTGCATTGTGTTTGCAGACCAGTAAACGAAATTTGTTTTTGTGGACTCATGCCTAACCTGAGGAAGTTTGTTCTCAGTGTGGGCGCGCCCAAGAAGCTGAGACAAGACAATCCGAAGGAATTTTTCTCAGAGCAGTTCAAGATGTACTGTTTAGATGCAGGTATTCTACAGGAGAAGGCCATACCAGAGACGCCACAACAGAATGGGCTAGCTGAGAGGTGCAACAGGACACTGCTGGTGATGGCAAGATACTTGCTCATTGACTCGGGTCTTCACAAGATGGTGTGGGAGCAGCATTTCTCCAGGCAACAAAGATCAGGAACTTCGTTATGAGACGAGGAGAAGAAAAAAGCCCAGCAGAGCTGATGTGAGGCATAAAACCTAACACTTCAATGAGTAAACTATCTATTTCTGGTTGCACAGTCTTCATGAGGAAGCGGGATAGAGTTGTCAGCAAACATGAACCCAAGGCACTGCAAGGAAAGTTTGCGGGTTACACTGATGTAGACAACGGATATCTGGTGTACAAAACCAACACTCGCAAGGTTATGGCATTTTGAGATGCGATCATCAAGGAGTCCGAAGTGGGCTCAATCCCTGACAACACAGAGACGCCGGACCTACTAGATGAGAGGTCATAGCAACTGGGATATGGCACCCAGATGATGGTAATCATGACGATGGCAACAAAGAGGAACAGGTCACATCTACTGCAGTAAAGGAGGAGTGGCATGACGCAGAGAGCGTGAAGACTCAAGAAACGACACTGAGACGAGATGCCTGAGATGTTGAGGAAGCAGCACTGGATGAAGAGTCTACCGCAACAAGAGGGATTCTCAGAGACACGGAGTCACTGAAAGGCAGTGAAACGGAGGACTTCTCACAGTCAGAGACAGTTGGCTTCTTTGAAGAAGCACTGGAGCAAGCGGACAGGGCAGAGCCATGACGAGGGACACGAGCAAAGAATGTTCCGCAATTTTTTTGTAGAGGTTAGGACCCATCTTGCTGTGCCGGAGGGTGAATAAGTGGAACCCAAAACATTCTACGAAGCCAAGCATGGTGACGATTGGGACCAGTGGCACCGGGCAATGAAGGACGAGGTCAATGCACTCCAAGACAACGAGGATTGGAACCTAGTGAGACCACCCACAGTTAGGGACGTCATACCGGGCAAATGGGTCTACAAAGTGAAATTGGGAGCCAGTGGTCAAAGGGACAAATAGAAAGAACGCTATGTGGCAAAAAAGCTTCAAACAGGTGGAAGGACTGGACTATTTTGAGACTTTTTCGCCTACCTGTAAGCCAGAGACATTCAGGATTCTACTTCAACTATCAGCGAAGCAGGGCCATGTGATGCACCAGTTTGATGTCAAGACGGCTTTCGTATAGAGGAAGAAGTGTATCTGTAACAGCCAGAAGAGTTTGTAAAACAGGGATCAGATGGAGCGAAGTTAGTATGCCGACTTAATAAATCAATTTAGGGTTTAAAACATGGCTAACAACTGGTATAAGGAACTGGCAAACTTCCTACTGAGACAGGTGTTCACCAGAAGCAGGAATGACCATTGCTTGTTCACAAGAGCAGAGACAGAGGGTCACAACTCCATCTTGGTCTGGGTTGACGACACCATAGTGGCATCAAGAAGCATGACAGTGACCTCCGATGTCAAAAAGGCACTCGAAGCAACATTTCACATGGAAGACAGTGGGAGAATACACTGGTTTCTGGGTCTAAGAACCAGACCAGAAGAGGGCAAAGTTACAGTCGAGCAAGAACACTACATAGAAACAATGCTTGAGCGGTGTTTCAAATGGATCAATGCAAACCTTCCAGAACTCCAGCTGATTTGAATTTGAAACTTCAGATAGCACATAACGGAGACGAAGAAGTGGACGAGAGGATCTACAGAAGCTTGGTTGGATCACTTCTGCATCTGGCCAAACAGACGAGGCCAGATATCATGTTCACAGTCATTATTTTGTCCAGACACATGAATGCACCTACTAATCAACACTGGATGTGCGGAAAAAAACTTCTGAGATATCTTCAAGGGTCAAAAGGTTCAAAACTTACTTACACAAAAGAAGCTAGTTATGATTTAGTGGGGGAAAGTGATGCAGACTGGTCTGGTGACGTGAACGACAGAAAATCAACAAGGGGCTACTACTTCAAGCTCAACTGACGTTGCGCAGCACTCAGCTGGGGTGTCAAGAAGCAGGTCATAGTTAGTTGCTCATTCTTCATCAGAAGCAGAATATCAGGTAATGGCAGCAGCTGTTCAAGAAGCATTGTCTCTGAAACAACTTTTGGAGGATTTCCGCATCCAATAGAAACATCCGAAAGCAATTGGAGAGGACAACCAGAGTTGTATTAAAATGTGCCAAAACCCAGTAATGCACAAGAGGAGCAAACATATTGAGACAAAACTTTACTTCATTTGGGACAAAACGGATGGGACTATTTCAATTCATTACGTTCCTACTGACAAAATGGCAGCCGACATCTTCACGAAATCTTTAATTGTATCGAAGGTGGACATTCAGAACTGTTTTTTGATGGGAACAGACTCTACGCAATCAGCTCAAGTCTGAGTGGGGGTGTTCAAACTATAATCTTAAACCTATTGAAAATTAGAAAGAAGGCTAAACCTAACAGATTAGAAAGACAAAAGCAAATTGATTTTGACCAGAGAATTTATATAAGTGAATTGTTAAGAAATGGTGCTTAGAATCAATATTCGTTTCAAATTGGTGAATCTAGATAAAAAATATTAGAGTGAGATTATTTGATGTAAAATCTTCCCAGCATGTTTTGAATGATTATGATACCACAGGAAATGTGAACGAATTCTTAGAATAGTGTAAATGCATACCATCTATGGTACCCCCTGCGACTGATTTCTGGAAAATTTGCAGAAGCAAACTATATTGGGTAACCCTTGCGACCCCCACTGTAAATCATGGTGCTAAAATTAGTTCTGTATCTTGACTTTCTCGCACTGATAAAGGTACATATACAACTGATTTTTGAGCCTTTTTCATCGCCAACATCAAATCAACATCTTGATCTAATAATCAGATCTTCCCTGTAAATCTCTAATTTATACTGTAAAATATCATTCTTGTTGTTCTCTCATATTGAGAAATTAATTTCTCTACTTAGTTAAAAACGCTTTTTATTCCGCTTGCGAAAACCCATAACCCAATACTCTTTTAATTCTACTTATTATAAAAGTGTTCTACGATTGAAATTTTATCAACTTTTGCTGACTTGAATTGCATTGGCAATACACAAGTGAAAGTGGAACAACATCGATCCGAAAATTTGAATGAAGCAATATTCTTAATTAGCGGGAACAATCTTTGTAGTGTTTAAGAACATACAGTAGAAGTTGAAAAAAAAGCTTATATACATCTTACCTGTGAGTAAATTTGGAGCTGTACGTTTGTCATATATTGATATTGATCTTGTAATATTGAATTATAATTAAACTTTTGTACGATTTTTTTACTATAAACACGCCCTTTGCATCATTTTGCACAACCAAACTAAAGTTCTCTGAATTAAGTTTCTGAACTTATTGATTGTCCAATGAAGAATGATAATGACATAATTTTTGCAATTCTTCTAACACATCTTGGTTTCGTGGTCCACTTGGTAATTTTGTAATTTTTCTTCTTGGTTTCTTTAGTTTCTCGCTCCAATCTTATTTTGGTTGATGTATGAGGAAAAATGCCAGGCGATATGTATCATCACTTCCCTAAAGATCTAAGATCTACAAATAGACATACATTTTTGTTCCAAAACAAAACAATAAAGAACACACGTTTTTAATCTCGCATCATAAGGAAGTACGATATCAAAAAGATTAGTTTCTAAAATCTTATTAAATGAATATAGGAAATGTAATACCAGACAATTATTTAAATTTTTTCTCATACTTTGTTGAAATTTTCAACAGAATAGCAGCAGTTTAACGGAGAAAACTTTATCGGGAGTGCCGTTGTTGTTGAAACCAGCTGAAAATTTTTTGGAAAGAAATTTGAAAAATATATATGCCATATGAAAAATGTCGCAAAATGAATTTGTTCTCTTGAATTGTGGAAAAACGTTGATTCTTTAAATTTTCGAATTTAAGTGAAGTAATTATTAAGTGAAGAAGACTGAGTAATGAGCGTCCGCACATAATATTCCATCCCGTCAGTTGTCATTCAGTTTTCAGAACTCGAAAAAGAAAAATCTGTTTAACTTAGATGTATACTATGTTATTTAATTGAACAAAATTTCCTTCTTATTACAAGAGTATCATGAGATATGGCTATATATTTTTTTCAAGGTATCTTTTCTGTATCATCCACTGGAGCGCCCGTCAAAAAATAACGATCAGTTAACAAGTATTACAGGTTTCTATTCTGACTCCTGTCGTTTTTGTAAGTTAAAACAATCTCACATCTTGTATTGCCACACTAAAGAGCCACACTATAATGTTTTCGTGCAAAATATTTTCGGTTACATTGATATCAGTTCCAGAAAAATGTCTCTGTATAGAAAACAGTAAGCTATCTTCCTAATTATCTCAAAGCTAGAGAAGCCCAAGAAAAATTTTGTACTTGTCTTACAATTATATAGCCCCAAAACAGTTAAACATTCAACTGGAGGCTGCGGCATTGATGAAGAAACTAAACGCTCTTAAAAAAGTTGATACAAAGATACGAAAAAATGCGCTTCTTTTTGAAAAGTTTGAAAAGTAACGCTTTCAATAAACAAATTGTGAGTGTTAGTTGAAGGCTAGTTTTTCTAGCCAGTTTGAATGTGAAATTGATTTGAAAATAATCGAAATTGAAACTAAATTTTAGAAACTGGAAGCTGAAATGAAAAACTAGAAACAGAAAACAAAAATAATAAAAGAGTAAAGGTGAGATGGAAACGTTAAATTAAAAAATAAAGATATAAATCAAAATCACAATCATTGCTCAATTACCGACAAAAATAATCGGTTAATAGTTCATATCATCCTTGTACTCAATTTGCGACATCAAACTCAAAAATGATTAACAAGTAGTAAACCTCGGGCAAAAGTCTATACAAAATTTTTTATTCGAAGTTTGTCTTTAGTTTTCGAGAACTTCAACCTTGATTTCACGTCAACTGTCAATCGTTTGCAAAATTTGTTTTAATAGGTTATGAAAAAAAAATGCAAATTTTTTTTATTAACTTCAAAAGCAGCTCTTTTGCATCCGTAACTTGATTGATAAATGAAATCCCATGTGAATTTTGATGAAAACTTGTTGAACAATTTCTCATTATGACAACATATATATGCAAACCGAAATCCGTCCACTATTGATTATAATTAAATGGAAGGAAATAAAATTTAGCTGGAAATAATTTAGAAGTCTAGATGTATTCTCGGTGCTGCTTTTGTCAAAGTTCTGTCATGTCAAAATTACTACTGAAAATGTGTTGGGGTAGTAGCGCCATTTCGAAAATCGTTGTTTGTTGCAGTCTAAACCGGAAGCAGTCTAAACATTTTGAAGTTCAAGTACACGGAGGGGTTTTGAAGCATTTTGGCGAATGTCGATGGAATTTTGAGTAATGCTTGAGAGAATACGCTGAAACAGATAATAGACTGGAAAACATATACGAATAGAGAAGCTGATAAGGTCTCAGTGATGCAGATAAAGCAGATTTTGGACACATTTCTTACATTTTACTGTACCTAGTTTATTGAAATATGAGTAATCGGTTTTCGATAATCAGCGAACAATTGGAAAACTTTTAGTAAGGTTATCCGCTAAGCATTTGTTAAACAAACAGGATCTTTAAAAAGCTGTTTTTAGTTGAGAACAACAGTCTTCTAGGAAATCACAAGCAATCAACAGAAGTATTTTATTAAATTGTTTTTATTGGCGGTCATAGATACATACACAATACTTCTGTAAAAAAACTTCTGTTAAATAACACCACAAAAAAGGAAAATGGCAGCATTAGGGCTCTCACGTGACATAATGATCAACTTACCAGAATCTATCCGCCATTGCAATAATAATAAAGGCTTTCAGAAAACTAAAACATATCAATTTCATTTTGCAATGAAACAATCTCGATTTATTCAAATATATAGAACCCGGGTCGAGATTCTTACTGAGAACTGAAAGAAATACGCAGACAGCCGTTGCAATTAAATATTTGTCAGTGGATAAATCTTACACAATCTTCCGCTTTATGTGCTGAATTTTCAGCACAATTCTTTCATTAGTTAAGTACTTGCGCAAAACATTAAGTGATAACTCTGTAAGATTTTTCTGCTTACAATTTTTTTTAACGTGCCGAGCATGTGCTTCATGGGTCGAGCATAATTCTTTTCATATGTCTTTTTGCAAACTTGTAAAATTGTTTTTCAACGCCTGTCGAGCTTGTTCTTTTCATGGGTCGAGCAAAAGTCTACATAAGTTGATACTGAAGCAGCACCAGAGCAAACCTAATTAGCATTGCATCAGAGCAGCACAACCAAAAACAAATGGGAAAACTGCCAAAAAGCGTGAGATTTTTTCTAACGCTAAAGATAAAGCGGTTACCGCAGTCTAAACCAGGTAGCGTACGTTTAACCCTCTTCTTCCGTTCGCCATGATGAAAGTGAAACGCTGTTCACGTGATCTCTATGAAAAAAGTTTAGATTATATGTTTTAAAAAAACAACACAGATTTCTGATTGATTAATGGCGCTTCAAAATTGCGAAAGATGAAGGCGTTTAAATGCTGACTACATTAAGAACAATCGTGAGAAAAAGGTAACTAAAGCTTTAAATGCAGTGAAATTCTCTTTGCTTCTGAAGTGCTGAAATTACCTTGGTATTGTGCTAAAACTTTGAGTGATGAAATTACGCGAGGAATGTACTGAAAGTGATTAATTCGTGACTTCTAAACGTGATGAAATGTTTGCTGAGTTTTTGTATGAAATGAGAGAACATTCAGCACATTCAGTGGCAAAGACTAAATTTTCCACACTTTCGGCATAATTGTTAAAAATTTTCAGCACATTGAACGCATTAAGTGCAAATTTTGCCGGTTGGATCTGCTCATATCTCGACTCGGGAGTCAGGAGAAATGCCAAAAGCAAAACAGGTCTTTAAGAAAAGGTAAAAAACCTAATTAAAAAATAGCAGTATGAGAAGTATTATTTGCAAATCTCATTGGAAAAAAGGGTTTTGTGTTTTGGAAACTCATACAGTTAAAGCTTCAGAGATAATCATTTCTCAACTCAAGAGCCTATGTAAGTTTAAATTGAATATCGAATTCAGCACATATTAAAAGTAAGAATTCGTTTCGAAAAATCTGAAATTATTGATTGAATTTCTTGCATTTGAAATACAGGATTTTTAGTTTAGTATTTCTCTCTCCTATGGGATTCCAAACATAAGATGAAAAATACATAAGAAGCACTTATTGGAAACAAGAATACCTTTGGTCTGCTTTCCAAACCAATCAAAACATTAGAAAAACGTAGTATTTTTTCCAGAGAAAAAAATACAACAGCCTCTTCTACATTCAATTCAGTTCATTAGCTTTGAATAGCTTTCATATCTGTCCTCAAAGGATATCACTCAGCAAATCTTGGCTTTGCACAAAAAAGTAGAGCTTTAATAGAGTTCCTAAATCCCCATTTCATAGAGGGTTGGATTAGAGGTTTAAAAACTTTGCTTAGAGAATACGCTGAAAACAGATACTAGTCTGAAAAACTGAATTGAATAGAGAAACTGTTGAGATCTCAGTGATGCAGCTAAAGCTGATGTTGGACACATTTCTTACATTTTACTACACCTAGTTTATTGAAATATGAGTAATCGGCTCCCGATAATCAGCGAACAAATGGAAAACTTTTAGGAAGGTTATGAGCTAAGAATATGATAAACAAACACGATCTTTATTAAGCTGTTTTCGGATGACAACAGCAGTCTACTAGGAAATCAATAGCACTCAAGAGAAATATGTTCTTCGGTTGTTTTTAATGGCGGTCACCGACACATAGTCAGTATGATTTAGGTATGACTTCTGTTAATAAAAACCAAAAAAAGGAAAGTGGCAGCATTAGGAAAATCACGTGACATAATGATCAATTTAAAATAACCTCTTCGCAATTGCAATAATATTAAAGGCTTTCAGAAAACTAAAACATGTCAATTTCATTTTGTGAATGAAACTATCTCAATTTGTTCAAACATAAAGAACCCGAGTCGAGATTTTTACTGAAAACTGAAAGAAATGCGCTGACAGCCGTTGAATTAATATATGTGTCAATAGATGCATTCGTCCTCTTTAAGAACTCATTTTTCAGCACAATTCTGCCATTAGTTCAGTATTGCCCAATATTTAAATAACGATTATGTACGATTTTTCCGATTACAGATTTGTTTAGCGCCTGTCGAGCATGCTTTTTTCATGGGTCGAGCTTGAATTTTTTCAAGTTTTTTTTTAAACTCGTAAAAAAAATTTTCAGGGTCTGTCGAGCTTGAGCTTGTCCTTTCCATGAGTCGAGCAAAAGTCTACATAAGTACATACTGAAGCAGCACCGGAGAAAGACTAATTAGCATTGAACCAGAGCAGTAAAACAATTGGGATAACTGTCAAAAAGCATAAAAAATTTTGTAACTCAAAAGATATCACAGCCTAAACCCAGGTAGCGTAAGTTTAACTGTCTTCACCCGTTACACATAATGAAAGTGAAACGCTGGTCAAGTGATCTCCCTGCAAAAAGTTTGAATTATCTGTTTCAAAAAAACAACGCAGATTTCTGATTGATTAATTGCTCGTCAAAATTGCGATAGATGAAGGAGTTTACATGCTGACTACATTAAGAGGAATCGTGAAAAAAAGGCAACTAAAACTTTAAATGTAGTAAATTTCTCTTTGTTTCTGAAGCCCTGAAATTGTTGGCATTGTGCTGAAACTTTGAGTGATTAAACTAAGTGAGGAATTC
Source organism: Convolutriloba macropyga (assembly GCF_964194025.1). Classification (NCBI taxonomy): domain Eukaryota; kingdom Metazoa; phylum Xenacoelomorpha; order Acoela; family Convolutidae; genus Convolutriloba; species Convolutriloba macropyga. Next base: position 45,915,249 of record NC_134474.1, read on the forward strand.
ATGATTTTGAAATGTGCTGAAAAGTAAAGTGTGCAAAGTTTCTGTGAGAAATGAGAGAGCATTCAGCACATTCAGCGCCAAAGACTAAATTTGCCACACTTTCAGCATCTTTCTTAAATAATTTCAGCACATTCAACGCATTACGTGCAAAATTTGCCGCATGCATCCGCTCATATCTCGACTGGGGAATCAGGAGATATGTCAAAGACAAAACAGGTCTTTTAGAAAAGGTAAAAAACTCTGATTAAAAGTGAAACAGCAGTATTAGTATTATTTGCCGATCTTTTTGATCAAAAGGACTTTGATTTTTGGAAACTCATACAATTAAAGCTTCATAGAGAATCATTTCTCAACTCAAGAGCACATCTAAGTTTAAATTGAAAATCGAGTTTAGCGCATACGATAATTGAGAATTCGTTTTGAAAAATCTGACATAATTGACTGAATTTCTTCCATTTGAAATAGTATTTTTTTATTATAGGATTTCTCTCTCCTATGGGATTCCAAATATAAGATGAAAATTACATAAGAAGCATTTATTGGAAACAAGAATACCTTTATTGTGTTTTTCAACAGCAAGTAAAAACCGTAAAAAATATACAGCTTTTTTCTAGAAAAAAAACTGTCTCTCCTAAAACCAATTCTGTTCAATAGCTTTGCATCACATTCATATCTGTCCTCAAACTTGGCTTTGCACAAAAAGAAAGTTGAGCTTTTAAAGAGTTCCTAAACCCCTATTTCATAGAAGGTTGAAATAGAGGTCTAGAAACTCTTCTCAGAGAATACGCTGAAAACAGATGCTGGTCTGAAAAACCTGAAGCTGGTGGGGTCTCAGAGATGCAGCTAAATCAGATTTTGGACACATTTCTTAAATTTTACTCCACATAGTTTATTGAAAAATGAGTAATCGGCTTTCGATAATCAGCGAACAAATGGAAAACTTTTAGTAAGGTAATCCGTCAAGCATTTGATAAACAAACAGGATGTTTGATAAGCTGTTTTCAGATGACAACAACAGTCTTCAAGGAAATCACAAGCAGTCAAGAGAAATACATTCCAATAGTGTTTTTATTGGCGATCACAGATATATAGACAGTATGATTTACATTTAACTTCTGTTAATAAAACCACAAAAAAAGAAAAATGGTTCAACGAACTAGGCAAGTTGCAAGCAAATGAAACACAAAAGCAAACTTAAAACAGCTTTTTCATGTTCGAATTGATTGTTTAACGAAATTTCAATCTCTTGAAAAACTTCCTGGCTGATTTTAAACAATCCTAAATAATAGTCACTTAGTAAATTATCAGTGACGAGAGAATTGGTCATCTCCAGTGACTGTTAATAAAATAACCAGCTAAAACTTACAGAACACTAAAGCAAACTGATTGTATTTGGGTAACAATAAACTGAGGGGAGTAATGATGGCAAAAACATTGATTTGATCAAAAAACTGCAGAATAGGCAAACGCAAAGTGACAAAAAAGCACAATCTTTGAGAATCTGTGTACCTATTTGAGACGCTTTTTGTTTTGGCAGGGAGAAAAACCAAATACCCTGGAAAAACCATTTGTAATAAAAAATGAAAATTCACTAGAACTATCTTGTCTTGTTTTACTAAAATTGACCTGAAAATTAATAGCAAAAAACATCTCCTTCAGACAATTATTGAGCAAAGAAGATCAGTTAAAGGAGAAAAAACTTGAAAGTTGTTTAAGAATTGCGGAAACGTTTAAAATGAGGAGGTCGGAAATCAGGATCAGAAAACGGAAAATTTTTTAAGCTGGGAGTGATGGATATATTGGCAGAAAGAGAATTGCAGGTTCAACGTTCGAAAACCAATCAAGTAACTATTTAATAGAGGCAAGTGATGCTACACGGATTGCGTCACTAAATTGCAGATCGCTCCTAACAAGGCATTGACGTGAAAACAATAGACAATCCTGTTGGGTTAGTGAACCTCCATTTTACATGCTTATCCAAAACATAACTAGATTCAAATGTGAAATTTCCATAAATGAGCAATACAGTCTGCAGAAGAGAATTAAAACTCAAAACAGCCCTCTTGATAGTCCCTCAAAACAGCCCAGGTGTTGCATTTGAAGATGCAAACAAATTGAATTATTTGTTTACTTGTTGTGTTTACTTTTTCTTGTTGTGTTTACTTTTTCCAAGATATCTCATTATGTTTCATTTCAATAGACAAACTTCTAAATGAAAGCAAGTATAAAGCAAAAAAATAACCAAAGATTTTTCTCGAAAAAGTACTTAAGGACATTTTTCTAAGGAACGGTGATTCTGATTTCAGCTATACATTTTGAGAAAATAGACACAGTAGAAATGACAGTGGGTCCTCACTGCTACACAAATTTACCCCGTTCAACTTGCAATCTATTATGAAATCAAACTCCTCTCTCCCTGTTTCTCTTTTCAATCTAAGTAATTGTTCTGAACTCTCCGTTGAGCAAAAACGTTCGGATCACAAACTTTTACTTGTAGAAGACTCTAATTACAACACAATTAAGCAATGCTGCTCCGTTGTTTAGATGGCAAATGCGAAAATTACCGATTGGCAGGAATTCAAATTTCCCATTAATCACAGAACCTGTTTGAAAAAGCTGATTGACTTATTTTACGAAAAAATAGAAATAGCAGGTCAATATGCAAAGGAAATGAAACTCGTAGAACATTGGCTCCTTTACCTGAAATTGGCTTTCAAATAAAACCTCTTTTTAAAATTTCAAATAAAATCTCTTTTTAAAAAAATGGCAGTAGTTCTGATATGATTATGTACAAAGCAATGCTGAAGTCTGTATAATTAGTGGTTGAATATCTGGTTTGTAAACAATTTGATTACTTACACCAGTGTCCATTTTGTAAACAACAGCATGATTCTCTCGCTGGTCGATCGACGATAGCTCAGCTTTTTATCAATTGAGGCAAGCTTCACTTTGTATTGGAGAAAAAAACAGGCCGTCAAAAGCATTTTCGATATTATCAGAACTTTTGGTGGATTTCTTTTCAGTATATTTTCCCCGCCAAGCCTTTCCTTATAGCGTTTGTGCAAAAATTCCCCTCTTTTCAAGTTTTACCGAACAGATTAACAAGATTAATAGGCAGCAAAAAGTAGTCGTAGCAAATGGAAAGCCTAAGTGTGTAAATGAAGGCAGAGGTGGCCTACAACAATCAGCTTTTTCAGTAATTTTTTGTTCTCAAAAGAAAGTTCTATTAGCCGACTGCACAAAAAAACGATGGTTCGCAAAATTGCAGTCTTTTTTTAAAAACAAATAAAAACGAAGTAATTAATCAATGAGACCAAGAAAGCGGTGCACCAAATTAAAAAATTAAAATTTACAAAATTAAAGTTTTCAAAACTAAAAGAATTAAAGTTCACAAATTCAAGTTCACAAATTTGAAGAAATTTGCATTGAGAAATGACTCTGATCAAGATGATAACAACCGAGCAAACGAACTTCAGATTCAAAATGTCAACTAAATGAAATTTCTTGGAGTATCTTTTTCGCAGCTTTTCAGAGGACGATCATAATGATTGAATGATGAAAAGGAGTAATCAAAGGTTGGCAACTATTCGAAGAGCTAAACTTTCCAAAACATAAGTTGGCGTCAATTGCACTAAAAACAAGAAGGAGGAACCTTGAGAGCGAATAGGATTTTTCGATTCAGAAAACATACGAAACAATAATATGCAATGTCTACTACCAGTGGGACACAACTGATTCTATCTAACTTCTTTTTCAAAATATTGATCAGACTAACAATGTTTAATTTAAACCATTTCAGCACTCGTTTCTTATATAATTTCAGCACACAAGTTTCCTATATAAATGCTAGACTTTTTGGCGGCTCTGTGAAAAGGTATCAATTCTTTATAATTTTTAGAGCTTTCATTAATGTCCTTCTATAGTTTAATCTCATCGCCGGTAAAACTTAAGCACAATTTTAGCACATTCTTGTTATTTTTTGAATACTGCAGAATTGAGAACTGTTTTACACGTGAAGATATTGGGGACACAAATTTTTACTACAGAACGCAATAATTACAACACAATTAAGCAACGCTGCTCCGTTGTGTAGATGGCAGATGCAAAAAATACCGGTTGGCTTGAGTTCATTTTTTCCGTTACTTACAGAATTGTTTTGAAATATGACATTATTTTGAGAAACATGATTTATTTATTTTACAAAAAAGATAGAAATAGCAGGTCAATCAGCAAAGGAAATGAAAATTCGTAGCAGAACATTGGCTTTTCTTACCTGAAATTGGCTATAACTTTCATGATAGCTCATATTTTGTTTACAACTACTTGCTTGGTCAACAATCGTAAACTACCGAAAATTGTGTAAAAATTCAATTTAAACATCTTTTTAAAAAAGATGGCAGGAGCCCTGATATCATTATGTAATAACCGAAAGCAATGTTGAAGTCTTTATAATTAGTGGTTGAATATCTGGTTTGTAAACAATTTGATTACTTACACCAGTGTCATTTTGTAAACAACAGCATGATTCTCTCGCTGGTCGATCGACGATAGCTCAGCTTTTTATCAATTGAGGCAATCTTCACTTTGTATTGGAGAAGAAAAACAGGCCGTCAAAAGCATTTTTGATATTATCAGAACCTTTAGTGGACCTCCTTTCAGTATATTTTTCAACCAAGCTGTCCTTATAGCGTTTGTACAAAAATTCCCCACTTTTTCAAGTTTCATCAAACAGATTAACAAGATTAATAGGCAGCAAAAAGTAGTCGTACAAATGGAAAGCCGAATTGTGTAAACGAAACGTCAGAGCTTTCATTAATGTCCTTATATAGTTTCATCTCGCCGCTGGCAAAAACTGAAGCATAATTTTATCACATTCTTGCTATCATTTCAAAACTACAGAATTGAGAATTGTTTTACACTTGAAGATATTGGGTGACTCGAAGCTATGGCTTTGTTTTGATAAAAGGCATGATCTTTAGTAAATTCATATATGCTAAGACCCCAAAATTTTTTGACTAATTATAAAACAATAGTAGATTTTTTATATATTTATATATAAATAAATTTTTATATATATATATATATATATGACTCCTAATTTATTGTTGTAATTAGAAATATAGTAACCAATGTGAACAAAGTTCCAGTCATCACCAATACAGAAATGAAGAAAGCTGAGTCCAGTCTTGATTTTCGAGTAAAATTTACTGCATGAAAACAAAAAGTTCAGCTTAACTCCTTCCAACAAAGTGTGCTTTATATGCAACTGGAACTCCCGTGGGGGTAATTGTAACATTTAATTTGCGTAACAAGTCGTAACCACTGAGTTAAATGGCCTTTGTTGTAAATGCCTACAAACCAGCTTAAATATAAAAAGTGTGTATACTACTATAATAATTACTAGTTATAAGCTACAAAAATATGATATTACTCTGCTCAGACTTAAATTTGTGGTATGTGTAATTTTCTTTCTATACAGGATAAGATTAGCCTGCGTGAAACCTATGACCTCAAAATAATAATGATGAAGAAATACTGCAAATAAAGAAACTTGAAATATTCTCGAGATACAACGTTTCAGAACTGAATTAAGATTTTACTCCTGAAATGTACTGGTTCAGCGCTGAAAAGCTCTGCGACTCAAGTCCGGGAACAATCATCACAGCGAATAGATTTTAAGTCATATTCCGAATAAATCTGAGATTTATTTTTAACCCCATATTTTACTTTTAATTATTGATCTATCAATTCATCAGAAAAATCTATACCAAGTAATGCTCGCAAGTAATGTTCTAGTTTCATAAACATTTTTACTTTAAAGTATAAATTAGTAGAAAGTAATACATCAGTTCCTTTCAACCTTACTTCCGATTCTTCAATTACTGACAGATGGCTGTTGCTATTTACATGTTGATCTCTGATACCATTCTGACTGTTTTTTTGCTCACTTATTATTTTTAGATACTACTTTATAACATATATCTCATGAAAATTTTCTGGACAGACTTTCTATTGTAAGCCCTAAATTTACCAGAGCTCTCTTTATTGAGAAACCCTTACGGCAATTACCGCAATACTTATTTTGCGTCAAATTTGTGAATGAACTTAATCTTTCTTCTTGGACTTGCTGATACTTTTACTCAGGTTTCTTATCCTTATTTTGCTCATGAGTCACAATGCAGTTATTCCATAAATATGTTTCTTACATTTACAACAGGTATTTAATTTAACATTATGCCTTCCTACTCATTAGAATGATGAGGCATTGTAGAATAGGTCGTTTTTTTTGCCAGGTCCAAAGTAATATGTGATTTACACTAGATAAAATATGTATGACACCTAGGTGAAAATTGTATGTAATCAAACCATGACTAGTCACATGGTTAAAAACATTATGATAAATCACACAGCTTGGGCCGGAGAATTTAGCCAAAACTATGTAAGATCAGCATTGTACTATCTTCTGCTGTGACAAAAATTTTGTCAGATGATCTGCTGCCAATTCATCTCTCGGCGTGTAGATCACTTTAAATGAGTTGCATGAACTCCTTCTCAGACCAAATTAAATTTGGTGTCGATGTGCTGTGACCACTTGTGAAGCAAGCGGTTGGTTGCAAGCTTTATGCAACTCTGCTAGTCCTCTCCTGTGGTTGTGGGCTCTCACTGTTCATACCCCAGTTCTTTAAGAAGACCACGCAAGAGGATGGCTTATGGAACCGCGGAAGCTAAACTCTGGTATTCTACCTCACAAGATGAGAGTGAGACTGTCGGTTGCTTCTTGACTTGCCAATTGACAGATTCACCATCGTCTCCCAGCTTGAAATAGTATCCTGTCGTCGATCGTCTTTCATTCACGTCTCCACTCCAGTCTGCATCTGATTTGCCAAATAGAGTGCTGTTGCTGGTTGATGGGAAAAACGGTATAAGAGATTTAGTATGTTGTAATTGCCTCAACAAGCGCTTGCCAGCATTTATACGCTCAACAGTTGGGTTATTCATGAAGCGTGATAAGACATTTGTGATCCACATCATATCTGGTCTAGTTTGCTTAGCTAGGTAAAGTACTGAACCTACAAGGCTTCTAAACTCATGTGAATCTACTCATACAGAGTCTTCTTGAGCTACTTCAAGTTTTGATATATTTTCTGCTCGTGTTTTGCTTGGTTTGCAGTCCTGCATATTGACCTGTTGAAAAATGTTATGAGTATACTTTTCTTGATCTAAAGTCATTCCTTTTTCTGTTTTCAGAGTTCACATTCCAAGAAACCATTCAAGAACTCCTCAACCCAGGATAGAACAAACAATTTTTCATCGTCTTTGTTTTTTAAAAAACAAAAGTAATCGTGTTAACTTCTCTCAAAAATTCGCTGAATTAGAAAATTTGAAAGGTTCTGATACCAGTTTTTGGCTGCTTGCTTCAGTCGATATAGTGTTTTTTTAACTCTACAAACTAACTTGTTGTCATTGCTGACTTTTTTTCAAAACCATTTGGTTACTCTAGAAAGACTTATTCGTCTACTTTAGGCTGCAAATAAACGGCTTTTACATCCTTTCAATTTGGAAAGAATGTCTTAATAGCTGATAGAGCTATTAGAATCTTAAAAGTTTCAGGTTTGCATGTGGGAGGAAACGCATCCGAATAATCAATTACCTCAGTTTTTTAAAACGTCTTGCTCTATAATGCGCTGTGAACTCATCGATACGTCTGTTTGAGTCATGTTTGATTTTGTACAACCAACAACTAGGAAAAAAATTGTCTCTTTTTTTCGATCCACTTTCCAAGTTTCTGTTTCATTTGAACTTTCTATCTCTGCTTTCATCTCATCCCATTTGTCGTTTTGTTCCGAATTAATAGCATTTGCAAAATTTACAGACTCTATGAAGTTTTTTGTTATTTTGCTTTGAACAGCATGAGAGTAGGTTTTACCAAAGCGTTCCGGAGGTGCTCTAGTCCAATCAGTTCGCTTAAGTTCTCTATCTTGTGCTGCTTCCTTTCTCAATCTATTCAGTTCATCGAATTCTGACCAAAGTTGTTTTGGTCTCCTGAAGGAATTGCTATTTGACATAGTTTACTTATCAATTGCAGTCTTAGGGTGCCTTTTCTGTTGTAAGTTTTTGACAAATACTGGTAATTTTGAAGGCTTTCTTTCTATTTTTTTTACTATGAAAGGATTGAACTGTACAGTAATTTTGGATTTTGGTTTAATGCTTGGACTTGGACTTTCTTCTTTAATTTCTTGATAACCTTCAGTTTCTTTATTGTTTTCACTTTCCTGAACACTCTCTGTTTCACTTGTCTCAACTTCTGAACTTAACTCATTGAATTGCTTGTATCCTGGAGTACTTCTTGTACTTCGTCTAAGTCTAGACAAAGAAAGCTGTCTTCTATATGTTCAATTTCATTGAGAAAATTTGGTAGGCTGTTTTCATTGAACCTATCGTTTCCAGAAGTATACAATTGCCTAGTTTCTATGTTTTGCAACCAGTAAGCTGTTGTATAATCAGAGTAACAAATGAACAGGCACTCGGTTGCTTTTAGATCAAGTTCTGATTTTTTAGTGGCATCAAAAATTTTTTAATAGTCTACACAACCAAATATTTTTTGATAGTCGCTTCGAAGATTTTCTACAAAAAATCTTTTTGAAGGCTGACTTTGTATTTTTGTCTTTGATAACTAAGTTTCTAGCATAACATGCTGTATCTACAGCTCGCACCCAATAGCTTTTTAGCAATTTTGAATTTAATAGAGAACATCTTGCAGCCTGTACCATTGTTCAATTGAAACGTTATGCAACACCATTTTTCTCGGATGTTTTAGGAACACGGAACTCACGAGCTATTTGATTATGCAAAATTTTTAAAGGCTTTGTTTCTCTGTTCTGTCCCATTACCATTTCGCAAAATTATTGGTCGGCCATAATGTGCAACGTATTCTTTGAAAGCTTGCAATGCTTGCGTTTTAATTTACATAATTCTTACTACTGCGTACCAACGGAATTCATCTATGAATTTCATTGCATACCTGTTGCCACCTATACATGATGCACTCACTGGTTAAATAACGTCCTAGTAACCTCCTTCTAGTTTTTGAGTCGCTTATCCTTATCTTTTGGAAATGGCTTTTGCAAAGTTTTTCCCAGAGCACAGGTTTCACAAAAATCTGAAGCTTGGGAAAATTTATCTGTTGTATTTGCTACATCACTAAAATTCAAATGTACTAAGTTTTTTGAACCAAAGTTTTGCTTGACACGTGCCCCCACTTAGGTTTGAAAAGTGGTGCTTGTTTTATCGTCTGTATGGTAAAAAGAACTATTTGCCTCTTCTTATCAGTCTGAAGCTTTCTTTGCTTCTGAGTTTTAGCACTGACTCAGCTTTTGTGTAAAATAATTGATGTTGCTTTTGAATTAAACCTCAAACTGAAATTAAGTTTGTTTTGTACTTTGGTAGATGTAGATTTTCTTCAAAAGTCAAAATATGTAGCACACTTTTAGTGTCTCGTGGTTCCACATCAACATCTCCTATTCCTTCGACTTTTGTTTTCCCTCCATCAGGGTTTTTATTTGTGTTTTCTATTTTTTGATAATTTTTAAAACAAGTTTTGTCTATTGGCATGTAAACAGTGATGTCTGATTCACTACTAAATCAGTTTTTTGAAACCTCAAATGAGCTTTCAGCGCTTAAACTTGATGCTAAGCACTTATGAGGACTTTTTTGTTCATGTTTACTTGATACATGGCATTTACTTGCTAAATGGCCTTTAGCCTTGCATATACTACATACAGCGTTGTCCTTTTTGTAAGATTTAGCTGCTAAATTTTCAGGTTTGTTACAAACAAAACACAATCTAGGGACAAACAAAAAACAATTTGATGAGAAGCACTTTTTGCTGATGTCGCAACGTGCTGATCCTCTTCCACTTCATCTCTCTGTCTGCGGCTCTCCTCAAACTCGGTGAGACGTTTCCTCAGTTCCACAAACGTCTCTAGAGGATTGAAGCTCTCCTGCACCACAAAATGCTCGTATCGTTGTGGAAGACCATTCAATACCATTGCAATAAACAGCGTCACAGAAAACTTCTCTTCAGCATGATGCAAGCAGGTGGCCAGTTCTTTTGCTCTGAAGAAGTGTCGGTGATTGGATTCGTCCTCTCGAAATTGTGGTCCGGTCAACTGCTTCATCAGACTTATGAATGTGATTGTCTTGTATATTCAGAACCGTTGCTGGAGAAAATGCAAGGCTTTCTGACCATCTCCGAGACTCTTGCTGTTCACACAGTCATGCCGAATGAACATGAGGCTGCTGGCGTCTAATTTCAACGCCAGTTAGCACCAAATCTTGTTTTCGCGTCTCATTCTCTTGAACAACTTTAGCTCTTGCGTGAGTCTCTGCCTCGTTTTCTCGCGTTTGCGCATCATTGGCATCTTCCGTCAGTGGTGTTCGTCTGTTAGCAAGCTCAACTGTGTCTTTGAGCGTTTGGAAGAGTCCCTTGGTTTGTGCAAAGGCAGAGAAACGAGTACTCCATGATGGGTAGTCCTCTGCCAACCCACTAAAGGTCATTCACTTCAAACTATTGTTTCATGGTTCCATTATAAAGTTTAAACTTCATTTTTTTGATCTATAATTCTGATTTGTTTTTTTATGTACGAGAAAAATCTAAAACTTTAGATCCTAAAACTTTCATCAACCTAGAAGAACAAAAACTGCCAACACCGACACTACAATCTCAACCAAAAACTCTATTGGCGTATCAACGGTCTGATGGTGAGGCCCATAACCTATTAGCAGGATTAAGGACACAGTAGCGCATTAGGCAGGACGAGTTTTGGCAAGTTTGAGATTGAAACTGTTTAAGCTCAAAAGGTGTTTGAGAGAATAAGGTAATTTAATTTTACAAGATTCAAAAGACAAGAGAAAAGTGAAGATTTTAACAAAAATCAGTCGTATATATGGTCTAAAAATAAATTTATTAACAGTTTACAGCATTTATATGGACGTTTTCGTTGATGTTTACTTGCTACATGGCATTTACTTGCTATATGGCCTTTAGCCTTGCATATACTACATACAGCTTTGTCTTTTTTGTAAGGTTTAGCTGCTAAATTTCCAAGTTTGTTACAAACAAAACACAATCTAGGCCTTTTGCAATTTCTGGGCTTAGAAAAATTCTTTCTAGGATGTGATTTGAATGAGGAGTGTACAACAATTTGATGAGAAGCATTTTTTGCTAACGCCGCAACGTGGAAGACCATTCAATACCATTGCAATAAACAAACAGCGTCACAGAAAACTTCTCTTCAGCATGATGCAAGCAGGTGACCAGTTCTTTTGCTCTGACGAAGTGTCGGTGATTGGATTCGTCCTCTCGAAATTGTGGTCTGGCCAACTGCTTCATCAGACTTATGACTGTGATTGTCTTGTATATTCAGAACCGTTGCTGCAGAAAATGCCAGGCTTTCTGACCATCTCTGAGACTCTTGCTGTTCACACTGTCATGCCGAATGAACATGAGGCTGCTGGCGTCTAATTTCCAAGCCAGTTAGCACCAAATCTTGTTTTCGCGTCTCATTCTCATGAACAGCTCTAGCTCTTGCGTGAGTCTCTGCCTCGTTTTCTCGCGTTTGCGCATCATTGGCATCTTCCGTCAGTGGTGCTCGTCTGTTAGGAAGCTCAACTGTGTCTTTGAGCGTTTGGAAGAGTCCCTTGGTTTGTGCGAAGGCAGAGAAACGAGTACTCCATGATGGGTAGTCCTCTGCAAACCCACTAAAGGTCATTCACTTCAATCTATTGTTTCATGGTTCCATTATAAAGTTTAAACTTCATTTTTTTATCTATAATTCTGATTTGTTTTTTTATGTACGAGAAAAATCTAAAACTTTAGATCCTAAAACTTTCATCAACCTAGAAGAACAAAAACTTCCAACACCGACACTACAATCTCAACCAAAAACTCTATTGGCGTATCAACGGTCTGATGGTGAGGCCCATAACCTATTAGCAGGATTAAGGACACAGTAGCGCATTAGACAGGACGAGTTTTGGCAAGTTTGAGATTGAAACTGTTTAAGCTCAAAAGACGTTTGAGAGAATAAGGTAATTTAATTTTACAAGATTCAAAAGACAAGAGAAAAGTGAAGATTTTAACAAAAATCAGTCATATATATGGTCTAAAAATAAATATATTATTTACAGTTTACAGCATTTATGTGGACGTTTTTGTTGATGTTTACTTGCTACATGGCATTTACTTGCTATATGGCCTTTAGCCTTGCATATACTACATACAGCGTTGTCTTTTTTGTAAGGTTTAGCTGCTAAATTTCCAGGTTTGTTACAAACAAAACACAATCTAGGCCTTTTGCAATTTCTGGGCTTAGAAAAAGTCTTTCTAGGATGTGATTTGAATGAAGAGTGTACAACAATTTGATGAGAAGCACTTTTTGCTGACGCCGCAACGTGGAAGACCATTCAATACCATTGCAATAAACAGCGTCACAGAAAACTTCTCTTCAGCATGATGCAAGCAGGTGACCAGTTCTTTCGCTTTGACGAAGTGTCGGTGATTGGATTCGTCCTCTCGAAATTGTGGTCTGGCCAACTGCTTCATTAGATTTATGACTGTGATTGTCTTGTATATTCAGAACCGTTGCTGGAGAAAATACCAGGCTTTCTGACCATCACCGAGACTCTTGCTGTTCACACAGTCATGCCGAATGAACATGAGGCTGCTGGCGTCTATTTTCAACGCCAGTTAGCACCAAATCTTGTTTTCGCGTCTCATTCTCTTGAACAGCTCTAGCTCTTGCGTGAGTCTCTGCCTCGTTTTCTCGCGTTTGCGCATCATTGGCATCTTCCGTCAGTGGTGCTCGTCTGTTAGGAAGCTCAACTGTGTCTTTGAGCGTTTGGAAGAGTCCCTTGGTTTGTGCGAAGGCAGAGAAACGAGTACTCCATGATGGGTAGTCCTCAGCCAACCCACTAAAGGTCATTCACTTCAAACTATTGTTTCATGGTTCCATTATAAAGTTTAAACTTCATTTTTTTGATCTATAATTCTGATTTGTTTTTTTATGTACGAGAAAAATCTAAAACTTTAGATCCTAAAACTTTCATCAACCTAGAAGAACAAAAACTGCCAACACCGACACTACAATTTCAACCAAAAACTCTATTGGCGTATCAACGGTCTGATAGTGAGGCCCATAACCTATTAGCAGGATTAAGGACACAGTAGCGCATTAGACAGGACGAGTTTTGGCAAGTTTGAGATTGAAACTGTTTAAGCTCAAAAGATGTTTGAGAGAATAAGGTAATTTAATTTTACAAGATTCAAAAGACAAGAGAAAAGTGAAGATTTTAACAAAAATCAGTCTAAAAATAAATATATTATTTACAGTTTACAGCATTTATGTGGACGTTTTTGTTGATGTTTACTTGCTACATGGCATTTACTTACTATATGGCCTTTAGCCTTGCATATAATACATACAGCGTTGTCTTTTTTGTAAGGTTTAGCTGCTAAATTTCCAGGTTTGTTACAAACAAAACACAATCTAGGCCTTTTGCAATTTCTGGGCTTAGAAAAAGTTTTTCTAGGATGTGATTTGAATGAAGAGTGTACAACAATTTGATGAGAAGCATTTTTTGCTGACGCCGCAACGTGGAAGACCATTCAATACCATTGCAATAAACAGCGTCACAGAAAACTTCTCTTCAGCATGATGCAAGCAGGTGACCAGTTCTTTTGCTCTGACGAAGTGTCGGTGATTGGATTCGTCCTCTCGAAATTGTGGTCTGGCCAACTGCTTCATCAGACTTATGACTGTGATTGTCTTGTATATTCAGAACCGTTGCTGGAGAAAATGCCAGGCTTTCTGACCATCTCCGAGACTCTTGCTGTTCACAGAGTCATGCCGAATGAACATGAGGCTGCTGGCGTCTAATTTCAACGCCAGTTAGCACCAAATCTGGTTTTCGCGGCTCATTCTCTCGAACAATTCTAGCTCTTGCGTGAGTCTCTGCCTCGTTTTCTTGCGTTTGCGCATCATTGGCATCTTCCTTCAGTGGTGCTGGCGTGTCAGGAAGCTCAACTGTGTCTTTGAGCGTTTAAAAGTCCCTTGGTTTGTGCAAAGGCAGAGAAACGAGTACTCCATGATGGGTAGTCCTCTGCCAACCCACTAAATGTTATCCACTTCAAACTATTGTTTGATGGTTCCATTATAAAGTTTAAACTTCATTTTTTTGATCACTAATTCTGATTTGTTTTTTTATGTACGAGAAAAATCTATAACTTTAGATCCAAAAACTTTCATCAACCTAGAAGAACAAAAACTGCCAACACCAACACTACAATCTCAACCAAAAACTCTATTGGTGTATCAACGGTCTGATGGTGAGGCCCATAACCTATTAGCAGGATTAAGGACACAGTAGCGCATGAGGCAGGACGAATTTTGGCAAGTTTGAGATTGAAGCTGTTTAAGCTCAAAAGACTTTTGAGAGAAAGGTAATTTAATTTTATAGGATTCAAAAGACAAGAGAAAGTGATGATTTTATCAAAAATCAGTCGTATATATGGTCTAAAAATAAATATATTATTTAGAGTTTACATTTGTTTAAAGGTTAATGTATCAAAAATCACGCAATATTGAGGCGTGTAAGAGGGTGTCATTTCACACTTACATGCAAAACGTTTAATTTACTTCAGATCTTTCATAAAGTTGCGTTCAACATATTATACAATATTAGTAGATAAATATAAATATTTGACAAACATACAGTTCAAAACTGATTCACATTCATTTTCTAAATTGTTAACTGCAGTTGTCGTTATAAATTTGGTAAGTTCTTTTTTTTCTGAGCTTATCAACATAAGTTAAGTTTCTAAGGTTTCTAAGCTGAGATATTTTCTAAGTTCTTTTCAGTACTCCAATAAATTTTAAAAAACAGCAGCCAAAAAATGCAGCGAGTTCAATCAAAACATTTCTACCAGCCAAAACTGATGACTAAACAAAAAACTCTTCGAATACAAATTCCCCCCCCCCCCCCACTCCTCAGGCCAACTAATGTAGTATGTGCTAGAGTCGCCAATACCGATTCATTTTCTTTCTAGAGACATAAAAATCCGTCTAATCCGTGTTTTGGATATAAACATTCAGACCCGTCAGTTTTACTATGGCAATGATGTTCCATCAAATAAGCTTTCCTGCATATATAAATAATTTTCTCAATGCAGGTACTACAAGCATTGATATACAAAAATATGACGAAATAGAATTAAAATTTTGAGTAGAAGCAAGATAAATTCCTTTTTGAGTTGAATTAATGACGATTTCAGGTTCAGGTATATAAAATTTTTTCAACTTCTTAATTTCGAGAGAACGAAGTAAGATTGGCCAGCTTTGCGGTTCGTTCTTTTCAGCGGAGGCATTTTCAGGTCTGATAAATACAAGACATAGTTTAACTCAATGAGCCCGTCTGGACTTATTTATTGTATTAATACATAGCTCTTTTTCAATATATCCTGAGTTATTTTTAAGAAATATATACTCCCGATTCTAGCTTTTGAGAAGATGAGTTTACTGTTCGAGACTTTATATTTGAATGGAAGCTACGAAAAAGTGACGTCCTTCAAATCTCAACACACCCCACATTTCAAGGTTGTGGGCTATTTGTGTTATGTGGAGTCGAAAGTACAACTATTATATTGGGTATATAAATCAGAGCTAAAACCAGAACAAGCAAAGTTGACACAAGTTTAGGCGAGCTTAGTCTAACTTAGGTTTTGTTTATAATCCCAAGTTTCTGTTTCCCTCGAGAAAATTGAGTTGTGTACCCGGAGAAAGAAAGAGTTAAAAGAGAGAAAAAGAAAATAAAGAAAGTGGTGGTATGTTAAAGCCTCTTACCTGCGACAAAGTTGAGTAAGCAAATAAATATCAGCAGTGGTGAATCAAATTTTAATTTCACAACTTTCACCCTGAAGACCAGGGCAAAGAGGGTTGCAGGGGGGGGGGTGAGGGGTGTATATTAAATGAAGGGCTTATAGGCTACCGCAGGCCTAGAGAGTACAAACTATACGATAGAAAGTGATAAACATACTCAAGAGGACAAAAAGCAATCTGAGGAAATAAATTTAACAAGTCACTCTATTTTTGTGGTAATAATAAAGTACTAACCAGTGAGTGGACTTGTAATAATCAGATGGCGCTGATCGATACAAAATCTAAATCCTCCCGAACTCAATTTGTTTCCATTGGGTTCTAAACTACTCTCTTAGCAACCTGATCCCGCCGCACTCCCCACTAAATTTAATTTCCCCACACTCATTTCCTTTCCTTAGAAGGACACAAAATTACCCCCTCTCCCCACCCCAACCCCATCAGTATCCCCAAAACCCCATCTCTTATGATAATAACCTTTTCCCAATCAAGTACCGGACGTCTGCATAGATTAGCACGGTGTGCTCAAAGCCTAAAACAACGTTTATCTAGATATTTCTCTCCAGAAGCTTTTAACGTTGTATAATTTTGTCAAAATACTAGATACATCAATAAGATCTATAAATTAAATTTATTTTAGCAAAGTAGGTTATAGCAGTTTATGCTAAATGAACCCTCATTTCATGTGAAAACAATCTAATAACTTAACTTTTTTCACGCATGCTTTGGGGTGAAATAAACTAACTTGAAACAAGGCTGCTTTCTGAGGAAACTTCAGTTTGCTAAGGGAACAGAGAAATGTAATGTGTTGCAACTTGAGCAAATATTGATTTATGGCCCTTTGGTTATAAAATACCTGTTAATTGATTATTTGTGTGATTTGAAGGAAACTAAGTTGGTGCAAAGTCCTTTTCAGGAATGAACCATGGCAACCTACTCCAAAGGTAAAGACACAATTCACAAAGCATGCAGACATTGGTGGTGGTGGTCTTCGAGTTATGGTTCCAATGAAATTTGATATCAAATAGTGGAGAAACAGTTTAAGCTACAATTGGCCTACTTTGTTTACATCTGAAATCTACAAATACAAGACACAACATGCTTCCATTTAATTCGAGTGACTACGCCAAATGATTTTGATGGCTTTGGTCGCAATCTTTAAGCGGCCATGTCAATTTAGATTTAATCAGAAAGATAAGCTCAAGTGTTTTCAGAAACGCAATTCAGCTTCAAAAAAAACCCGAAGGAATTCTCAATTAAAACATAGCCGGAAGAATTCCAGAAGCGACTCGAAGCATCACAACTTCACAAAAGAAACTGTAATTGCAGCTGAAGCCATTACTTTTTGTATTAAAAACATTGACTCATTACCTTCCCAGGTCTGTTCTAAAAATTGGTGAAATTCAAACCACTGTCACCAAGAGGATCAAAATGCAGCAAAAATTTACATTATTGAAAACGTTTGATAACGTTAAAAAAGTCCGAAATAATTAGGATGGTCAAAATACTGATATGCTGAGAACCTAACAGGGCTATCAATTGCCCTCAAATACTTCATGATTCTAACCTCAAAAAGATCGCTAAAGCAAACGGCAGATAATAATCTTTGAAACTAACTTAATGTTTTCAAAATAAAAGCTCAAATTTAAGAATCAGAAAACCACTACAATTAGGTTTCTAATCACTGCAATTAAAACATAAACGACACATACTTCTTCATTGATGTATATATTCTATACATAATTTCATACTAATTCAAAAATTAAACTAATCATAGAAAAGAGACATAAGCAACAGAATAATAATTAAAGGCAACAAATCGTTTGAAAACAATACCAAGACCCAAAGAAAACTGCAATAAAAAGTAATCAGTGGAAATTTTGGAAAATTTTTTCTAGCAAACTCTCAGTACTGCCTTATTTTGAAAGAAATCAGTTGCAAACCAAAGAAATGACGAAAATCTAAAAAAAACTGAAATCTTTCAATTTTTTAACAACTGAAAAAATCGGAAGAACAAATATAAATGTAGGTGCCAGGACAAAGCTAGAATGATACAATCTAGAATGTGAAGAACACAATGTAAGGAACACCATAACAGAAAGACTAATTCTTGATCTTTGAAAATTAAACATCAAATTTAAAAAATCAAGAAAAACGAAAGCATTTCGATGTCCGGCATTCGAGACATAGAAATGACCACGAGTCACCCGTAAAAAAGATCCACTCTCCTGAACAGAAAAAAAGAAATTGCAGAATTGAATCATACGAAACATTTGGCAAAAAAAATGTTCAATCAATTTTTGAGACTGCATTTATGAAAAAATAATTTAACTGTTTTTCACAACTTTAACGCCAAAGAATGATCGAATTTTTATTGAAACGAACTTAAAGTCCCTCTTGTTGTTCCTCAAAACGACTATTTCTAGAAATAAACAAAAACTGAGAAAAACTGGAAAGAAACTACCAAAATCGGAGTAGCGTATGTACAATTTTATTTGAAAAATTACATCGAGGTAGAAAGAGGCGTTGAGTATATGAATTATCAAAAGGAAGTTGCTATATTAACTGAATTTTGACAAAAAGACGGCTGAAAGATCCAAAATGAAGAAAATACTAGAAAAAAGCCAAAAATTAACAAAAACAATCAAGAAATATGTGCCAATTTTGAACTTCAAGCGCATTTTCAGGCTCTGCAAAACGCTGTGGTATCAATTTCCGAGGTGAAATTTCAATATAGCATCGAATAAAAATTATTTCTACAAAAAACCAAATTACAAGCAAAAAAAACTGGGCCACTTGGTGCCATTCAATCAATCACTTGGTGCCATTCTTTGATTGAATGGCACATATCTATATGTGCCATTCAATCAAAGACTACTTTTCAAAGTCAAAAAGTCATTCACTAAACGCTGTGCATGATCAAAAAACTTCTCTCGCTCAGAAAAAAATAGTTCGCACGGCAACTTCACTTTCGCTTTTAGGCCAAAACATTGTCTGAACAAATAGTACTTCCGGTAAAAAAAAACCTTAAGAAAACCAATACTCCTCTTCGAGTCGTAATAAACGAGACAAATAACAGTTCAAAGCTATTTAATCATGATCAGAAAAAAGTTGAAGATCAGCGTTAGAAGCGCACATCATTTTTTAGCAAGCTTACATTATTAGAGACACATACAAGTTAAAATAGAATTTATTGATCATTATGTATAGGGAACAGTCAAACACAGTATTTGATGTGACGGACCTAACGGCAAGTCAACCTCAGTACTGGGCACATATAATCCCAAGTGTCTGAATCCAAGCTATGACCATGTCACTTTTTACACATTAGTCTAAATGCAAGTATTAGACACCACGTGCACGTCTATATTTAAGTCTTTGTCCCCACGTGCAAGTCGAAATGCAATTCTTGCCTAAGACGAGCAGATCAAAATGCACGTCTTTCTAAGACTTGCATTTAGACTTGCAAGTCCAGCCAAGAATTGCATTTACACAGGCCTTGACAAGACTAAAAACATCTCAAAATAGCAAAAAATTGTCCAGAAAATGTCCGGAGAACGCAAAAATTAGTCAAAAGTTGCCCAAAATAGTAGAGAAAAGATCTAAGAGGTTCGGAAAATTGTCAAAACAGCTGGGAAACCAAAAAAATAGACTGAAATAAAAAATCCATCAGGTATTTAAAATATACTACAATTTCCAATCGGACCAACCAATGTACTGCTAACAATCTGTCCGCTGGTCCGCAGAGGAACTGTAACATCTACACTTCGTTTCACAATTTTTCCTCGGTTGGAAACAGACAAACCATCAAAACACTGCCTCATAATTATAAAGTGCTGTCAAATTCGAGCCAAAAACGGGCAGGAACGGCTAAAAACGGTCCAAAAACTCTAAAAAAGTCAAAATCTGGGCTTAATTGACCCCCAGGGTTCCTCCAGTAGCGTTTGCTATCAGTTGATATTGTGTCATTAGACACCCAAAATAATGTCCGCTTCTCGGTATATATATTTATCCAAGGAAAAAGTATGCGTTACTTGACCAAAAAACAGTCACTTTAAATCGTTCTACAATTTATACATGTTGCATTTGAAATCTGATCCATAAACTGACAGTTTTTGAAACAGTTGAAAAAAATCTTTCATGAAACAGGTAGGAAACAAATTAAAGGAAAACTGAATATTTGAATACCTCGATAGAACCACATAAATTAATTTAATTGTTCCGACCCACTTTAGTTCAAAAGGAACTATTTACTCAAAAGTTTTTTTTCTTGTTCAATTTTGGTCGATCGACATATTCATCGTATAGGGTTGTATCGTGGTATTAATAGAAAACCCGTCCAGAGTAAGAAAAAAAAAGATTTAATGCATTTCTTTTTTCCACTAGTTATCGAGGTTTATAGTTTTGTGAAAAAATTGCAAAAAAAATTTTGTTAAAGTTGTTAACGATGACGTTGTTAGTTTTACCTCTACAGAAAGAAGAGAGTTGTTGAACTGTTTAATCAAATTTTTCGGCTCAAATTGTTGCTAAATTTTTCAAAATTTGGCCTTTTTCATCATAATTGGCACAAAATAAGATTCTTCAGTCTACTTTGTTTAAAATCGCACGATTAACAAAAACGGCTAACACAATCTTTAACAACTTTAATAAGTGCTAGTTGTACTTGCACTTCCATAGAGAGTTTTCTTGACCTCCAATTTTGCCGGCATTATGCTAAATTAACTCGCTAATTATCCAAAATGCCTCCCTTATTTTCAATGTTTCCTTTTCTTAAAATTATCAATTTCCATAGTATTCGGTGCAATTACGAGTTTCTAATGGACGAACATTAATAGCAAGTCTATGCCTAGTTTTGGCTTAACCGTTGTATTTTAACAGTTCATAAATATTTCGGATAGGAATCAGTTGTATCTTTTTTTTAAAAAAGTTATTTTTATTGCAGAACAGAAAAAATCAAATCATGGCTTACCAACGAAAAGTCCGATTGGCTTCCTAAGGAGTTTCCAATAACCTATATAGTACTTTATTCGAAAGATTATGGTGATTTCGACTTCTAAAAATATTTTTCTCAAAAAGACCTTTTCGAGATCAACTTGTAGTTTAAGGTCGACAAAGACAGGTCTTATCGTCCTTATAATGGATTGAAATTTCTTTTTTTTCTTAAGGTTTAAGATTTGAATGGTTTTTCGGCTTTGTTACTATAAGTTTTCACAAAATTGATTTTTGGAAAATTTCCAGTCTATGATGTTCTTTTTCTTCTCCTGTCACATTGTTGACGATTCCATTATCATAGTACTGGCGCTTAGAAAGAAGGCAAAATTACAGGTATTAATTTTTTCAGCGAATAGATTATGGCTTTAACGGCTTCGACACACTCCTCTAGTTTAATTTAATGGACTTTTATATTTTTGTCTTTATTTGTCTCTCTTTTTGTAGTCGTATGAAAAATTTGAATATTTTGGTTCTCAGTGGCTTCCTTTGAATGAACAAATGAACTAAATTACGATTCTCAGCTGATACCCTAAATTTTTCATCAAAATGAAACCAAAGGTTTTCAAAAATTAGAAGTTTTTAAATTTGCGCCGCTCCTTTTGTCAACCTTTCACCTATTCTCACTATTTATAGGACTTCTATCCATTTGTTGGTTTTGAAAAAGAACCATTGGTACACATCTAATTTTTTTAGGGCATTGCTTGTTGTCTCAAGTGCTTTGAAGCCTGTTTTTTGCTGAAAATTTATTTAATTTTTAGATTTTTGTCTGTATTTGTTGTTCGTTTTGCAGACTATGACGTATTTTGTTTAATGACCGATATCATTTGCTTTCTTTGTAAAAATAAATGAACTAATTTGATGATTTCAATTGATTATTGCGGCTGAGCTTAACAACTCAGAAATCAAATTGAATAGCGCTTCAAGGTCCTTTCAAACCTTAAAGCTAGAATAGTGTGACAAGCGAAATTTAATGCTACATTCTATCGAAGCCAAACGGATTTGGTCATTTTGTTCAACATTTATATTTAGCAACTATTATTAGTACACAATCGTCATTCATGAAGTAAAACTCAAACTCGAACTACCTCAACTACCAGCAAAACGATACTACGACTTAACAGTATTGCATCAGATTCTTTGCGATTGGATTGCGAATCAACCTGTTATTGATACAGAATATTTGACAAAACTTCTACATGGTTAACAAATTTCCCATGACATCAAATTTACACTGAAAAAGTGACGTTATGGAAAAGTGTTCACATTCTGTCGACATCATTATCTACAACCAATCAACAGTTGAATTTGACATGTAAATCCACGTGACTAGCAGCATAAAAGGAGCTTGAAAAACTACCAAAAATCAGTTGAAACTCGTAAATTTGGTTATATTAAACTGACATACAGTGCGTATTGAAGCAAACTTTCTTGAGCGGTAAATTACTTGTTATCGTGTCTTCTTTCTGTAGATCATATTAGTGATTGTACAGTTTTAACTTCACTTTGACTTGTGAAAAGAGAATTAACTTTGATATTCTCAAAACTTTCTTTCTGAGGAACGAAGTTCCTGAGTAAGAGAAACTTTGTGCAAAGCATAGGGTCAGTTTCTCTTACTGGCTTTAACGAAGCCTACTCTAGTTCAACATTGGTGTTATTGAAACCAATAGAGAGACTTGCTAACTTTGAATTCTGAAAAATATTATTATTATCAGATTTGCAAATGGTAAGACAGCCCGTTTAACAACTGCTAACTTCAGCAGGTTGAAACTTTGCATAGTTATAGCCAAGCTTTAGGGCTACAATTTGTAGGATCGGGAATTCCTAAAATGGGTTTATAACTTGAGTTATTAACAAAAACTCAACAAAAATTTGATTGTTTCAATTTGAATTATTTTGTTATTCTGAGAGAAACAAGTTTGTCATACAGCAAAGCTAAGCGATTAGTTATCAGATGTAATTGAGCAACAAGTAACGCAACGGTATTCTACAGTATAGCGGATAATACAGTTCACAAAAGTTAACTGCAAAAACGCAATATCTGGACAGATTTGAAACCGCTGAAACGAACTGGGCGGTGTAAATTTTTCCTTTACTTTGATAGGAGAGCAGACGTTACATTGATAGTTAATGTTTTTTATGACTTTAAAAAAACAGTTTTCGAAGAAAACAAGTGCATTTTTCAACTCTAATCTTTATGTTTTTGCTTTCTTATCACCTAGTCGCATTATTTAGAGATCAAATGTCACGATATTAGCGTTTGAACAAGTGAAGAAGCCGTAATTGAAAATACCCTATTTTTACGGAATATATTATGGTTTTGACGGCTTCGCCACCGTTTTCTCGAAAAATTTAAATGAGTTTTTTTGTGTTCCGTCTATACGTGACGACTTGAGTTTGTAGACGTACAACTTATTCTGGGTAGTGACAGTTCTCAATGTCCTCATATGGAGGAACGAATGAACATAAACCTATTCATGGATTTCCGTGGTTATCTAATGGTTTTCATTACTTCAATTTGTTTTCAAAAAGTATAAAGGTAATTCTTAACTTTGTTGTTTTTGTCTTTTTGTGTCTACTTGTCAGCGAGTCTCGTTAAGGACTGGTCCCATGTTTTTTTCTAGTGAAGTACCCATTGAATTGTTTAGCATAGGTATGATTTGACGCTACTTTGACTTTGTATTTTTGTTTTTTTTCAAAAATAAACATTGACTTTTTGATGTAAATAATGTTTGTTGTTGTTATTTGATTTTGTTGCAGCCTCGTATTTCTATTAATGACATATCGCATCGGCCCTCTAATGTGGCGTTATTTGCTTTACTAATTGGTTTGAGTTGGAAGCATTTTTTTATTCATACACCAACTATTTTTGAACAAAAGCAGAATTTTTGAAAGTTTTCTATCACTTCCTTTTTTGGTAGACAATTAGGGCAAAAAAGTAGACAAACGGAACAACTTCCTGAACAGCTTTTTTTATAACCAATGGTTGATTGGTTAGAATTTAGTGTCCACTTTTACTCAATTTTCATATTTTTTCTGTTGAGCTCTACACTAATATGTTGCTTGAAAACTTACCTCTAAAACGTAAATGGCTTTTTGTTTTTACAAAAAAGGTCTTGTCTTCCACAACACACAGTTAGTGAAAAAAATATCTACAATGCTGTCTGAACTTTTATTTTGCGAACACCGTAGTTCAGTCACACATATATAAGCACAAACATATATCACTCTTCTGTTCTGTCTTTCAACTGATTTTTCAGCTAAGAGTAAAGCGAATTGAATTGCAATAAAAGTCCGCTTAGAAAAAGAAATTTACGAGAACAAAAACTTACCGAAAATGAATAATTTCATGGACTTTGGAATTGTATATTCTAAACATCCAGCTATTACTAAAAACATTTCAATTAAAGAATACGTAACCGGCAGATTGCCGGCAATTAGCCACCATTGATTCCCGAACACTCGATTTCTATTGAAAAAATAGAAAATTGAAAACTGATTTTTGTACAAAATTAATTTGAAAGAGCGGATTATTTTGATGTCATTCCATAGATAGACACACTCATGTTTCTAAATGAGAGAATACAGGGGCTAGTATTAATAGCAAAAAAATACGAGAATTAACTAAGACTTATAGACCTATAAGAACAAAATTCAAGTAGAGCGAAAATAGGGCTTTATGCGTTTATCCCGTTTCTATTTTTGATTTTGTCTTTATGACTCCATTCATTTTAGATTGGTTTGCTGACCAACTGCCGCTTGAAAACACTTGATTAGAATGAAAGATAAACGGCCTAATGGGGTAAAGCGAAGACAACTTTCATTCGATGAAAATTAAGAAAATCCGAAACAATTCCGGAAATTCCTTAGATAGAAGTACTCATGTTTCTAAATGAGGAGAAACAGGGGATAGTATCAATACCAAGCAAAATTAGAGATGTTAACTACGACTTATAAGAGCAAAATTCAAGTGGAGCTCATCTAAAATAGGGCTTTATGCTTTATGTCCAAAAAGCACTCTCAGCAGAATGATCGAAGAATAAAACTAGCCTAGATAAGTCAAAAAGTTTTCACGCAACAAGCTGAACAAGCTGTGACTTACGGTAAAGCAAAACGAATTTTTGTTAAACGAAAAAAAAAACGTAGCAGGACAAGTCCTGGAGCACAGCCCTAAAATTGAATGAAAACTCCTGTACCTGGCCAGTAGACTAATTGAACGGTGCCAGCCGGACAGAAATAACATGGTTTACAAATTTTTTGGGAAACAAAAATTGAACTCACAGTTTAAAAAGTTTTAGGACCAGCGTGTCGAATATCACGGTCTTGATTGAGAATAGTAACAAAAAGTAAAAAAAAACAAACACGACACAATATGCTTCAGATATAAGAAGCAATCAGAGACAGGCAAAAAAAAACTAAAAATTCGCCGAAATTTTTTGATGTCAATATCATCCATACCAGCATTGCAATGTTCAAAGTCAGCACCGAGCTCATAAAATAAAAGGTTCCATTGATGATTTCAGCTCAGAAAAATTGAAAATGACACAGCATTACAAAAAGAGTTAATCACAATTTTGTCCAATTCCGCATAAAATTGTTTTCAAACCCCCTTTTTCTTGCTTAAAACTTTAGAACAGCTAACGTTAAGGCTCGTAAAAATCATGCTGCATATCGACACTCGAACCAAAACAAGTTTTGAAAAAAATTGGAACAATTAGCAAAAAGTAGAGAGCAGTTGTTTTAGCTCTTGAGGCTAGTACTCACAAAACCAACTATATTGCAGTATTATTAAGACATTAGCTCATGCATAAGGATTTGAAAAGTATGGTTGGCCCCTAGATAGCAAAAATCTTAAAAACAATACAAAAATTCTAAAAAAAAATTTTAAAAAATGAACATTTTATCAAAAAGTTTATAAAGATCATAATATTTTTGTCCCAGCAACGGTTTCATTAATCTTAGTCCATAATCTATAGTAATCTAGAATGAAGCTACAAAACACTTTTTTGGCTTCTGGAGATTGGAAAACTCGCACAAAACTCAATTTCTTTACAAATTGAAAAAAAAACATTAAAAATTCGCTAATATTCGTGACATTAATATCGTAAAAACTATTCCATTGCCAATAGAAACTTTGCAGCTGCCTAAAATCAAACCCTAGAGGAAATTCAATGGCCCCTTATGATTAAAAAAACTCAAAAAAGGATGCTGTTTCGAGAAAGTGTCCAGTAAATCAATTTGATGCTTAAAAACGTTTCACAGGCCCATAAAGATTGGTATTGAAAATCTTTTCAACAAAATGCAAAAAAAATGTAATTAAGAAGTTGAATTTTTTCCCATAGCAACTATACAGTAGCTTATTATCAGACCCTAGAGGAGGTTATCTGGCCCCTGAGGCTGGGACAACTCAAAAAATGACAAAACTAGGAAAATTGAAAAAAAATGCAAAAACTAGTGCCATTTTGCGTGTTGATGTTTGCAGTAACAAAACATATACCTGAAAAATGGTCATAACGAGTATCTGTTTGTTGCAACAGATCTTTCTCAAATTTGACGAACTTCATTTTAAGACTCATCGAAAGAAACTGGAAAAATAAAAAAAGGTGATAATTTGCACCACTTAGACTTTAAAAGCTCCTAAAAAAGCCCTTCTAATTTTGAATTAAGGCCTTCCCGGTAGCAACACCACTCTAAGTACTTGAATTGTTACTGAAATCATCTAAGTGCATCTAATGAAGTTAAGAAGACAGTGAAAAGGGCTTAAAAAAGCGATCAACGGTTCAAAATGGCAAAAACAGCTGAAAAATCATATAAATTTCTTATATTTTCCTAAGATGTCAAAATTGCTCATAAACATACTATTTGTAGCCCAAACAGTTGAGACAAACGCCTTCAGCCGAAAAAACTGGTCAAAACTAAAAAGGCTGATATAATAGCCCTCCGAGAAGATGAAGGCGGCTATTAATAAACTTAATTTAGAACCAATCGGAAAAATCTTCTGCGCAAAACTTAAAAGCAACAAAAATAGAATAAAAGGAGAAAACTCCTGAAAAATCTAAATTGAATGTATTTTTTTCAGATTAAACATTTACAGCACATGAACTCGTCGTTTTCTGCTGTCAATTGTAAAAATGTTCCCTGCTTTGCTTTTCAAAAACAGAAACGCAGTAAGCATATATGAACCAAACGCATATTTGACTGTGTATGTGCTGAAAACTGTGTTTCACAAAAATGCCTATTGCGTTTTACAAAAGCATTAAGGGAGAAAAATTACTGATAACAGGATAAAAATCATTTTTTAAATTTTTTGCCACAATTTGTTCAATCAGATTGTTCAATTAAAATCAGAGATTATTTTTTGCGCATATTTGAGGTTCAATTCAGACAAATTATGGATACAGAAAAAGAATTGCTAAATTTGAAAAGGCAAATCTCTAGAATAAAATTCAGCAATATTATCCGCCTTTAAAAATTGACAAAAAAGTAAAAAAGACAAAATTTATATAACTGGATGATTTAACTCAAAATGATCAAACGAGGGTAAACCAGCACAACATAGCGAGCGTTAAAATGTCTGAATGACAAAACTACTGTACTGTACTATCAATTTGACAATGAACACTTTGGCAAGAGAGTTATCTAAAAGTGATAGCAAATGATCATGAATGAGAAATTATTTCAGCAAATCAATTCCCCAGACGTACACGAAAATAAACAGAACACTTCAAAAGTCTAATAATAGAAAAAAATGTTAACCTATGTTTTTAACGGTCAATATTGCGATGAAAACGGTCAATATTGGGACGGCTGGATCGAAGACAAAAATTTAAAAAGCTAAAATTCATTAATACTTAAAACTTTAAAAAACAAAAAAAAAATCATTAAATATCAAATGAAAATTTTGATCAAGTTCATATATTTCACATCAAAAATCAATGAGCTCTCAAAAAAAGAGTTTAACTGCTTAAACGTGAAAATGGCCAACAAATAAAGCCAAAAGTACAAAAATGTATCAATTTTAAAAAAAAAAACATTATATCTAAGTCATTAAAACTATAAAATATTTGTCGAAAACATCAAATAGCTCACATAGTGTCTCATAAAGCCAATCCAGCTTGTAAATAATGAGACTAAGTGACATATCAATGTTCTACATCAAACAAACAATGATCTCAAATTATTTTCCGAAAGAGGAAGTTCCAACGTTCAAACAATTAACCCCAGTAGACTGAGCAATATTCCACGGCATTAAATGGAGATATAAACCCAGGGAACCTACCAAATCAAAAATAATTCCGAACGACAACCTCTTTGGCCTTTCAATCAATAAGCTATCTCAAATTGCTGCAGTATTGATTCCTACTTAAAGGGAGACACAACAATTGAAGAAGCTTGAAGAATACCATATAGTAAGACAATGGGAATAAGATGGACACGCAAGAGTTTCTACAATGCTTGTGAAAAGCCAATACCTCGTATAACAAAACGCCGGCTTGACATACCATCTTATATGTCTTCCCATAGTGTACACATAGAAAACAAGCTGAAGGCGCAAAGGAAAACAAACAAAAGATCAGAGGAAATTAGAAATTTAGAGGTGGAGTTAAATTTATCCTTGCTTAAGGACAAACAAAATTTTATCGAGGGTTTCTGTATTTCAACAAACAACGATGCATACAAAATTTTGCGAATACTTAACCAAGAACAAACTTTCCCCGAGAAAATGAAATATAGAGGCCAAGATATAATGGGTTCTCAGGAAATTGGGGAAAGTTTCAACGAGCATTTTTGTCGAAGATAATTCTGACATCGTTGTGCCTGAAACAGCTCAACTAGAGATTTTTCTAGACGATATCACATTCAACCCAAAAGATGTGCTAGACGAAATATCACAAATTGAACCTGGTGTCAACTCTTATGATCAAATAACACCATCACTCCTTAAAGCCTCAGCGCCGTACGTTATAAATAGTATCTTCTATAAATTTAGCTGCATTATTAACGCTTGCCAATTTCCCAAAGTCTGGAAAAACATACACGTGCGTCCTCATCATAAAAATGGTAGCAAAACGGAAATTAAAAACTACAGACCAATCGCAATGCTCTGTACAATTTCTATAGTTTTTGAAAGAATAGTTTACAAAGAAATTAAGAAGACATTCGAAAGGAAGCTTTGCACTGCTCAGCATGGTTTTCGGCAAAAACATTGAACAGTAACCCAATTGTTACTATTTTGTGATAATTTATATCAAGCTTTAGACGAAAATTCATCGCCGATAACAATTTACTTGGACATTGCTAAAGCTTTTGATACGGTTAAATTCAATATTGTGCTTCAAAAGCTCGCTCGTTTTGGGTTTGATGAAAAGTTTTTGAAATTTTTTTGCTTCATATCTGGTTGATCGGCAGCAGAGGGTAAAAGTTGCAGACAGTTACTCGACTTTCTCCAAAATCTCAAGCGGGGGTCCCCAGGGATCAATATTTGCTGTGTTTTTGTTCTCCGTGTACATAAATGACCTAGCTGATCAACTTAATAATAAAACATTCCTTTATGCCGATGATACGGAAATAATAGGACAGATATCAGAAAGTGGAGAACTTCAGCTTGATATAAAAAAAGCTATGGAATGGTCTTGTTCAAATAAACTAAAATTCAATTTTGACAAATTCAGCATTCTCGAGTTCTCATAAAAAAAATACATACAATTCGTCTACAGAGTTATTTGCTAAATGAATTGCCATCAAAAACGAAAACCGAATAAAAGATCTCGGATTAATTTTTACGGCCAGCATGAATTGGAATTGTCACCTCGAAATGGCGGTAAAGAAAGGTTTTCAAAAACTGAGTCATTTAAGAAGAGTTATATCCCGCACCACAAAAGAAACTGTCAAATGTACATTGATGAAAAGATATGTACTCTCTGCGGTCTTTTATGCGTCAACTGTCTGGTCTGGAATCCAGGACCACAGTATCTTCAACGCTTGGAAAGACTACAGAGATCAGGTTTAAAATGGATAACTTGCCGTTCTGTTCTGGGTGACAAAGAATACGTTGAGAGCCTAATTCGAAATCGCCTAATACCAGTCAGTTATTTTTTAGTTCATAACGACCTAATTTTGCTTAACAAGATTTTAGTGGGCTTAAAATCTATGAAAGCGTCATACCACTGGTCAATAACTTTTGGTTGTCCAAAGACCAGATCAAGCGAAAAGTTTTTTATTGAAGCGAGAAAAACATTTCGGAAATGTTCTGAAGAAAATTACTTGAAAAGAGTAGCCCGATTCAATAATTCTCTTGTCTCCACTTAACAGTTTTGCTTACTATTCACCACACAAAAATCCATGTCAGTTTCGAAGAGAAGTAAAGAAATTTTTGGAAGGGGAGGCACTGAAAAGATTCAAATATAAAAGTTACCCTTCATGGTGGAAAGTTTTCGAGAAATTTTAATTACTGAAACTTGATTTCTCCCCCAATCTGGGGACTACCAAGATGGTTGTAACCATGTTTGTTTGAATTCATTATTATTATTATTATTATTATTATTATTATTATTATTATTATTATTATTATTATTAATATTATATTTATTATTATTATTATTATTATTTTTATTACTATAGATTCCAGCAAACAAAGCCAAACATAACCGGCAGATTGCTGGAAAATAGCCGCCATAGACGCTTGTGGCCTTCAATTAATTGAAACTAAAGAAATAAATAAAATAGACAGATTGACCACCAGTCCTTTAATATAGCACTAAACATTTTGGGTTATATTCGGACTGTCATTTTTATGACACATACGGTCTATAAGGAAAAAGCCCCAAGAGCTTTTTCGAAATTGATATTCGAAATAAAAAACTCAAGACTAATAATTAAGAATTAGGGCATATAAGTTTGGCAATACTTAGCTGCACACTATTAACTATTAAAAGTCCACAAAATTTGAAGTTCCATAAGTGAGTTCAGAAGTCACTTTTTTGAGTGAGGTAATTCACGCAATTGACCTAAAAGCATAAATGACGTCACGTTCACAAATTTTAACTGCAAAGCAGTGGAAGTCAATGAAGTCATTGGAAATGTCAATTCAAAGAAGTCAGGTCATAATAATCATCGAGGGAGATGGCGAATTAAAGAATATAGCAGGACAAGTTCTGACGTACATTTCAAAGAATTTTTTATTAAAAAACCAAAAACTAGACCTAGAACGGACTATGAGAGAATTGGAAAAACCATTTCAAAAAAAATTAGATAAAAAAAATAAAAACAAAACAAAATAACTAATGTAAAAATGCCTCATGTGAACAAAAAAGAAATGGATATTTGGTTCAAACAGTTTAGAAAAACATCCCAACCAAAAATCGAAAAAACAGTAAAAAATCAAAGTGAAATTGCCGCATGCGAACAAAAAACCGCTAGCGAGGAAGCGAATTTTTGTCCAAACACAGTTTTCTCACTCTACTTTAAAATCAGAGCAAGAAATATTCACGCCGCAAAACCACTCGCTTTTTCGCTCCACTTCCTGTTTCGAGGTGAACAAAATCACCACTCCAATTTGACTTCAAAAATCATGAAAAGGTGTGAACAGATCTTAAAAAAACATCGTCGTAAAACAATTCAAATTCTTTGAATTGTACAAAAAACGATGTCCCTAATAATAGCCGCCATCGCTTCGCGGCTATTTAAAAAAATCATAAAATCAAACAATATAAGCAAACACCAAATCATAAGAACCACCAAAAGCCATTTCAAGCGTTCGAACAATTGAAAATAAGCACCAAAAAAACAAAAAAAAATAGGTGGCAAGACCTGAAATACAAATCAAAGAAATTTCATTGACTAAACAAAAAACTAGTCCTAGAACCGAATAAGAATGAATTGGAAAAAAACCATACTTAAAATATTAGATAGAAAACAAAAAAAGAGAGAAGAACAATGTCCAAATGCCGCATGCGAACGAAAAAAACCACTAGCCAGAAATGAAAACTTGGTTCAAACAAAACTAGGCATAGAGTGAAATATAAATGGATTGGGAAAACCATTTAGAATAACATCCCGACCAGCAAATTAGAAAAACAGTAAAAATCAAAGTGAAATTGCCGCATATGAACAAAAGACCGCTAGCGAGGAAGCGAAATTCTGTCCAAACACCGTTTTCTGACTCGACTTTAAAATCAGAGCAAGAAATATTCACGCCGCAAAACCACTCGCTTTTTCGCTCCACTTCCTGTTTCGAGGTGAAAAAAATCACCACTCCAATTTGACTTCAAAAATCATGAAAAGGTGTGAACAGATCTTAAAAAAACATCGTCGTAAAACAATTCAAATTCTTTGAATTGTACAAAAAACGATGTCCCTAATAATAGCCGCCATCGCTTCGCGGCTATTTAAAAAAATCATAAAATCAAACAATATAAGCAAACACCAAGTCATAAGAACCACCAAAAGCCATTTCAAGCGTTCGAAAAATTGAAAATAAGCACGAAAAAACAAAAAAAATAGGTGGCAGATTGCCAAAAAAGAGCCGGAATAGCTTCGTAGATCTTCAGTCTCAAAAAAACAGTGAGACAGACCAAAAAATTAGTCTTTTCATTGAAGGCTGATATGTTATAAATTGATTAAAAATCTGTTTAAGTTTTTGATGCCTCTATTAGCAGCTCTCAAATAACCTTCATTTAGAGTGACATACGCCCATTTGACATTATGTCTTTGCAAAAAAGTAAGTAAAAGTCAATCTCAAAGTGAGGAAGTCATTTTTGAGAGTGAGGTAAGTCAAGTGTGCAAAAAAATTTAGTCACGCGAATCAACAAAAACCTCGCTCCACTAAGAGCGAAAAAATACGTCACGCACGCAATTCAGTTGAAATTATTGCGTGAACGATTGAACAAAACGCTGATTTTAATGGCTCTGACGTCTTATAGTCGTAACAAAAATCGCGACGAAGACGAACCAAAAAAAGAAATACAAGTCGTGACGTACAATTTTCATTGACTAAACAGAAGACTAGAAGGGACTATGAATGGATTGCGAAAAGCGAGAAAAAATCAATCTAAAAAATTGAAAAAACAGTAGAATTCAAATTGAAATTGCCGCATGTGAACAACAAATTACTAGCAAGAAAGCAAATTTTTGTTCAAACACTGTTTTCTCACTCTAATTAAAAATTAGAGCAAAAAATTCGCACGCCGCAAAACCACTCGCTTTTTTGCTCCACTTCCTGTTTCGGCGTGACCAAAATCACTACTCCAATTTGACTTCAAAAATCATGAAAATGTGTACACAGATCTTTAAAAAAAGACAGCACCTCAATACAATTCAAATTCTTTGAATTGCAAAAAACCAAGAGAAGGCCAATAATAGCTCCAGCTATCGCTGTGCAGCTATCAACACGAAAAAAAAGTTAAATTCTTTGCTTGGGTTTTCAAACAGTTTGAAAAATTTTCAGACATAAAATTAACAAATTTTCGGCCGCACTTAGACCTAGAACGGACTATGAGTGAATTGGAAAAACCATTTCTAAACGAAATTAGATAAAAAAAATTAAAAACAAAACAATATAGTCAAAGTAAAAATGCCGCATTTGAACAAAAAAAACTAGCTAGAAATGGATATTTGGTTCAAACAAAAAACTAGGCCTAGAGTGAACTGTGAATGGATTTGGAAAACGATTTAGAAAAACATCCCGACCAGCAAATCAGAAAAACAGTAAAAATCAAAGTGAAATTGCCGCATGTGAACAAAAGACCGCTAGCGAGGAAGCGAAATTCTGTCCAAACACTGTTTTCTCACTCTACTTTAAAATCAGAGCAAGAAATATTCACGCCGCAAAACCACTCGCTTTTTCGCTCCACTTCCTGTTTCGAGGTGAACAAAATCCAATTTGACTTCAAAAATCATGAAAAGGTGTGAACATATCTTAAAAAAACATCGTCGTAAAACAATTCAAATTCTTTGAATTGTACAAAAAACGATGTCCCTAATAATAGCCGCCATCGCTTCGCGGCTATTTAAAAAAAATCATAAAATCAAACAATATAAGCAAACACCAAGTCATAAGAACCACCAAAAGCCATTTCAAGCGTTCGAACAATTGAAAATAAGCACCAAAAAAACAAAAAAAATAGGTGGCAAGACCTGAAATACAAATCAAAGAAATTTCATTGACTAAACAAAAAACTAGTCCTAGAACCGAATAAGAATGAATTGGAAAAAAACCATACTTAAAATATTAGATAGAAAACAAAAAAGAGAGAAGAACAATGTCCAAATGCCGCATGCGAACGAAAAAAACAACTAGCCAGAAATGAAGACTTGGTTCAAACAAAACTAGGCCTAGAGTGAAATATGAATGGATTGGGAAAACCATTTAGAAAAAAATCTAATCCAAAACAACGAAAAAAGTAAAATTAAAGTAAAATTGCCGCATCTGAACAAAAAACCACTAGCGAGAACGCGAATTTTGGTTCAAACACCGTTTTCTCCTTCTACTTTAAAACTAGAGCCAAAAAAATTCACGCCGCAAAACCACTCGTTTTTTCATTGCGCTTCCTGTTTCGGCGTGGCCAAAGACGTCACTACATTTTGACTTCAAAAATCATGAAAAGGTGTGAACAGATCTCAAAGACAGCATCCCAATACAATTTAAAATCCTTGAATTGCAAAAACCAAGAGAAGGCCAATAAAAGCCTCAACTATCGCTTTGAGGCTATTAGCAAGATCTTCATATATTAACTCATGCCCTTACAAAAATAATGAGAGGCTTATAGGGGGCACTCTACCCGGATCGTGTCAAAAAGGGATGAAAAACTACGGTAAGTGAGAAAACATAGCTGGCAGATTGCCTGAAAATAGCCGCAATAGCTTTGTAGATCTGCAGTCTAAAAGATTTAAAAAGACAGACTAAAACAATTAGTGTTGGCACTAAGAAAGGAGATTTTGAAATTTTTATTAGGAATCTGTATAACTTATTGCCTCGTGAATTAGCTGCCCTCCAAAAACCTTCAATTAGAGTGACACACACTTATTTGACTTTATCTCTTTGAATTAAAGTATAGAAAAAGTAATTTTCAGATTGAGGAAGTCATTTTTTGAGAGTGATGTAAGTAACGAATGACCAAAAATTTAATCACGCGAATGAACAAAAATAACTTGCTCCACTTAGAGTGAAAAATGACGTCACGAACGCAATTCAGATGAAATTGCATGAACCAAGAAACGAAAAGCAGATTTGAAGTGATGGTGACTTCATCTGGTCGTAACAAAAATCGTGACGATGAAATAAAAAATCATAGCAGGACAAGTCCTGAAATACAAATCAAAGAAATTTCATTGACTAAACAAAAAACTAGTCCTAGAACCGAATAAGAATGAATTGGAAAAAAACCATACTTAAAATATTAGATAGAAAACAAAAAAAGAGAGAAGAACAATGTCCAAATGCCGCATGCGAACGAAAAAAACCCTTAGCCAGAAATGAAAACTTGGTTCAAACAAAACTAGGCCTAGAGTGAAATATGAATGGATTGGGAAAACCATTTAGAAAAAAATCCAATCCAAAACAACGAAAAAAGTAAAATTAAAGTAAAATTGCCGCATCTGAACAAAAAACCACTAGCGAGAACGCGAATTTTGGTTCAAACACCGTTTTCTCCTTCTACTTTAAAATTAGAGCCAAAAAAATTCACGCCGCAAAACCACTCGTTTTTTCATTGCGTTTCCTGTTTCGGCGTGGCCAAAGACGTCACTACATTTTGACTTCAAAAATCATGAAAACTTGTGAATCGATCTCAAAGACAGCATCTCAATACAATTTAAAATCCTTGAGTTGCAAAATACCAAGAAAAGACCAATAATAGCCTCAACTCGCTTTGCGGCTATCAACAAGACTTGATGAAAACATCAGAAAATATGGCTAATCTTCTCAAAATTTAAACCTAAGTAGCTCCTTGAAAGGGGCCAGTTACCAAAACAATAATATATGCTCGACAAGCTTTTTCATGATACAACTCATATCTTTGTCCGATAAATATATCGATCTAACACAATTGACTACAAAAAATCCGTTGAGTCGTATAGTCCCTCCGTCACTATATGTAGTGTAGGAAGAATTAAAATTTAATTTTTTGTGGAGACAAATTTCAAGAGCAAAAACTACAAAATGCTCGCAATGGAAGGAGTTGCGCCCCGGGTTAATTTTTTTTCAGCCCATAAAGATTCATGAGTGAGGCTGCAGAATTCTCAAATTTTTATGCGTTGCCAAAAAAGGGTAAAATGATTTGAGAATATGGTAGCAATGGGAGGACTATTGGGAAGAATTACTCCCATTGTAGCACCAATTTAAAACATTTTAACTCATCTTCATATATTAACTCATGCCCTTATAATAAATAATCAGAAGATTATAGAAGCAATTCACCCGGACCGCGTCAATATTGGGTGAAAAACTACGGTAAGTGAGAAAACATAAATGGCAGATTGCCAGAAAATAGCCACAAAATCTTTGTAGATCTGTAGTCTAAAAGATTTTAAAAGACAGACTAAAAAACTAGTGTTTTCATTAAGAAAGGAGATTTTGAACATTTGATTAGGAAACTTATTGCTTCTTGTATTAGCTGCCCTCCAAAAACATTCAATTAGAGTGACACACACTCACTTGACCTTATCTCTTTGAATTAAATAAAAGAAAAAGTCAATTTCAGATTGAGGAAGTCATTTTTGAGAGTGAGGTAAGTCACCTGTGACCAAAAATTTAATCACGCGACTGAATAAAAAACGCGCTCCACTTAGAGTGAAAAATGACGTCATGCACGCAATTCAGTTGAAATTGCATGAACGAATGAACAAAAAGCAGATTTGAAGTGATTGTGACGTCATATGGTCGTAACAAAAATCGTGAAGACGAAATAAAAAATCATTGCAGGACAAGTCCTGAAATACGATTCAATTTACATTTTCATTGACTAAACAAAAAACTAGTTTAAAAAAATTCAAAAAATCAATGTCCAAATGCTGCATGTGAACAAAAAAAACCACTAGCCAGAAATTGAAATTTGGTTCAAACGAAAAACTATGCCTAGAGTGAACTATGAATGGATTGGGAAAACCATTTAGAAAAAAATCCGATCCAAACAATCGAAAAACAAGTAAAAATTAAAGTAAAATTGCCGAATGTGAACAAAAAACCACTAGCGAGACAGCGAATTTTTGTTCAAACACCGTTTTCTCCTTCTACCTTAAAATTAGAGCAAAAAATTCCCGTCGCAAAACCACTCGCTTTTTTGCTCCACTTCCTGTTTTGGCGTGACCAAGATCACTACTCCAATTTGACTTCAAAAATCATGAAAATGTGTGAACAGATCTTAAAAAAACACAGCGCCCCAATACAATTCAAACTCTTTGAATTGCAAAAAAACCACGAAAAGGTCAATAATAGCCTCAGCTATGGCTTCGCGGCTATTAAAAAGGTTTTTGAAAACTGAAGTAAAGTAAAGTTAGTAGTAAGTATATAATGTCAGACAGAGCTGTTAAGCATGACATAATGGAAGTCATCCCATCCTATCTTTCCGTCTCCATCTCTGTCTGCCTGTGCTAGAATATTCTCAATCTCTTCATCACTGATCTCCTCGCCCATCTTCATGAAGATAAGTCTGAAAAAAACCTCATCATACTCGTCTGTGTTTTCCAAGTCTGTGAATCAAATACTTTCCAGTGAAAAAAGCGAAAAAAATGGCTCTGATCAGACCCATTTGCGCTCAAACTCGCATGCGCCTTCCATATTACCAGGTTGAGTGACAGGTAAGCACTGATTGAAAATTTGAGCATTACCAAAAATTTGGCAGCGCGAATCTATTTGCTATTAAGGGGATTAAGAGTAACTAGCAGGCCCGCAAAAGCATCACCAGAAAATCAATTAAAAGAATAGGTTTAAAATTGAGATTTTTTTCGTACCAGCTCGTGCTTTAAGCCATGACCCTCCTTCAACAGCCAGAGGTATTGCGTTACGTTACCGAAGTGTTTGGTTTAGTATATTACCCCAAGTAACACCAATTTTTTGATCGAAGACTTAATTGGCTTTGCTATCTTGCATATTTAAGTACCGCTAAGATTTGTACAGATAACGAGCTTCTACAGTGAGAAATGAGAGTAAGAAAAGAAAGTGAGAAAAGAAAGTAAGAAAGGAAAGTGAGAAAAGAACGTGAGGAAAGGTGAAAACAGAAAAAAAGAAAAGAAAGTGAGAAGAGAAATTGAGAAAAGAAAATGATAAAAGAAAGTGAGAAAAGCAAGTGAGAATAGAAATTGAGAAACGAAAGTGAGAAAAAAAATTGAGAAAAGAAAGTGAGAAAAGAAAAAGAAAAAAGAAAGTGAAAGAAGAAAGTGAGAAAAGAAAGTTAAAAGAAAGTGAGAAAAGAATGTGAAAAGAAAGTGAGAAAAGAAAGTGAGAAGAGAAAGTGGGAAAAGAAAGTGAGATAAGAAAGTAAGAAAAGAAAGTGAGAAAAGAAAAAGAGAAGAGAAAGTGAGAAAAGAAAAAGAGAAAAGAAAGTGAGAAAAGAAAGTGAGAAAAGAAATTGAGAAAAGAAAGTGAGAAAAGAAGGTGAGAACAGAAAATGAGAAAAGAAAGTGAGAAAAGAAAGTGAGAAAAGAACGAGAGAAATGAAAGTGCGAGAAGAAAGTGAGAAAAGAAAGTGAGAAAAGAAAGTGAGAAAAGAAAGTGAGAAAAGAAATTGAGAAAAGAAAGTTAGAAAAGAAAGCGAGAATAGAAAGTGAGAAAAGAAATTGAGAAACAAAAGTGAGATAAGAAAATGTGAAAAGAAATTCAGAAAAGAAAGTGAGAAAAGAAAGTGAGAACAGAAAGTCAGAAAAGAAAATGAGAAAAGAATGTGAGAAAAGAAAGTGAGAATAGAAAGTCAGAAAAGAAAGTGAAAAAAGAAAGGAAGGAAAAGTGAGAAGACAAAGTTAGAAAAGCAAGTGAGAAAAGAAAGTGAAAAAAGAAAGTGAGAAAAGAAAGTGAGAACAGAAAGTGAGAAAAGAAAGTGAGAAAAGAAATTGAGAAAAGAAAGTGAAAAAAGAAAGAAAGGAAAAGTGAGAAGACAAAGTTAGAAAAGCAAGTGAGAAAAGAAAGTGAAAAAAGAAAGTGAGAAAAGAAAGTGAGAACAGAAAGTGAGAAAAGAAAGTGAGAAAAGAAAGTGAGAAAAGAAAGTGAGAAAAGAAATTGAGAAAAGAAAGTGAAAAAAGAAAGGAAGGAAAAGTGAGAAGACAAAGTGAGAAAAGAAAGTGAAAAAAGAAAGTGAGAAAAGAAAGCGAGAAAAGAAAGTGAGAAAAGAACGTGAGGAAAGAAGGTGAAAACAAAAAAGAAAAGAAACTGAGAAGAGAAATTGAGAAAAGAAAATGATAAAAGAAAGTGAGAAAAGCAAGTGAGAATAGAAATTGAGAAACGAAAGTGAGAAAAAAAATTGAGAAAAGAAAGTGAGAAAAGAAAAAGAAAAAAGAAAGTGAAAGAAGAAAGTGAGAAAAGAAAGTTAAAAGAAAGTGAGAAAAGAATGTGAAAAGAAAGTGAGAAAAGAAAGTGAGAAGAGAAAGTGGGAAAAGAAAGTGAGATAAGAAAGTAAGAAAAGAAAGTGAGAAAAGAAAAAGAGAAGAGAAAGTGAGAAAAGAAAAAGAGAAAAGAAAGTGAGAAAAGAAAGTAACAAAGTGAGAAAAAAAAGTGAGAAAAGAAAGTGAGAAAAGAAATTGAGAAAAGAAAGTGAGAAAAGAAGGTGAGAACAGAAAATGAGAAAAGAAAGTGAGAAAAGAACGAGAGAAAAGAAAGTGCGAGAAGAAAGTGAGAAAAGAAAGTGAGAAAAGAAAGTGAGAAAAGAAAGTGAGAAAAGAAATTGAGAAAAGAAAGTTAGAAAAGAAAGCGAGAATAGAAAGTGAGAAAAGAAATTGAGAAACAAAAGTGAGATAAGAAAATGTGAAAAGAAATTCAGAAAAGAAAGTGAGAAAAGAAAGTGAGAACAGAAAGTCAGAAAAGAAAGTGAGAAAAGAATGTGAGAAAAGAAAGTGAGAATAGAAAGTCAGAAAAGAAAGTGAAAAAAGAAAGGAAGGAAAAGTGAGAAGACAAAGTTAGAAAAGCAAGTGAGAAAAGAAAGTGAAAAAAGAAAGTGAGAAAAGAAAGTGAGAACAGAAAGTGAGAAAAGAAAGTGAGAAAAGAAAGTGAGAAAAGAAAGTGAGAAAAGAAAGTGAGAAAAGAAAGTGAGAAAAGAAATTGAGAAAAGAAAGTGAAAAAAGAAAGGAAGGAAAAGTGAGAAGACAAAGTGAGAAAAGAAAGTGAAAAAAGAAAGTGAGAAAAGAAAGCGAGAAAAGAAAGTGAGAAAAGAAAGTGAGAAAAGGAAGTGAGAAAAAAGTGAGGGTACCCCACACGGATTCGAACCCTCGCCCCTCAGAATAGCAGTCCTCCATCTTACCACCTGCACTAAAACGACTAAAAGCCACCGTTTCTCACAATTGCTTATATCGTATCAATAACATATTTCAGATTGCGAGCATTTGAGATCACACAAAATCAAAAAAAAAAGCGTGAAAAACAACTGAAATCTAAGAGTGTTCTAGAATAGCGCAGAATCTGTAAAGCTAAAACTTTGCAGAAAAACACACGTTTACAATAAAAACTTCAAACTTAGTTCGGGACCATTCAAGAAACACGTAGTACCCAGGACAGTAAATCCTCCCTCTGGGCGAACAAACTTTTAAGCCCACTTAGCCTCGTGGTAACTGACCTGACTAACAGTCTTTTGTCCCGGGTTCGATTCTCACCCATCTACTTTGAGCCTTTTAGGTCATTGACCTCTCTCGATATGTCCGCTTAAACATGCTGCTCAATGCGGCTCTTAAACATGCGCTTCGAGAGGCCCCTTAAACATGCAAAAATTTTGTCCCACTTTAGAGCTCACGCGTTTAATATATAGGATTAAGGACCCATGCATTAATATCTGATGTAAATTTAGCCTACGAAATCGAGCAAATGTGTTCAAAATAGTCAAATTAATGGATTCTGTCTTCTAATGCTGGATTGAGTCTAAGTCAATTCGATCTCGGATCTCAGCCTGTGAATCGCTCCAAAATATTTTCAAAGAGATAAGTTATCCAATTATAGGAGATATCTACAACTTTGAGCGATAAACAATTTGATACCACCGGAGGAGAGCCAATTTCGCAGACCACATCCTATAAAAATCTTTATTGAAACATATACCGACTAACGACGGATGTACTGTTCTCCAGCGTCAGGCCGGGCAATTCAAAAT
This sequence comes from Convolutriloba macropyga, assembly GCF_964194025.1. Taxonomy (NCBI): domain Eukaryota; kingdom Metazoa; phylum Xenacoelomorpha; order Acoela; family Convolutidae; genus Convolutriloba; species Convolutriloba macropyga. Next base: position 45,956,452 of record NC_134474.1, read on the forward strand.
GTACGGGGGTGTAGGTTTGAATTCTCTTCTGCGCGCAAAAAGTACACGATACGGGATCGAACTCCGGACCGCTAGGTTGCAGGTATGACATCTTCACCACTCAGCTACACTGGTTTCAATTCTCGCTCACAATCGTTTTTAAATTAGCAATAAACTTCATTTCAGAAAGAAAGGAACTTAGATAACTCAAAAATTAAAAACTCAAGCAAGAAAAGTTATTCAAGAATTCAAAGAATGCTCTAAAATGGTCAAGCGAAAACTTTGACTGAAGGACAGACCAACACGTTTACTATAATTGCCTCAAACATCGTTCGAGAGCTATTGATAATCAATTAAAATAGCTCAATTCATCAAAATATTAAGGTTTTGCAAAAATTCTTTATAGACGCAAACCTGAACCTCTCAATCCCTAAGAAACAAAATCCAGAATCTAATTAGTGTCAGCACTTGAAATACAAGTTTTCTCACTTCGCCGTCTTTTAATTTGAATAGAAAATAACAAATAGCATGCCCGCAAAATCAATTAACAGAAAAGGAGGTTTAAATGAAATTAAGATTTTTTACACTCCAAACTGGGCTTGTTCCCATGTCCATCTTAAGAATGCCATAGGTCTTACCGCTTACACCACCAATCCATATTGTTTGCGTCTATTGCCCTATGTAGCAGCATACTTTTGGTCAACCTGTTTTTGACTTTGCTGTGTCGCATGTTTAAGGAGCGGCGAGACTTGTTCAGATAAGGGGTTTTTAAATGGTGGCGTTATGAGTCTCAAAAAACATATGTACTACGTTACGATGCAAGTTTGAGGATCTTTAGAGCAAGCGCTAATTAAAAACCTAATAATAGTGACAGAGCAGTATAAAAGAAAAAATATAAAAAAGAAAGATAAAGAGGAAAACAAAATAAAACACAAGAATGATTGAAAAAAACACTATTAATTAAGGCCATTAAAAAATGATCAATTTTAGACATTAACTCCGGCGCGAACAAATGCCCCTCGCTAAGAGTCATAGGATTCATCCCCTAAGCAACGGATGCGTGTTGCATCTGATTATCGCTCGTCCAACATCTGCAATATTTGGTCAATGCCTTTATTGGGTCGCCTACTTATGCGAAATGTTTATTGAGCGCAAACGCATTTGCAGATTAAATCTTAAAAATGAAGTTATAACTAGCACGTCTCAAAAGCGCTTGTGTTACGCTCGAATGCAGCTCTAAAGGCAGTTAAAGCATGTGACGATAGGAGCGTTTTAACCATTGCGCTCAAGTGCAACCTACATTGAACAACATCAGTAGTTAAAATAAGAAAGGAAAACGTAACTTAACAGTAAAGATATTAGAGATTTAAAGAGAAAAAAAGAATAATGGCAAGAGTGGAGCAAAGACAACTATTACCAATTTTTGGGTCAAGAAATGAATAGTCATTTTTAGCACTCCATTGGGTGCGAACCAATGCCCCTCAGTTAAATGCCATAGGTTTTATCCATGAAGCTACCTATGCGTAATGCATTTGTCAACTGCTCTTTCTACAACAGCAATTTTTCGGCCAATGTATTTAATGGCTCGCCTGTTTTAGCTATGCGGCATGCTTAATGAGCGCAAAACATGTGCAGATTAGCACATTGGAAGCCCATATTTGACTAGAGAAAGCTGAGAAAGAAAGAACAGAAAAAAAAGAGAAACGAAAGGTTGAATTAAAAGGGAAGAACAACAAAAAATAACATCCCAATTTTGTCGTACAGGGAATTATGCTTCTTTTTCTGCCCAATTCGGACTCGAACCCCTGCCGTAAAACAGCCATTGTCCTCAACCGTTAGGCTACCGATGCACATTTTTTACGTCTCTTACGTGTTTTTGATATGCATATTTCAAGTAGGCGGCTATTTGTTTCGCGTGTTTTTGGTATGTGGCTCTCTCAAAGAGCTTATAAACATGTGCAGATTCGGAGCTTTAAAATGGCGGTATAGCGTGTCTCAAAACGCATGCGTTCCGCTCGGCTGTAGCTCTAAGAACAATTTAAGCATATGAAGGAAAACCGGATAACCATTGCGCTCAAGTGCGATTCACAATTAATAGAATATTGAAAAAAAGGGGAAGAAAAAGAAACCAAGAAAGAAAGTCGGGAGTGGATGAAAAACAACAAAACCCAACAATAAAGAGCCAATTTTCGTATCAACTCGGGTGCGCGCCCATGTTCCTTGCATAAAAGCCATAGGTCATATCCCTCACACTATTGCGTATTGCATTATATATTTCTCTTTCTGAATCAGAAATACTTTGGTCAATGCCTTTATTGAAACGTTTATTTTGGCACGCTGAATAAGTGCAAAACACGTGCAGATTAGCAGCCAAAATAGACAAAAGAGAAAAATTGGAAAGGAAGATAAAAACAAAAAAGAAAGAAATAAAAAGAACGAAAAAAAAACCGGAAAAAAACCAATTTCTCAAATTTTCAAATTCTTAAATTCTAAAAAACCAATTTTCTGTAAAACCAATTTCTCAAATTCTTTAATTGTCGTGTAAGAAATTATACGAATCGACCCCCTGGGCCTAGCCTGACAGTATTTGATCTTATCTTCTACGCTATCGATTCCTATTGCTTACGCTTATTGACCTTTCTAATGAGCAAATTTTTGGTAAGTGGCTATTTGGCTCGCTCGTTTTTGCTATGCGACATGCTTTGAGTGGAGAAAATGAGCGAATTAGGAGCTTAAATATGGCAATATAGCGCTTCTCAAAACGCATGAATTAGCCTACCCTGCATGTTTAAGGACCATTAAAACCTGAAGATTGGAGCTTAAAAATGGTGGTGCAGCATTCGAGTTAGATTAATATAATGATTAGCAGGTCTGCAAAAGGAATTCAAATTAATTTTAATCGAGAACAATAAAAAACAATCGAAAAAACGACAAAATATGCGCATCCAAATATTAATTTCACTGATTTATTTACCAGAAATTGAAAAAACATGTAAACGATCATGAAATAATCGAAAAATTCTCGTCAAGAATCAAAAACATTAGCGCTATGGGCAGAGAAATTAACCAGAACTGCTCAATCCGTACTTAAATACAACTTAATGTGCTCTGTTCTGATGTAAAAGAAACATCTGACTTACATACAGAGAAACGCCCTCGAAAAGACGTAGCGGGCTAAATCCAACATGTGTTGGCAGCAACCTTTAATCCTTTTCCAGCAGCTTTAGGCGATATCAGAACCTTTGATTAAGAACTCATAACTTAAAAAGGTTGGAGCAAATATTC